>NW_028274808.1:15025833-15347500 GCF_037043125.1 Eumetopias jubatus
GACAGCAAGAGCGGGAACACAAGCAGGGGGAGTGGGAGAGGGAGAAGCAGGCTTCCCGCTGAGCAGGGAGCCCGATGCGGGGCTCGATCCCCGGACCCTGGGATCATGACCTGAGCCGAAGGCAGTCGCTTAACGACTGAGCCACCCAGGCACCCCTACATTGAAAATTTTCTACATCTAAATCAGTTTAGTGTTCTTTTGGAATAATTCTGGCTGAATTTAAGGTATAATTTAGTAAAACAGACAATCTAGAACTTTTCTGATTACACAGTGGGAAAGAAACTTTCCATGGCTAGTTAAGAGGAAAACAATAGAAGGATGTAACTTATTTTTTCTTATTTAAATCTTTGTTAAAATCCATCTGAAATTAGATCAAATGCTTAATTATCTGGGATTGAGAGATTTTAAAACCTTTATATATTACTTTCATATCATGTGAAAATCGGAAAACAAGACTGAGCCTTTTACGCTAACAAGAGTGAGTTTAGGATCTTGGTGAAGCATTTTTGTAAAGAAGTACTTTATGTGTCAGAGAGTTTGTAGTACCTGCTTAAATAATTAGTGGGTAACTCTGTGAGTTGCAAAATAGTAGCTAAGGGTACTATTTTATGTGAGGGTTAAGGTAGACAAATTGCTGGGGGTTTTTGCTTGTTTGTTTTTGTTTTTTTTACCAAATACCCGAATCTTTATTCTACTCATTATATCCCACTGAAGACCATCCTTCTGAGGGAGCAAAAATGCAAACATTATGCTATGAAAGAGACCGTTACTACACACAATCACTGGTAATTAATTCCCAGACATAAACTGTGTGTGCTTTCTTTCCTTGCCATCTTTTTCCATTTTTCCACTGTCCTGCCTCATCCTGACCTTTGACATTAGTATGACAATTCAAGGATAATTTAGGTAGGCTGAAAGAACAATTCGCAAAAGCGTACCACCTAGAACTAGAAGAACCTGCCTGTGGTGACCAACCAACATCTCTGCCTTGCAGTGACATTATATTCCAGACCAGAGTTTTCCTAAAGTGTTCCATGGATCCTGGAATGCTCTTCTACCCAAAAGAAGCTGGGGTATTTGGCATGTGATACCCCTACTCTTAGAGATTCAAAAGGTACATGATAGACTTTTGAGAAATCTTGCCACATTTGCCCTGTAATGCCTCTTCGTACCCTGAGGAAGTAAGAGGTCTTTCAAACTTTTTGAGACGATTGCCCCTAAACTATACCGTGAAAGGATCATATTCAGATGTTTTGGGTGATGATGCTGTATAGGGAGTTACACCCCAGCCCCTCTTTCCTACAAGCCTCAATATTCTTGATACCATTTGTACCACTGTTCAAAGGCCTTAGGGACAGGGACTTGTACCTTCTTCCTGTCTGTTAGGCAGTTTTAGGAATTTAGCCTTCCTAAAGGAATCTGATACAACAAATAACTATCGTTCAAGTAAGAATTATCTGTCAAATATAACTGGGTTATGTAGCCCTATTAGCTCAACCTTGAAAGTATTGTGCTCAGTTTCTTGATTGGTAAAATTGGCCTAGATTTCTTAGGTACAAAGGAGCTATAACGTTCATATTTGATCAGAGAAATTCCAGAAGAGACCACTGTTAATAATCTTGTACCCGTTTCTGGGAAAAGCATGGACAACAAAGAGCAAGTAATAATAAAGATCTGAACCCAAGCCATATTTTATTATTACCATATGAGTCAATGATGTGAGAACTGACCTCTGGGGAAAATTTTGTTCTCCCAGTGGGCTCGACATTTATTAGGATTTAAGGTCGTGATACCCCTTTGGCTCTAGAAACTATAAAGATCGAGTAAACTGTTGTCCTTGGAGATTTTTATTGTTATTTCAAAGTAATATAATTTGTTTCTGTAAAATGCATTTGCTGAAAAGGCAGAATTTCTAACCAATGTCATGGCCAGAAATTTCTATGAAAGGGTAGGGAAATACTTTCTGTAGACAGAACTAAAATCTAAATTGTGTATGAGGCACAGGGCCTCTGGAGAAAAGGGGTAGCCAATTGCCCAAGACTTATAACTCCAGGCAGTAACTGGCAGAGTTCCAAATTTACCATTTCTGCACAGTTTAGTTGAGAGAGTAGGAAATCCTTTTATTTGTTTCACATTGTTATTAGTTGGGGTCTTCGGAGAGATCAATAGCCATGAGGAATAAGATAAGTAAATTATTCCTAGAACCAGAAGATTAAGCTAAAGCAGTAATCGATGAGAAAGAGAAAAAGAAAAAGAAAGAAAAGAAATAGGGAGGGAGGGGAGAAGGGAGGAAGGAAGGAAGGAAGGAGGGAGGGAGGGAAAGGGGGAAAGGAAAGGAAAAGAAAAAAGAAAAGAAAAAGAAAAAAGAGCAAAGTTCTCGACCTACCATCATCGTGCTCTGAAGCATCACGTCAAGTTTTTCCAAACTGCAGGGGTGCCATAAATTCTTTTAAAACAATGAAAGAGCACCAGCTTTTTACTCCCATTGCTTCATGATAGTCTTGATCACCGTGCTAGGTTAGAGAGCAATCCATTTAGTTGCCTCAAATTTTTCGTTTCTGGGGAATCTTTGGGGAACATTTGAACATGGGGAACATCTGAAATAACTGATATCGGGACATCTCCTTTCTCAAAGCACATAAAACTCACTCCCAAATCTTTGTCACGCTTCCCACAGTTTTACTTATTTTTAATAAATTATCAATTTTTTAATGTTCTAATCAATTGTGCACTAGTAATTTTAATACTAACAATTCAGAAAGTTTTTAACTTAGAAGCATATTTTTGTTGCAAAGAAGTATAAGTGGGTAGTCAAACAATTCTTAAGAATAAAGAATGCATCATTAGGATACTATTTTGTGGGTGAACTGGAATGGATATATAATTTCAGGGGAAAAAGAGTGTTAAACTCTTCTCCGTTGGTACCTTTACATGTATAGTATTTATATTCCACTGAATATATTTGAGTAATGTAATGGTTTTATTTTAAAATGCCGGTATGGGGCACCTGGCCGGCTCAGTCGGTAGGTAGAAAAGGCGACTCTTGAACTTGAGGTCCTGACTTCCAGCCCCACATTGGGCGTAGAGCTTAATAAACAAACAAACAAACAAACAAACAAACAAACAAATAAAATGCTGGTGTGGACAATATGCCAGAATTTCTATTTTTTGCACTCATGTAAGCTTATGATGAAACATTTTAGAGGTCAAATTATATGTCTGAGAGGACACACACACAGTTTTTCAAAAAAATTTAGTAGATGTGAGAGCAAAACCAGAAGTCATTGACGGATATACTCTGTTCAGTACATTGGCCTTGACCCTCTCGCCTCAAATGCTTTATCCCACCTTAGCCTTAGACTTTGTGATTACCAGACCCTTCACCTGCTACCGAAAAGCAGCTCTCGGTTTCCAGCAGCGAATCCTCTGACCACCACCTTCTATCGTTCTTGTTCACGCCCTTCTCTTCTCTGACTTGAGCCCCTCTTCAGCACCAGGACCTCCAAAATACTCCCACCGAACCTTCCCACTCATTCACCTTTTCAGGTTGGCTTTGGCCTCTTTACCCGACTCCGACTGCCGGGCCCATGGCGCTGGTTCCGTGTTCGCGCACATTCTCCCCTGCTGCACTTCTTTACCCTCACCCCTGTCTTCACCCAGCTCAGCCCACCCTGCTTCTGCAGCCCCGGGCCTGGAAGGAGGCTAGCGCTTCTCACTCTCGGAGACTCCTGTGCTGTTCTTGAAGCTCTGCAAACCTGCAGTGCCTTCCTCCATCTACACTCACAAGTGGATTAATTCACTTCTTATTTCCCTGGAAACAACAAGGTTAATCAGAGTTCTCCACCCGCGCTATTTCTACCCGAGCTCTTGGCCTGCCTGCCTTCCATCTCCTTCCAAGGGATGACTGTCTGTTCCGGAAGCTCTACCTGCGCACAGTGACTTCGCTCCCCTGGTTACTCTCACTGGTCCTAACGAACCCCTCTGCAGCGGCCCCACATCCTCTGCCAACTCATGTCCCATTTTCTTCACTCACCTTTGGGGAGAGACTCCTCAAAAGGGTTGTCTTTTCTTGTCTCTCTGGCCTTCCATTCTCTTCAGAATGGCTTTGTCTCCAGCACTCCATGGAAACTGCCTTCACATTGTCCACTTCCACGGTTCAGTCTCTGTCCTTATCTTTTCAAATGACAGCATTTGACACAAATGGTCACTCTTTCTTAAAACATTTAGTCTCTTTTCCCTTGGCCTCCCGGGTACAAAGTGCACTTGCTCTTGAATCTCCTCCAACCTCACAGATTGTTCCTGCTCATTCTGTTTTGCTGAATAGGCTCCTTCTTCCTGTCCTCAGAGGCTGGAGTGTCCCAGGCTGAGGCTTCAGAAGGACGCTCGTGTTCATTCGCCACCGAATCTCAGCCTGTCTGGTGTCTTTAAACTCCTTTTATACTCTGATGGCCCCCAAATGTGTATCGGCAACCCAACCCTCATCTCGGCTTACATAGCCCACCGCCCTCCTGCCCTTTGCCTGTCTAATGGCCGTCTCAAACCAGACACCTTAGCCCCTGATTTTTGTGCTCCCCCCACCCCCACCGCCCCAGCCACCAACCTGTTCTTCCCTTGCCTTCCTCTTTGCAGTGAAGGGCAGTTCCATCTTTCAGTTGCTCAGGCCAGAAATCTTGGAGTCATCCTTGATTCCCTTGGTTCTCCTACACTCCCAAACAAATCTGTCTGCAAATCCTGTCAGATTGACCTTCAAAGTATATTAAGTGGCTTGCTGCTCGGCTGATCTTCACCTCGTCTAGACCGTTGTCAATCATTTCTGCCAGAACTGTTATAATGACTTCCCAACCACTCTTCCCGTTGCTACATTTGTCCGTATGTGTATTCTCAACAAGGCAGCTAAAGAGATCCAGCAAATCAGTCTCTCCTCTGCTAAACGTCCTTCAGTGGATGCCCAACTTATAGTAAAATCCGAAATCTGTACAATGGCCTAAAAGCCTGCATTTAATCGGGTTCTGAGTATTGACTTCTAGCACTCTCCTTCAGTTCACTCTATTCCAGCCACATCAGATGGGCCACCTTGCTGTGCCGTGAACATAGCTATCACTTCAGCCATAGGGCCTTTGCACGTACTCTCCCCTCTGCCTGCAGTGGTCTCCTCTCAGATTTCCATTTCCTTTGCCCCCTCTATCACTCCACAAATACCTGTTTTAGACTGTGGAGTGTCCTGTGTTCCTCCACCAGAACTCTTATCCCACTCCATCTAGCTTAGAAGAAAGACCATACTCTATGGCATTCTAACTAAAGAATGATTTAGTTTTAGCGGTGCCTCCAAAAGAATAAAAATATTAGAAAAATAAAATAAAAATAAAAAAGAATGATTATCTGACCTAACCCTCTCACCAGATTTTTAATATCGTTTGTCCTGCTAATGTGATACTAATCCAAACAAATCTTGAATTTGTGGAAATTTGAGATTGCATGCAAAGACAATTCGAATCTAACAGAAAGAAGACCAATAAAAAGAGAAAATGTTCCAATGACGTGTTATCTCCCCCTTTGCCTTTAATTTTTCTTCATAGCCTGTGGTTATTTGACTGTCTCCTCCCATTAAGATGTAAGCTCCCGGAGAGCAGGAATCATGTTTTGCTCACAGCTGTATTTTCAGTGCCTAGAACAGTGCAAACACACTGTATGTCCTTCATAAATATGTTTTCGAATGAATGCCATAAAACTTTTGTTAATCTAGCCCGGTGTCTTTGGTCTTTAAACATATCATCCCTTTTCAAGAGGCCTGTTTTCTTAGAATGAAGATGATGAATGGAACCAGTACTTGTCCATATTACTGAGTAATCAATGGATCTGGCAGGGATCTACTTATCAGGGCATTAAGGGAACATTCAGCTATTGTGTCCTTTCTCTAAAATTAAAACCTGATGCATTTAGTTCATGTTTGGGGGAGAAAACATATTTGGGAGGAAAACACAAGAATGCTTTTGGTTCCATAGCAAGAATTAAATATTAGTTTGAGTAGAGGAAATGAGAAATTAATTTTAATAATGCTTAATCTTTCAAGGAATAGTGCATAGCCCAGACCAGTTATAAAGGCATTAAATGGACAGTCACCATCACAAAATGCTAATTGTTCACTGGGCAGTTGGGTCTGAATAAAGGAAGAGAGGGCTCACTGAAGTTTTACTTGAACCTACTGTGACCTCAGAAACAAGTTTGTCAGATTCTGTAACAATCAAGCCATACACATAGGGCTTGCTGCTTATCCACTGGGAAAAATGAAGGGTCACCTTATTACCCTTTCTTTCCTGTGTCAAAATGTAGAAAACCATCCTCTGCTATCCATACATCAAAACTGTATTACTTAAATCAGGGAGGACCTTTCCCAGGTGCTGTCTTTGTCAGTATACAAATGCTCTTTTTTTCAGGGTGAGGTTCTCCACCTAAACAAGCCGAACACAAAACAGCAAATGTGCAAGGTCACAGGTAGATTAGAAAAAAATGTTCAAAATGCCACATCCCAGGAAAATACTGTTTGGCCACAGTCTTGTATGATTTGGGGAAGGAGGTATAGAAACAGCAAATATGTGGCCAGAGTGCTGCAGTTAGGGACCCATGCCAGACATAGCTAATTTTTTCCGGCATTCTTTACTGCTGAGCTCCTGTGACCTCAAAAAGTCTTCTCAATACACACATTTAAGGAGCTACCATCAGTTGATTGACTTTAGCACCAAAGATCAAACCCATTTGCTCTTGCGATTCTAACGGAACTTCATACATTCTTTAGGGCAGGCATTCTGCTTTCTGATTGCAGTTCTGTGCAGATCATTTTGCAGAAGATCAAAACAAGTTATTATCGGGAACTCATCCCAGACCCATAAAGAGAATGTACCTTTCTCTTTGCTGGGTCCCCAAACTGGGTTTTTCCTCTTTCTTAGTTTTTCTTGGAATTTACAGGCTACATGGAGTTGGGAAAGCAGAGACCAGTGCTTCTAGATTAGATCCCGTGCTAAGCGTATAACACAGGCTCATCATTAACGAATTGTAAAGGGAGGGATGTGCATGGCTTCCCTGAAGTCATTATTCTGCCCTCTGAGTTGGGATTCCAAAGACTTATTGGTGGTGAGGCATTCTAAAGAAGTTGGCATCTTCCCTACTTGCTTTTCAAGTACTCCACATTCTCCTTGACTTTTGTGGTGCTTGACAGTGTGGCCATTTCTCGCCGTTGTCTGATTTTGCCTTCACTGAAACCGCACTCCATTTGCCTTTACGTCTAGGACCCTTTTCTTATCTGCATTAGTCGTTCTCTGTCTCCTTAACTGGAGATGCTCAGCCGTGGCCTTCTGTTTCCCTCCACCCTCCCTTCTGAGGTCTCAATCCATAAGGCTTCACCCATCATTTCGCCAGTCTACATCACAAGCCCTTAGCCTGATAAGCAAGGCTTCTCGGTCCCATCGCGCTAACTAGATCCTCTTGGATGGCGCAGTATCAGCTCACAGCAATGCATCTTTGCTTTGACTGGTCCGGGTCCCTCCCAATTTCCATGTCAGCTAAACTCTCCCAGTGTCATTTCCAACCACTTACCTTCCCCTACAGATGCCTTGCTGCCAATGCCATGGGAGATAAAAAAGAAAAAGAAAAATCTTTTGACCTTGAAAGTCCTAGAAAGCCAATGGATTCTTTCCTCAAAGAAGGGGAGAAGCTGTGAACCATGGAGCAGGCAGCCTCTCAACAAGCTCTCAAACAGAGATGCATGTCTCTGTGCTGGTCACCCTGTCCTAAACAAATATGTATTATATTACACATTATATATTATATATTACAATTTATATGTTATATATTATTTTCCTTCTTTTTGAAGTGTTGGTCCTACTTTTCTATTTGAATATTCTTGTTACATGGTCTAATGTTTCAACAAATTTGAGATTCAGTTGAATTAATACGACATGATCGGCATGGCTTAATATTCTAACCTAGATAGATTTGGAAAGAAGGATTTTGATTGGGCCAGAGGCACTTAGGACAATCTGAGCACACTATACAGATCTTTTGGGATTGCTCTGGAATAGTGGCAAAGCCTTAGAACAGCTTGGAGGGAAAGACATTGGAAGGTGAGAAATGGTTGAAAAATAGGTGGGAATTTGCTGGATTCTCTTGTCAGTCCACCTGCCAGCAGGGAAGGCACATTCCCATGTCCCCTCTGCCACATCGGGGTCTGCCCTTGTGGGTCGGCTGGGACTGGGGAACGTAATGAGTCTAATCCACCTAGCAAGATCACTTAGCTACAGTTCTAGAGTCATGCTCTCCAACAGCATATTAATAATAAGGCTGGCATTTGGTCTGCTCCTTATCTCTCTATTAGTTCAAGCGTGCATGGGAAAACAAGGAAAGGTGTTATTTATTTACCTCCTAAACCTTCCACATTTAGTTAATAATTAGTCCTCAATAAATAGTTGTTGAGTGATTAAGGAGCTTTCCCATTGTGTAAATTCTCCTCACCTCACCTCGTTTGGCTTGGTCCAGCGTAGGACCCAGCTGAGTTGCAATCTCAAAGGTCACGGGAGAAGCTATGGCCCTGGGTTAGTATCCCTGGTAGAGAGAAAAAGCCCGTTGGTTTGTTTGCCAGATTTCTTGCACATATCTTGTTCCAGGGTTGGGTGAGGTAACATTAGGATAGCTCTTTTCCTGAGGAACACACTGCTTTGTCCTCGTCAGTTAGTGTATTTGACCTCATCTAGTTGGAAGTGACCCCGGGATGACTCCCATCTTTTCGGTAAGCACCTTTCAGAATGCAATTTCATTTTGGACAAGACATTCATAATCTTCTCGTCTCTCCCAAGGAGAAACTAATAAACACCAAGGGACTTTGTATGGAGCAGTTATTGAAATGTTTCCTTTTTCTCTTTCAGCTCATTTTCCAGTTGTCTTTTTCTTTAGTTTTCCTATCACTTGGAGTCCGAAAAGCTGAAATGATCCAGAGGATAAAAGAGAGTGACTTAAAGAGGCCCATCCACTCCGAGGGGGCTTGTCCACACAGCCCGGAGTTTCCAGAACCAGGCCGATAGCAAGCCACAGGTGTTGATGCAGTCAGCTAACTTACAATAACCCACTGCCCAACCAGGAATAGGAAGGATGACTCCAACACCTTTATCTCAAAAATGCTATTGATACTTGCCAAACCCACACTCGAGGATCCTCAAAGTAAAGGGCTGACTTGATGGGCGCCCACACCTAGTGACGGAGGATCCTCAGCTTGTATTTCCCATCTCACTCCTTCCTGCCTTTGTTATCTTCCTAAATTTGAAGTAAGCCACTCGTTGCCTCCTTCCAATAACAGATGACAGATCTGCTTCTTGGATTCTCCATTCCCAAGGGACTTAAAATTCTCAAGATGGAATTTTGGGGTCCCCACATGATCTTCGCAGAAATAGTGACAGGAAGACTCACTGCCCAGGGCTCATTAAATATGTTAATGTGAGAGGGTTTGGAATGCTTCCCCACCTGATAAATAGGACCACCGGAAGAACAGGATATTTACATGGTGCCCAAGTATCACCATGCACATTGTTAACTGCCTTCAGGAGGAAACACACCAGGTCAGTGCATAGGTCCAGCTGTCAACACCTTAACCAAACCAACATTACTAATATGGAGACAGTTCACTGTTACATGCCCTGTGGCACGATGTAGTCTGAAATACCCAACATCAACTACAAATATTTTTGTCAAAGTGTTCAATCTAAATCAAACCAAATGTCTCTAGAGGTAACATTTAGAGGGGATAGAACAAGTTAAATTACAACATAAGGGAACAATCAGAAAAATCCAGAATGTGAGCTAACTGGCACAGACATTCCAAAAAGCCAGAGTTTTAGGGAAAAAAGCAGGGGGGAGGGGGACAGGGGGGCAGGATTTCTGGGAAAAAAGACACATACTCAAATACAACCTGTGAACATTGATTGGATCTTGGCTTGAACAAAAACAGCTATAAAAGACATTCTTGGAACAAATGGGGAAATTTGACCATAATTGAATATTAGATGAGATAATAAAATTATCATTAATTTCCTTAGATGTATAATGACATTTTGATTCCATGGAGAATGTCAGATGATCCCCGTCAGCCAGGTCAAGGCCTTACTCTTTCCATTTAGGATAAGGAATCTGCTTTTGGACACCTGGCATCCTCGTTGGCTGGGCCCAGAAAACTCATCCAGTGGGATTCTGTATGGGATGCCCAGATGCTGACCCTGAGCCTATCTAGAAACTGGGAATCCTTTGCCATGGTACAAGACTGAAAAAGCCCTGTGGTGAAGGAACCTGTTTAATAAGGAAACCTAGCAATTACTCCGCTGGAGAACACGGATGCCCTACTCCTCAGAGGAGCTAGCTGCAACGGGGTTGAAGTGCCCTCCCTGCAGGCAGATGAATTTCTGCTCTGGTGTCAGTGATACCCCCCTCAGATGAGGGCAATAAGGAGAACTTTGCAGAAGGCTTGTGATTTGTGTTTCCCTCCTTAGGCTCTGCTCCAGATAGGTTGCAACGGCTAGAGACTGAAGATAACTCTGGGGAAAGCAGGTTCTCAGTAACAGGACAGAGCTAATTAGTCTCCTGTGTTCTGCCTACAGCATAATTCCTTTACCATGTTGCCCTCCTAAAATGCTTCCTTTCGTGGAAATTAATGTGGTATTGGCGTAGCATATAATGGAACAGAGATGAGGGGGATTCCCGCAAGCAACCTGACTTCAGCAGGTGGACGGAGTCATGCTCCCAATTCCTCTAGAGCCACTCCTTGCTTTGCTCTGATCCCATTTCTCATGATGCTAATGCTATTTTCGCTCTCTCAGCCCAATTCCAGTTAAAAAATGGTTGGCCATTCTAAGTGCAGCCCCAGGAAAGTGACGTTGACAGCTTGTGGTTTCTTCCCTCCACCCTGTTTTGTTTTTGTTTTTTTGTTTTTTTCCCAGATTTTTTGGTGTGTGAACTGGACTTGTTTCTGGATAGGGCTGCCGGGTGGCACATGGCTAGAAGAAAGTAGTGCAGGGAGGAAGCAGACTTTACGTGTAGTCTCTTACGGTCTCCAGCTGGGCTTGAGAATTAAACCAACGTAAGACAGATTGACAAGAGAAAAACATACAGATTTCACGTGTGCGTGGGAACCCCCATAGGAAAACGAAGACCCAGAGTAGTTGGAGCCACATGCTTTTATAGCACTTTGGACAAAGAGTAGTCATGGTGGCACATTTTGGGATGGTATAATTTGCCACCCTTCAGGGGTACATCGGTTCAATTAAATAAACCCCGGCCATGTGAGTCTTCTGTGGTTGCATCATATTGGTACTGAGGGGAGCAGGGAGAGGGGCTACGGAGAAAAATGCCCTCTCAGAGCTTATCACCTAACAGGGGAGCCGGACACACACACATATCCATGGAGAAGGAATCAGGTACACCCTCATCTGCCCAGCAGGCAAACCACCCAACTAGCCATGCCTTCGGCCACACTCTCCGTCTAGCTGTTGGCTCATGTCTTAAGCCGACCTCTCCTCTTGTATTCAGTGCCATCTCTTGCCGTGCTAATGACTTGCTTCCAGTGCCCTCTCTCATGCCTGCCTCCCACTCTCTCTTCTCTAAGAGCGTGCCCCTTCGGAAATAACTGTACCCCTATCCCCAGTGAGTCAGGCTTCTCTTCTTGCCCCCCCCCCCAAGCCCAGCTCTTGTCCTGTTTCTGGGCTGCTCTTCCAACCGAACACCTGGGAAGACGTGTGCCGTGGCAGCCTCCACTTCCTCTCTACTCCTTCCTCATCTTGCTTTGGACCAGCTTCCATCCTCCAGACCCCACAGGGACTGCTTTTGCCGCTCTTTCTGGTGACGTCCAGGTTGCCAACTTCAATGGTAGCGTCTTTGTATTTATCGCATTTGATTTCCCAGCAGGATTCAGTTCAGTTCACTCTTGAAACGATTTCCTTTCATAGTTCTTGACACGAGGCCCTTCTGGTTTTCCCTCTACCGTAGGGAATGCTACCTTTCATTCTTTTTTGTTTGTTCTCCCTTGTCCATTTGACCTTTCAGTGCCCTGGGCCCCCTTCTCGGGCCTAGCTCTGCATACTCTTCTGGGTAACCCCAGCCAATCCCATGGCTTTCGACATCTGTACATGTTGATGCCTCCCAAATCTGCATCTCCAGCCCTGACGTCTCCCTGGAATTCCAAATTTGTATAACCCACTGCCTAACTGATTCATCGATTCATCAGTTTATTAATTCCACCAAGATGATCACATTCATCTATGCCAGCTACTCTTCTAGGTGCGGAGACAATTAGCAACACACGTAAGTAAATTAGGTGGTATCTCAGAAGCTGGGAAGCCCTTGGGGGAAAATGAAGCAGGGGAGATGGATAGCAAGTGTCAAGATGAAGGAGGTGGCGTTGCAGTTTTAAGCAAGATGGTTAGGGATGTCGTACTGAGGAAGTAACATCCGAGCAAAGACTTGAAGGAGTAGAGGAGTGAGCCATGCGGGTATCTGGGAAAAATAACAGTCGAGGCAGAAGGTACAGCAAGGGTAAGCAACTGGGGCAGGAATGTGCCTTTGTGTAGCCAAGAACCATCAAGGAGGTTGGTACAGCTGAAGCAAAGTGAAGGAGGGGAGAGCAGTAGGAGAGAAGGTCAGAGAAGAAATGGAAGGGATGCAGTGGGAACAGGTCCCATGGAGCTTGCTTGGCTCTAGTAAGGACCTTGGCTTTTATATTGACTGAAAGGAAAATCTAGTGGCAGTTTTGGGCAGAGGACTAACATAATTTGATTTACTTTTTAGAAGATCCCTTTGTTTGCTTTGTTGAGAATAGTCTCTCAGGGAGTAAGGGAGAAGAACTGGAAGACTATGTTAGTTCTTTTAATAGTGAATGGTGTCTTGGACCAGAGTGGCAGCAGTGAAGGGGGTAAAAAGCTTCAGATGATGGATATATTTTGAAGGTAGAGCCAATAGGATTTGCTGACAGACTGGATATGGAATGTGAAAGAAAGAGAAGAGTGAAGGATGATGCCAGTATCTTTGGCCTGAGCTATTGGAAGGCTGAAGTTGCTATCAATTAGACGGGAGAAGAGAGTGGGTTGAACACATTTTCGGATAAAGTTGCCAGATTTGACAAATGAAAATGCAAGATGTCTAGCTAAATTTGATTTCAGCTAAACAACAGATTCTTCTTTACTTTAAGTATGTCCCATGCAATACTGTTTATACTTACACCAAAAAATTACTTGCTGTTCTTCTCACTTAACTGGGTGTCCTTTATTTTATCTGGTAACCCTGGATTGGAGGGAATTTTGTGCTGTTAGAGATGTTGAGTAGGCAACTGGACAAACGGGCCTGGACTTCAGGGGCAGGTTCTGGCCTGGAGATTAAAATTTGGGAGCATATAAGTAGCTGGAGGAATTCACTAAGGGAGTAATCTTGGATAGAAACAGGTCCAAAGATGGAACTTGCAGCCCTCCAATGAGAAGAGATAGGGAAGAACCAGAGCCAGGGAGCGGGATGGAAATCAGCACATCTAGAAGGTGTCCAAGGTTTAGAATGGCCCAAGCACAACTCTTGGCTTCTCCACACGCCCCTCCCAAATTCTGCTTTCTTCCATCTTCTATCCCAGTTCAGGGCAGAACTGCATCCATCTGGTCGCTGAGGCCAAATATCTAGGGATTATCTTTAATTTCTCTTTCCTTCACCCAGTGTTCAGTCCAACAGCAAGTTCTGCCTCCTTTGCTTCCAAGACATGCTCTGGATCCACGCCGTTCTCTCCATCACTGCTATGGCCACATCCCAGCCTCCATCACGGCTCCGCTCCGCTCCTGCAATCCTCTTGCTCTCTTCCATCATTCTTCACACGACAGCCTGAATGACTTCAGAGGTGTTATGCACACATGTGTGCGTGTGTGCGTGTGTGTAAACGCGGGGCTTCAAATCTGGCATCACCACAAGGAAATCTAAACTCATGATGACGTGTGGGCCCCGTTCCTTCTGACTTCCCTCTGTGACCCTCTCCTGCTCGCCCACTGGGATTCAGCTCCAGTGACTGGATTATGCAGGACTAACAGGAGGGAGCCAATTTTAATAGTCCCAGCAAAGAAGTAGGGCTTGGCCTGAAGCAGCGGGGCGGGGTTGGGGGGGGGGGCCGGGTGTGCGTGCGCATGCGCACAGATATTAGCGCATCTCAGGAAAGAGATGCAACAGGGTTCGTCCTTGATTGCCGCCTTAATTTAATTCTTGATGGATCTTGATTTTAGATCACAGACGATTAAGAACTATCTGGAAGATACTGAATTATCTGAAAGGCAGGGTTGTGAACTTTCGTCTCTCAGAAATACTAAACTGGCTTTCTGTTGGTTATTCTAAATCCGGGCAAGGGGTCACTGTTGTGAGCTGTTTACTTTGTGTGTTCACTTGTTTGTGGACGCAGAAACTTTAGGAGGAAAATACGGATGTTAAAGACAAAATACCGAGGGAATGCAGCAAGCAGGCAGCAATCGACTTTCCCCCCCCAAACTTTCAAACCCTCTAGGTTGTCAATGTGTAGCCTTCAGGAGAAGTCACCCCGGCAACAAGTTATGTGTTGTTCTGATCACTAGGAAAAAGTGGCAAAAGTGCACTTCAAATACTTAGAAAAGATTGCCATGTTTGTCTAAAAGCACACACCGGAAACTAGCATGCTGCTTGCCTCTAGGGAAGGGGACCAAAGGTCTGGAGGTCGAGAGTGGAGGAGATGTATTTTTACTGTACGCTCTTTTATATATTTTGAATCCCCTGCGGTGTTTCTGTACTATCTACTCCTGCAGAACTAATTTTTGTGAAATTACAGCTTAAAAGGGCCAGAAAAATGAAACCTTATTTGTGTATGATTACTGTCATTTCTTGTGCAAATTTTAAACATTTATTCCCGAAATAGGCAAATATTTTGCAGATTGTTGAATCTGTGCCTGGTCCTGGACGAAGCGCTGGAAGCCCGGGCACCCTCGAGCGGCAACGGACAGACACCCCGGGAGCTCCCCAAACTTGGGCAGATCCTGGTGCTACTGTGAGTTCCACTTTCTCTCCTTTCAAATGTAGGGCCACGGAGGAGGACCTCTGTAACCCCTGTCAGCTTGGGCCGCCATAAACATCTATGTGTACTCATGTCACGGTGCGAGAAGCTATCTTCTGACCTTTCCGTCGGAGATGTTTCAACCCGCATTGCCTGTGAAATCGCATCTCAAAGAGAAGCCGAGTACGTGGTTTCAGACGGATCCCCACCAGCATCTGCCCATGGATCCCCACCAGCATCTCACACCCGGGAAGTTGGTGGATTTGCTGAACGGCTAAGACTCACACGCCTGCACTTGCCAATCCACGTGGGCTGAATCTGAATCTGAATACTAATTCCACCCTCAGGAGCCAACACATATGGAAAATATTAATGCTTCCTTCAAATGGAAATCTTTTTTTTTTTCCCTTTTTGGAAAAAAATATTTTTAAAGAAGATTCTAGTTACAGTGCTACAAGAAAAAAAAAAAAGTCATGTTTCCAAATGCCCATAGAGTCATTGTACCATCAGAAGTAAAGAAAAAAAGGCTTATTTAAGGGCAGAATAAAAATCAGGTCAGGCTTTTCCCCCCCGTCGGCTACAGGTCATTGGCCCTAAAAATTGGAATGCTCCATCTCCTTGAAAGAAACCCAAGAACATCGGTGTCAGCTGTATTCCTGTGTGGTTTAATCTCTGCAGTCTGCTGGAATGGACTTAACCTTGAGGTCGTCTCTCTGACCCTTACAGAACTTTTCAGTACATAAATTTTAAGTGTTGAACCCGGGTCTGAGTTACCATGAGAACCTGCCCTTCTTGGTCTCAGAGATTTTGTGTTTACATTTTTGACTCGACGTGGCTTCTCGTAAGTTCTTAATTGCTGTTGCTTACAGTAACGTGGAATGGACGTGAGCAAGCGTTCTTGATAAGGGAAGGTCTTTCCAGTGGCCTTTTATGGCGTTTAAATATACAATCTTTATGACTATACAATCACATCTAACTTTTCTGTTTCTTGTAGCCTAATGTCTAATCACCTAACAAACGTGTTAACCTATTTTAGATAACTGGTCCCTGTGTTCTGTTATGCGGCACGAGGTCAGTCTGTGCTGAGTTAGACTATCTGGGTGGGAGGTTTGATGTGAAAGGAAGAAGGATTTACTCCCGTACAGATTGAGCTAGTTAGGATCAACCTCTGGATGTCCCAAATGAGAGGATTTCCGAGAGCCTGGCTTAGTTGCAAACAACTTTAGGAACTGCAATGCAGTCTTCTGCACGGCCCTCCCCCAGTCTCCTCCGGAAGAACCAGGCTGGCCCCGTGGGGAGGGTGGGCATGGAGAGAGTAACGCAGAACTGTGCTGGTTCCTGTCAAAGCCGAGACCGGGCTGGCTGGCTTATAAGGGAATGGCGGCAGAGAGAATGAGGGTGTCTGGGAAAGGAATGTTCAAAGGGGAAAATATATTTATATGAGAACACAAATACTCCAACTATGGCTGGTGCTTTCTTACCACTCTTGACATTGAGACATCCTTGGGGGCAGTGAGGGCTGTGGGGTCCTGGAGGACCACCCTAACAGTCCTCTAATTCCTTTCCTTGAAATAAATAAATAAACAGAATTCCAATTTTTTCCACTCTTGGAGACGCCATGCTCTGTGGAAAGGACTCTGGGAATCTGGGTTTGGGGCGGTATATTTTTCTATTTCTTTTTACGTACCATCATGAGAGAGACCCCTTTCACTTTCTGAGCAGGTGAACAGATCAGCTTTCCCACAGATCTGATTCTTTACCATGTTAGGGAGCAAAGCCTTGTTCTCTGTAGCAAAAGGTGTTTTGCTACTGTGCTGACTTCCCCGATGGGGTGCACAACATGTGCTATAAATTACACACTGATTATATGGCTGATTATCCCTCTTCTGAAAATACGCAGTCTGTCCCAAGCAATTAGCACTTAATTATGTTTCTATATTGTTTCTTCATTGTTCCGTATGTTAGGTTTACTTCTCAACCCGACTACATGCCTCTGGATGGCAGACAGCAGAACTGAAACTTCTTTGAACCCCCAACACAGCAATACTTACCTGTCCTGATTAACACCGTCGTCGGCAGGGTTGGTGGTTTAAGAAAGAGATGGTAGCACAAGTACCAACCAGTTTGTTCGTTTGGGAAAAGGTTGGGCAAAGCCAAAAGTAGGTTTTAAAGAAAGGAGAAGTTCAAAGGACATTTAGTGAAATCATTTATCATTCAAGTCCCCAGATAGCAGGGATCTTATGTTTTCATCACTGCTGCATTCCCAGAGCCTAGCCCCTGCTTTGGCAAGGAGCAGACACTAAATGCTATTTTTATTTTTATTATTTTTTAAAGATTTCATTTGTAAGTAATGTCCACACCTAACGTGGAGCTCGAATGTACAACCCCGAGATCAAGAGTTGCATGCTCTACCCGCTGAGCCAGCCAGGCACCCCTAAATGACTCTTTCTACTGACTTAACAAATGAATTTCTGGAGCTCCTATAATGTCTGGGTCCTGTGCTAAGTGGTGAAGATACAAAGACGAATGGCTGTCTTCTTTCCTCAGAAGCTCACAGTCTGGCAAAGAGGAGGAATGGCAGAATTGAAAATGATTTATGATTTATGAAAGAAGCTATTAGAATTCCATTCAGAGTGCTTTGGAATCAGAGAGGGGAGCTGCTAACTGTCCAGGGCAGTCAGAGAAATGTAACATTACCAAAAACCCCACAAAAACATTTGATGGATTTTGAAGGGAGACAAAAAATTTGCCAGGTGGAAAATGTGAAGACATTCCAGGCAGAGGGAACAGTTGGAGCAAGTTCGGAGAGCAGGGAAAGTCTGTGTTTTCTGGAAAACCTATGGTTCTTCTGAAGGGTAACAGATAAGGTCTTGTGAGGGGGTTGGAAGAAATAAGACAAGTAAGTTGAGACCTGTTTCTGAGAGTCTCAGGATTGATCTTGTAGGCAATGGGGACCAAGGACAGTGTTGGAGCCGGGAATTGACGCAAGTAGATTTGGATTTGGGGGAAATCACTGTGGACAGGGTGGAGAGCAGACTGGAATGGGAGAAACTGGAGTCCGGAAGAGTACCACAAACGTGATCCTGGTCCTTTGATTAGAGATTATAAAGGCAGGAAATAAGGTAGTAGAATTGGGGATGAACAGAAATCGACTCATCTGAGAGCTATTCAGAAAGTAGAGTCACAGGAGAGCTGACTGATTAACGATGTGGGGAGGTGGGAGGCAGAAAGACGGGGGTCCAGAGTGACTTTTAGTTTCTAGTTTAAGAAAATAGAGAGCCCAGAAACAGTAGTGGGATTGGTGTGATGGGGAAAAGCAGTTTTCACTTCAGATTGTAATGAAACAACCTCTTCTCTGACGGTGTTGACTTCAGAATGCTTTCCTGTTGAGGCTACAGGGAGCCTCCCCTTTGATGGGAGGGAGAAGACATTTCCCTGAGTTGGTCAGGACACGGGTCCCAGTGTCAACCATCTTGAGAGGAAGAGGTCTGTCAGCCAAGGAGTTGTAACTCAAAATGTGGTCTTGAGCTCTCTCCCGATTCTAGGTTTCAAGAAGCCCTCACCAAATAGCGGCAGATCAAGCTGCACGTAGACTGCAGCCTACAAGACTCAGAGAAAGACTCATTTTATAAGTCAAAGAATTTAGTTATACGTTGTCATGCACTTTTTTCATTTTTCTTGTCCTTGAGCATAGTCTTATAAAAATGATCTTAGTCTTCCAGTAACTCTCCTATAATGGCTTCAAGAACCTAGAACAGGATAGCCTTTCCCTCCTTCAAGCCAGTGAGGAATGGCAACAATATTTAGGTAAAAACCTCTAAGAGGATGAGTTCAGTGACCTATCCATGCAGACATTCTCCCTCAGCTGCCAACGTGAGAACGTGATGCTTTATTTTGTGAAGATGGACACATATCTTCCTTAATGACTTTGTTGTTTGAGATGCCTTGCCTATGTCACTCAGAACATCTACTAGAAAATACCATCTTCTCCTCACCTCCACCAAGAGGAAATAAACACCCACATTCTTTCATTGCTCCTGCCCCAGCTCCAAATACTGACAAGCTTGTGGTAAATGAGTGTCCACTGGGTATCCATCCATCTGGGTAAGGGTGTTCGTAGCCTGTTGAGAGAACCCTTACCTAACAATCGTACCTAAAACTCCACCCTAATATTGTCTGTCCTTTCTTAAAATATTATTTTCAATTGTGGTAAGATACACACAACAGAAAGTTGACCATTTTAACCATTTTTAGGTGAACCGTTCAGTGGTATCAAGCACGTTCACGATGTTGTGCAACTATCACCCCCTTCCATCTCTAGAACTTTTTCATCTTCCCAAAATGAAACTCTGTTCTCATTAGACAATAACTCCGTATCGCCCTCCCGCCACAGCTGCTGGCAGCCACCATTCGGTTTTCTGTCTTTATGAATTTGACTCCTCTAGGGACCTTAGTAATGTCAGTGGAATCACGCAATATGTGTTCTTTTGTAACTGGCTTGTTTCAGGGAGAGTAATGTCCCTGAGGTTTATTCGTACTTAGCATGTGTCAGACTTTCCTTCCTTTTTAAGACGGAATAATATTCTTTTGTACACACCTACCACATTTTGTTCATCCATTCATCTCTTGTTGGACTCTGGGGCTTCTTCCACCTTTGGCTGTTGTGAATAATGTTGCTGTGAACATGGGCATGCGTATCTATCCTTTCTTTTCTGTATAGCATTTGTCACCAGCTGCCATATTTATTTTTTTTACCTTTCCCTCCCAACGAGAATGCAAACTTTCTGGGTCAGGAACTTTGTCTTATTCACAGCAGTATCCCCAAAACTCAGAGGAGCGTTTCGCATATGGTAGGTGCTCAGTAAATATTTGCTGGATGGGGGCGCCTGGGTGGCTCAGTTGGTTAAGCGACTGCCTTCGGCTCAGGTCATGATCCTGGAGTCCCGGGATCGAGTCCCGCATCGGGCTCCCTGCTCAGCGGGGAGTCTGCTTCTCCCTCTGACCCTCTTCCCTCTCGTGCTCTCTATCTCTCATTCTCTCTCTCTCAAATAAATAAAATAAAAAATCTTCAAAAAAAAAATATTTGCTGGATGAACAAGTCAAGAAACTAACAGTCTTGACTCAACCAGAATTTCTATATTATAGAGTTCTCTTTGATGCTGTTGCTGAACTTATTGCTCGGTAGAAGGGGGATTTTGAACAAAGTTTTCAGTTAGACTGTGCCTCACATTCCTTACCTCTAAAATGGCCGTCAGTCTTGCTTTTTGCAATATTTATGAGCCTCCCAGTGTGACAAGGAGCAAGGCAAAGATCATCATATTGTCTGGCAGAACTCTGGTTGGCCCACTAGAAAGATAAGCATCTGAGTGTGGCTTTTGAGGTTTTCTCTCTGGTTTTATTCTGCTGGAAGAGGGACAGCATCGTTCCTTGAGTTACATTAATTTTAAATTAAAAAACAAATTTATCCTGAACTATCCGTTCAGTGACATAGACATTTTCTCAAAGTATGATGCAAAGCCATAATTAAATGAAGTTATACCAAACTTGAGTTACATTAGTTACTACATTTAAGCAATACTTTATGTATAAACTTCCAATAAAAAAGTTCATATACATTTTTCTCAAAATGATGAAACATTTATTCAATTTGAATGTTATTTTTACAAGTTTATTATAACAGGTCACTTTCAGAAGGCTTTAAGATGGGCTCAAAAGTAGTGTGACTTGTTCAATTTGCTTGTTTTCAGTTTAGAGTAAGTTGGTTTATGAGAACCAAAACTCTGGGTGTGGAGACTCTCATCGAAACCAATAAGCAGGGAGCGGTCAGTTTTCTTAATCTTCTTTATTAGAGGATGAAGGGCTAGACTATCTTCCCTACTTTCTGGCAGACAAGCTTCCACTAAGTACTTTATTGTTGTGCTCTGGGAGGGCGAAGTCTAGTGTTGGTGATTTGGTGATGGATGGATCGGAAAAGGCACTGCCGCCATGCGCTCTCTTCCACGCTGGTCCTCATCATCCTCTCCCCCCAGTCACAGCTCCATTCAGCGTGGCTCCACGTGACTCACTCCTTTCTATTCTGGCAAATGCTCTTCTCTTCAACCAGTCAGCACAGAAATAGCCCTCATGCTTCCCCACATCTCAGCCATGTTTTTGTAACTAGGCTCTTTATTACACCCTCATCAGCTGACAGTATTTTGAATGCACCCACTTTTCTCTTGTTGGGTCTATGTGATCCATAAGGTTTAAGTAACCAGAAGGAGATGACTTCTGTCAATAAGACAAGATTCAATTAAAAAGTGCAAAATAGGGGCACCTGGGTGCTCAGTAGGTTAAGCATCTGACTCTTGATTTTGGCTCAGGTCATGGTCTCAGGGTTGTGAGACTGAGCCTCGTGTTGGGCTCTGCACTGGGCATGGAGCCTGCTTAAGATTCTCTCTCCCTCTCCCCCGCCCCCACTCACAGTCTCTCTCTCTCTCAAAAAAAAGTGCAAAATATGCAGACTTGCTCTAAAATACAAGGAATACAACAACAGGTGGGAAGCGTGAGAAAGCGGAGTCAGGGAAGGGGGGAAAGGAGAAGGGGAATGGCACATGAGCACTACAAGTCTTGGCTTTCATGGAATTGGAGGGATTCTGAAGTCCTACAGCAGCAGATGAAGGTGAAGGCTGTAGAGTGCAGTAGACATTATAACGACAACTATCACTTATTGAATGCCAACTATATGCTAGATGCCCGTCTGTATTCATCTGCTAGGGCTGCCACAACGAAATGCCACAGGCTGGGTGACTCAAACAGTAGACATTTATTTCTCACAGTTCTGGGGGCTAGAAGTTCAAGATCCAGGGGCCATCAAAGCAGGTTTCATTCTGAGGTTTCTTCTCTTGCCTGGTAGGTGGCCACCATCTTGCTGTGTCTCACTTGGCCTTTTCTGGGGCATGCACTCTACAAAGAGGGAGGAAGCAAGCTCTCTGGTGTCTCTTCTTATGAGGACACTCATCCTGTGGGCTCAGGGCCTCACCTTTATGGCCTCACTTAACCTTGCTTACTTCCTTAAGAGGGCCCATCTCCGAATACATCCACACTGGAGTTAGGGCTTCAACACATGGATCTTGGAGGTGCACAAACATCCAGCCTAGAACACCTCACAGCTTATGTGCCTCTACTTTCTCAGGAGTAGAACCCCAGGGAACAGGAACGAAGTTAAGGAGTGGGGCGGGGAAAGAGGACAGCCATTATGAGGGCCAGTTGCCAAGCTGGGCAGTACTTGATATCAGACTTGGTCCCAGGGACCATCTTCTGAGATGCTGAACAATGACTTCCGGGGACACACTCAGGGGAGGAAGAGGGAAGAATGTGTCTACCGAGTTTGTGCCTGCGTGAGGTCGTCAGGAGCCCACACAGAGCTGATGGCTGCAGTCATAGTTGGGCCTGAGACCCTGAAGACAAGAACCCAGAGATCGGAAGGGGCAGGTGGGAGGAATTCGATGCACTACCATGTGAAGCGCTTTATGGACATTAACTCTACGCCTCCTAGTAACCCGCTGAGCAGACACAGTCCCCTATACACCTTGGAGCGATGAAAGTAAGCTGACTGGAACCAGGGGCTTGAACAACACCGAGACCTTCTGTGCCTCTCCTAATTCTCTCAGAATGGTTTCCCCTGGTTTCAGAATCAGGATCACCAGCAGCTCAGGCCCCCACGCCTTTTTCAGCACCGCCTCTTGAGACTGCAAAGGAAAGGGCGTCTCTTTCAGGCACGTGGCTGCTCCTTGGCCCAATCACTGGAGCAGGAGCTGGAGGCTGGCGCTGTGATTGGCTACTCTTGGGTAGGCGTATGCCCTGGCATGCTGGGGATCAGCGCATGTTCACAGAGCAAGGCTGCCGACCAGCAAATACGCTCAGTGGCCACTACAGGGAGTCTCAGGTGTTCAGCATCACCTAGGTGGTGAGGGCCTGAGGTGGGTCTTCATGAAACCTCACTCTTACAAACAAGGGCTCGCCATACACCGAGAACACCAGATACCTTGTTTGCATGTGCACCCAAGGTCAGCCCTGTCTAGCTTGTCCAGAAGGATATTATAGGGGAAATGTTTGGCGCCATTTCACCTTCATCCCCCACATATAAGCGATTGTGAAGTTTTGTCAGTTCTGCCTCTTGAATGTCTTAAACACTCCCTTTCCTTCCTGCTCTCATCATGGCGCCATCTCTTGTCACTTGGCCATTTGCAGTCACCGGCTGCTTTCCTCGCCTCTCTCCTCTTGTCCACCCTACGCTATCACCAGAGTTGGGGTTTATCATCGTAAAACAAATCAGAATAAACTGTTCTTCTGCTTGGGGATCTTTGATGACCCACTCTTTCTTCTGGATTGGCTATCAACTCTGAAACTTTCCCAGGAGAGAAAAATGGAAGAATTTGACTTTGCTTCTTGAAAGCCTCCCCTAGCACTTTGTAGTATAAATACTCTTCTATTTATATAACCACTCTCAGGGTATTGACCATATTTGTGTGTGTGTGTGTGTGTGTGTGTGTGTGTGTGTGTGTGCGCGCGCGCACGCGCGCATATTAGTTTCCTCCACCAGATAGAAGCTTATTCAAATGGGTGGTGTTTTTTTATTTTTTTATTATTATTATTTTTAAAGATTTTATTTATTTGAGAGAGAGAGAATGACAGAGAGAAAGCACGAGAGGGAAGAGGGTCAGAGGGAGAAGCAGACCCCCCGCTGAGCAGGAAGCCCGATGTGGGACTCGATCCCCGGACTCCAGGATCATGACCTGAGCCGAAGGCAGTCGCTTAACCAACTGAGCCACCCAGGCACCCAGGGTGGTGTTTTTTTATTTGTTATTATAGCCACAGTACTTGTCATATAATAGGTGTTTAGTAACTGTTTGCTGAATAAATAATGTTTAGTCTTTGGTCTTATTCCCTAGTTTCTGGAAAGGATAAAGAACATCAGAGAACGGAATGGAAAGGAAAGAAAAGAAATCGAAAATTCCAGGACCCAATATTATTGAAATTGAGGCTGTGGATGACACTGATGTTGGGAAAGGTGCTTGAGGATTGATCCAAGAATGTAATGACAGAAGTGGTAGATTAAGTCATGTGGCAACAGTCCTTCAAAGTTGTGTGGAAACCCCCCAAAAGATCTTGTGATAGATTGTGTCATTGTTTGCAACTGCTCACTCCTTCTTTCTATAACAGAGGATTAGACATTCCTGTTCCTTGCATGTGTCTTCGCGGGAGCCGCCCATAAGCGGGGGCACAGTGTCCTCCTCCACAGCCTGCTCTGTCGGGTGGGACCAGAGACATATGAGCAGATGTGACTTACACCATGAGAACAGGAGCTTTAAATGTGACTGCCTGCTTCATCACAGACTCCTGTTTCTGCTCCCCACCCCAGGATAGCATGTTCCAGATCAGAGTTGCTCCTTTAGCTGAGATCCCAGGTCGAGAAAACAGGGAGAGCAGACTTGCTACCGACCCATGGCCCAGGAACAGAGCCACAGCTAGACCTGACTATATAGACCCACATGGAATATGAATAAAGACATAAAAATGAATTTTATTGTAAGACACTGAGTTTTTTTGTAGTTGTTTGTTATTGCACCAAAGCTAACTATATGCCGATGTCAATCAAAATTCTTAAATTGAAACATACTCTTTAATATAAGCCATTAGGTCAAATGCTAATAGAAGTGACAGGGAATTTATTGAAGAGGAATGAATTCTCTTTGATTATTAGTAGGAGTAGAATCTCCAGTTACATAAATAAATGAGCAAATATTCATACCCCATGTAGTAGGGTATATTATTATTCCTAATAATTTGGTGCCTTTCCTGTAAAGGATTATATGTCCACACACCATTGACATCAGAGGTGGCCATGGGACTGCTTTGACCAGTAAAATGTGAGTGGAACTGACATATGACCCTTCTAAGCAGAAATTTTAATGAGGATAATTTGAACAGAGAAGGTTATCAGGAAGTGGGGACACAGCAAGAGATCTAAACTGCTAAGTAATATGGACTCCCCTTTGTTGAACTTTTATTTTTTTATTTTTTAAAAATTTTATCTACTTATTTGAGAGAGAGAGAGAGAGAGAGCATGAGCAAGGAGGGAGAGGCTGAGGGAGGGGGAGAAGCAGGCTCCCCACTGAGCAGGGAGCCTGATGTGGGGCTGGATCTCAGGACCCCGGGATCATGACCTGAGCCCAAGGCAGATGCTAAACCGGCTGAGCTACCCAGTCACCCTTGTTGAAATTTTAAAGGAGAGATGCCACCAGAAGTAAATCTGGTTGGCCATCCAGCAGCCTTGCTGGTAGTATTTCTTTTATGAGTTCTTGTCTTAGTTGTACATGTGCAGAAACTTCATCTTAGTGTGACAGACTGAGGAGCTACATGAAGAAAAGGACTAATGCTGATACAGTCTACAAGGGGCCAGGTATAAAGAAGATCATCAGTGTCTTCATCTATGAAGCACAATACCCTTCTGTCCCCTCAGCACAAGAGTACGCACTCACCTCTAACAGGGTATCTGGAAATCCAGGGATGCAGTCTCCGGGTAAGTGTGGAAAGACAAGGGAAACAGCACCAAGTGTGTTTAAAGGAAACCACTTGGTGGTATGTATTAGCCAGAGTCATAGATATTTCTGCTCTAAAGAGCTAAAGCCATTCCCAATTTGGCTTCTGAGACTCCCGTTCTTTCTGCATTACAGGGTTGAACATTCTCCCTTCTTGCTGTTGCTTTTCTTGAGGTATGTTTATAACATTCATCATTTCTCAATTATGCATTTGCCCTTCTAGCTCCTGGCAAGGCTTATGTTTCCCAGTTCAGAGACAGAGTAGAGAAGGCATGGATGTTGGAGCCAGACAGACATGGGTTCCAAACTAGCCTCTACCATTTATTAGCTGTGTGTTTCAGAGCCGTGCTGAGTCTGCATCTTCAACCATCAAAAATTACAACAAATGTAAGGTTTCCTCGCTTTCTATTTCTATTAAAACATAATGCAAAATCGTCTTGCAATGATGATCACGGTAACAATACTAACCCTTCCGGAGCCCTACTACGTCACTCACGCCATGCTAGACATTTTAGCATCTTGTTAACTATGCTCTGTGGAACTCAAAGTTATCATTTAATCCTCTTTTACTTTTCTTCTCCATTCTGCTGTTCTAAGCCTCAGTTTTCTATAGAAGTTGGAGATTTTTTGTTGCTCAAATAGCTCTTGATGCTGATGAAAACCTTCGTACCCTGTTCCTATCTTATAATTACAAAACCTCTTATGTCCACAACTGGATTCTTTCCGGAGCACGGTTTCTAGGATCTTGGCTCTGATCAAGAGTTTACAATGGTTCCTGAGCAGATGTCAGATTGAGAGATTAACTCCAGACTCCCCAGATCCACTGTCATTCCCTGAACATTCTTAACTCCTAGCCTGCCCACTTCCCGGAGTAAACACACCCCCATCTCACTATTGATTTCCTTTATGTAAACTTGCTTTATGCTCGTCCTCTGCCTACAGCAAGGATTCTTTCTTTATTTCCCTTCTTTGAAATCTTACACTTTCTTTAAAGTCAAATTTGAAGTCCACAGAACCTTCCAAGGCTAACCAAACCTCAACCTACATAATTAATATTTGTTTTTCTTTGAAAATCTTTTCCCCCCACCACGGGTAGATAAGTTACAACTCCTCAGTCACTGCAGATTGTAATTCCTCAAGGAGAAGGAAATTATATTCTATTACTTTAATGTTTTTTTTCCATCCCTGAGCCTAATCAGAACTAGAGGAAACAGTAAGTATTTAATAAGTGCAGAAATAAATCACTAGTGTAATAATGATCAGTAAGCCATGGAGCTGTCTACCACAAAAGCTTCTTGAATACCAAAAGATCGCAACTCAAATCTGTGAATAAACTTTTGCAAAACTGATATATGCTACACGTGGGGTTAATTTTGTTTTAAAATGCACACATTTTAAAAAGCCAGCCTACTTAAAAAGATTCCAAGAATTTGCAACCAAGCCACATAAAGAACGATTAAAACATAGTTTAATAAGAATCATGTAGTGAAGGAGGGAGATAATCGTACAGTGTAGTCTCCAGCCTGTTGAAGGGTTACCTTCTTGAATGTGACCTTTTTGTCTTTTGGAACCTAACATAATTATGTATATGAATATATACTTTGCACCGGGTAAGAGAATGACATCCAGCCAAGATGTTTTTCACCCACTACCATTGTTCCTCATATCTTTAAAAAGCATGTATAATTATAAAGGTAAATAAGTTATATATAATAGCTTATTTTTAAATATAATTATAAGGCACAGTATCCCATACATACCTTCTTCTGTTGTGCTGACTTGTACAAATAGAGGAGATGGCCGCTAACAACCTTCCCTAAGAGACAGTGGAGAACAAAACAGCTGTTTCGGAACTGGAACCATCCTAGCACTTACTGTGGGACAAAGGCAATGGCATGAATAAAATATTCATCATTCACACAGTTCTGTGACTTTAGTATGGCGGTTACGGACGTAAAAACATGTGGTCTGACTACTTCTAACTTAGAAATTCCTGGGCCGGTGGCTAGGCTAAGGACAATGTAAATCGAGCCCAACTTTAGCTCTGAGCCTCACAGGAAGGAAGAAGAATTGTGTGTCTTTTATTTGACATTGAAAAAAAAGCACCATTTCTTTAGGAGATGAACTTCTTTTCTGTATTAAACTGTGAGAAAAGCTGGTTGTGGGACCCTGAGCAGCTAAGGCAGGGTCTTCGATGAAAATTTCAAAAACAGATGGCCTCTTTTGTCAAGAGACAAGAGAATAATATGCCAAGGTAATTCTGAGAAATCTTTTGACAGGGAGTTCAAGAGCTTTAATCCATATAACCTCCTGATATATCCATATTAAGAGGAAGTCATTAAGAGGGACTTAGTGGGTTATTAGGTTTGGTTTTTTAAAGCTGAAAATGGGGTGAAAGAGTGGTTGAAAATGGAGTTTCAGGAGGTCAGGTTAGCAGAGCCATGACTTACCTTATCACTTTTTCGAATTTTCTTTTCCTTTGTTCTATTTTGGTTTATTTGCGGATTAAAAAGTCAATTATTTATGTCATTTTGTTACTATAAATAAGTTAAAAATGTTTGCATTCTGAACGCTTCTGTGGCGTCTGCTGCCCGTAGGGGTTAGGTGTCTCTTCCTACATGTTTGGTCACCGGGGCACTTGTAAGGGAGCCTGTCTTGGGCTTCAGCCCAGTGGGGCACTGGAAGGTGAGCGTTGGTCTGGGCCAAGCTGTTTCTGTAACTTGTCTTCTCTTCCCTTCGGGGGCCTCACTTTCCCAGTGCACTCCTGTCATCTAGTTACCTCTGTGTCTCCCAATCTAGACCACAGGGACAGGCCATTCCACTTCTGAACTCTACCCCAACCTTGGCCAAAATCATCTCTCTTTGGCTCCCCAGGGCATTCATTCATTCATTTGATGATAATTACTTCAGCACATTTGCTGTGCTGGATCCTCTCCTAGGTCCTGAGTGGCAGAGGTGAACGAAGCAGAGTCTCTCCCTAATGGAGCCGTCGTTTTAGCAGGAGAAGATACAGTAAGCATATAAATAGGAAAGATGGTTACTGTTAGTCATAAGTACCATGAAGAGACTGTTCAGCGGTTATAAGAAGAACTTGCATACGTTAAGAAAGAATAAGAAGAAAAAATTAAAGAAAACACAAACAAGGTATTTACGTATGAAGTTTTACAAAGCACAAGTTTTTTATTTTAAAATGACCATCCTTGGGGCACCTGGGTGGCTCAGTCAGTTAAGGGTCTGCCTTCGGCTCAGGTCATGATCTCGGGGTCCTGGGATTGAGTCCCGCATCGGGCTCCTGGCTCAGGGGGGAGTCTGCTTCTCCCTCTCTCTCTCCTTCTGTCCCTCTCCCCCATTCCTGCTCTCTCTCTCTCTCTCAAATAAATCTTAAAAAAAAATAAAATAAAATGGCCATCCTCTAGCTTCAAAGAGCTAACACTCTGCCACCAACCTGTCTTTCTAGTATTTGGTCTCAGCCACCTTGTTGGTTTAACCCTCAAAAGTTGTTCTAATGCTTGTTTTGTCTCCTAGACTCAACATTTTTCTCTTTTCAAACATCAAGAAGGCAAGAAGACCTCGATTTCAAATTGGTCAATGACCCAGTAAATTACCTAATGCCATCTAAAGCTCCCCCAGTCACTGGTACAGTTTCAGAATGCCCAAGTGGAAAATGTTACGTGGGGCATGTCACCCACCAAGGACTCGGAAATGAGGAGAATAAGCAAAGCAGGGGGAAAAAGAAAAACTTCCAAGGGCCTGGCATAGAGATAGGCAAATCTCTTTGATGACTCGCAGGCTGGCTAAAGACTCTAATAATACAATAGAAGATATATTTGTTTGCTTATCTAAACAATGTGTCACTCTACTGGAGGGGTTCGTTAGTAGAGAGGCCCAGAAAACAGCAGTCAGAAAGGCTGGTGTTGGCAGTGCTGTCCCTGGACAAGATGCAGAGTCTTGACCTGGCAGGTGTACCAATCAGTTATAAAAATGAAGGAAGCAGGAATTAAACCCTTACATTATTAAACATTGGAATCATAATCTCCCTGCCTCTGAATCTACGCTCATCAAAAAATATTCTGTGATTTGTTTTCCCAGATCCACAGAGGAAGTAAGATCTACGTATACTCTGGGCCCACTTGTCAGTCATATTTCTTATTGAAATGAATAAATTGGAATTTTGGTTAACATAATTTAATGCCTTGTCAGTTTTCCCCCCAAGTCTGATCAAATTTGGAACACTGACCAAGTCTAGTGTCTAAGTTCCAAAGAGCTTTGGGCGGCACTGGAGATTCATTTGATCATTCCTTCATTCAACTGAACATTTTTGAAAGCTTCTCATAGCCCAAGCACTGAGTTTAGGAATATAGTGTTGAGCAAAAAATCGATGTGACCCTGACGGTCAGAGAGCTTTTAAGCCAATGGGGACAATAAAATATGACAAGGGTTTCTTGGCCTTGTTTGGAAAAAAGTGTTTGGAAAAAAGAAAACTTTTGAGTCCAGAAGAAATGATTGGGTTCAGGGTGCTTTCTGGAGCCCACAGTATCTAAACAGAGACTGGGACCAGGAGTTTGGGCAGTGCACAGCGCAGGAAGGGGAAGAAGATAGCCAAAGAAGTGCAGGGCCGGAGGCGAGGCAGGACACGATGAGGGCAACAGAGAGAAGCTCCGTTGGGCTGGCATTTTAAATGCTGGGAAGCTAACCCAGCGGGCAGACGAAGGGCCTTGTGTTCAAGGTTTAAGGAGTTTGGGTTTTACCCATAGGGCAATAGGGAGCCATCATGTACCTTAGCAGTGAACCAGCATAATCAGACTTGCGTTTTGAAAAAAAAATCTCTGGCCATGTAGCAACTGAATTAGGGAAGAGCGAGGGGTGAGAGTAGACAAACCGAGTCAGGGAAGCCAATCTGAAGTCAACTGTTGTCATTTGTGTGAGAAAAGATGGTGGTCCAAGGTTAGAAACAGTGGCACAGAGGGAGAGGCACATGGATTTGGAAGACATTTCAGAGGTAGAGCTGAGCGGGCTGGGGGATGGGTTGACTGCGTGGGTGGGGAAGGAGATGGCGGAGCTGAGTCTGGGCAGGCTGCTGGCCTGGACAACTGAGGGGCTGGTAAGGGAAACCCCCTGTCCTGGATGTTGGTCTTTTGTTTAGACTTTTCTTTTTCTTTCTTTTTTTTTTTTTTTTTTTAAGATTTTATTTATTTATTTGACAGAGAGAGAGAGAGGGGACACAAGCAGGGGGAGTGGGAGAGGGAGAAGCAGGCTTCCCGGTGAGGAGGGAGCCCGATGCGGGGCTCGATCCCAGGACCCTGGGATCATGACCTGAGCCGAAGGCAGACGCTTAACAGCTGAGCCTCCCAGGTGCCCCTGTTTAGACTTTTCTTGAACCAACACACAAGGACAAAGATGTGCACATCCGAAGAGAAGGGTCATCTCCCAGTAGAGAACACAGAGGGAGGAACAAAGCTCAAGATGGAAATGACCAGCCCATGGTAAGACTTGCCTAACCATAAACACAAAAGCCATTGGTAAGCCACTGTTCAGAATGGAAGCATCTGGAAAAAGAGCACTTGCTGCTTCTCTCCCCGGGACTCAGGAGACAGAAACTTCCTAAAAGTGAGAGTCCAGATGATAAAATCAATGTTGGTACATTGAAGATCTTTAATTTCTTAAAACTACTACCTTAAGGTCTTCATTCAAATTTTAAGATCTTCATTAATATAAGATATTAGTAAATATAAGGTATTTAAGAAATTAAAGATCTTCAATGTACCTTTATTCCTTTATATTCCTATTGCTCCCAGAATGTTTGTCTTCAGCATTCACCATCTTCTCTCCTTGAAGATTTCATTGCCTTTCTTACCATTCTCAGCCTTTGCCTGGCCTCCTACTGCCCTTTATTGTGTGTCTCATAAAATCCTTTTCAAGGTGACATAGCTACTTGGCTTTTGGACACTCAAATCCCTGGGTTTATTTAGCTTACTGAGCTTGGTTTTGCATACTATTTCCTTAACTGCATCTTAATAACCTCCTTTACTCCTCATGACTTAATGAATTCTGAGCATCCTTCACCACCCCCTCCACCCCAGCCCATCTTGCAAGGCCACTCTTTTCAGGCTACGGTTATACGTGTCCCCTCGCCAGCATTCCAAATGCGAATTCTGAGATTAGTATCTCTGCTGGCTTCAAGGATTAGCTTTTCAGCCACTCTGGTATATGTAGTTTTAAGTGTCAAGAAAAAAAAAAAATTAGATTCCATTACTTTCACTCTTCCTCAATGGATTTGAACTTGACGTTCAGGAGTGATGAAAGAGAAATACAGGCAATAAAATGTGGCTGGAAGAAAACAATTGATATGACGCTTCTGTCAAAAGTAATTGTCAAGAAGATACGAACATTATTCAATAAACTTTTGGCAGTCTTTCCATTAGGGCGGCGAAAGGGGGTATTTCTAAACTAATGTCGCTGACTTCTCACAGACGCTCAGCACTGCCTGGAGGTCTTAATGGCTCCAGGTTTGCTCCCTTTCCCTCTCCACTCAGCGATGGCTTTGAAATTTCCCACTTTCCTCAAACCTCTCATCCCTACATCTCCTTTCTTCACCTCAGCTTCTTCGAGTAAATCGAAGTCATCTGCCAAGACCTCTCTCAACTTGCTGTAAATTAATTACCTGCACCGGAATGGAGCCTCTAGTAGTTTCTGTTACATGGGAGGTGTGCTTCCTTCCTGACCATCAGACCTCCACCCCTACCACTTTCCCAATGATCCCTTTCCTCTTCTATGGCCTCAACCTTCCCCTTTCAACTGGATTCTTTCCATGACACCCTCTCCCATCTTAAAGCATAACCAGAAAAAAACTATGCCTTGATCAGCCTTCCCTCCAACAACCACCATGTTCCTCTTCTCTCTTTTATAACCAAATTTTGATACACGTGTAGAGACTTGCTTTCTATTTCCTCACCTCTCATCACTCAGCCTGCTCCCAGCACAACTGGGAAGGGCTCCAGTGTACCTGGTATCAGTCCATGCTGGTTTGACCTGATCACTGAGTACAGTAGCCATTTATTTTCCTTCTTGAAACTTTCATCCTTTGGCCTCGAAATATCAGGATTCTTTAGTGCTTTGTCCTAAACTCTGTTCCTCTTCTGTACCCTCCTTGGTAAACCTCCACTCTGCCCATAGCGCCAGTGACTAGCCGTACACTAAGGGCTTCCAGGTTGACATCTCCAAACTTCTCCTCTCTATTTTAGATCTTCCCTACTTTACTTCTCCACTTGAATGTCTCAAAAATTTGACAAGCTCAACATGTCCAAGACTGAATGTATTATCTTCTTGCTCAAAGCTGGCCCTGTTCCATTGTTCCTTAGCTCACTGACTGGAGCTATCGGGCCAGTGCACAAGTGGGAACCTAGGTGTCAACCCCAATCTATTGCTTGTCTTCATCTTCCAAATTTAATACAACACAATTCTGCTGACTTAACCCTCCTACGTAGGTTTTGATTTTTTCTCCATTGTCACATGTTAGTCTAAACAAATTCTTTTTTTTTTTTTAAAGATTTTATTTATTTATTTAAGATAGAGAGTGAGAGAGAGAGAGCACAGGTGGGGGGACAGAGGGAGATGGAGAAGCAGACTCCCCGCCGAGCAGGGAGCCCGATGCGGGGCTCGATCCCAGGACCCCAGGATCATGACCTGAGCCGAAGACAGATGCTTAACCAACTGAACCACTCAGGCGCCCCTGGTCTAAACAAATTCTAAGGACTTCAGTGAAACCAGGGTAGCATGTAGGTTTTCTGAGGCCCCCTTCTCTGGAAACTATCCTGCTACCCTCACATTTAGCTAGTACAAGTACCAGCAGTCATGGGTTTCCATAGCATCTAACAATGAGCCATGGGAAAACAGTAAAGTTAAGTGCCTAATGAGTTCACATTATAAGCAAAAGGAATATTTATAAAAGTACAATACCTAATTCTTGTATTATTCATTGGTTATGTTTTACTTAAATTGTTTTCTGGGGGCGCCTGGGTGGCTCAGTCGGTTAAGCGTCTGCCTTCGGCTCAGGTCATGATCCCAGGGTCCTGGGATCGAGCCCCACATCAGGCTCCCCGCTAAGCGGGGAGTCTGCATCTCCCTCTACCCCTGCTGCTCCCCCGCACTTGTACATGCACACGCTCTCTCTCTCTCTCTCTCTGAAATAAATAAAAATCTTTAAAAAAAATTGTATTCTGAATAAGGCTGACATTTAAAAAAATTCATTGTGTATTTGACAGCAATTAATTATGTAGTGGCAGAGATGAGGGTTGTTGAAGATTAAAAGATTAAAATAGGCTGAAAATTGTACACAAAGCAGATTGTTAAAAAGGGAATGCACCAATAAACAAAGCATGAATGCAAAATCCTACCTTACCTAGTCTTAATTTAAAACTAAGAGAAAAGTAAATAGTAAATCTACTACAAAGGAGGAAAACCTAAAACAAAGCAGGTCCTCAAATGAAGAAACATGTATTATCAAAGGGGTCTTATCAAGCAATGCAGTCACAAATACAAGTAACACATAAAGTTGAATAGTCTTTTCATAGCTTCAAGTGCTCTCTTGGAGAGAGGTCATCAAGTGAGTAGGAGTGGTTTTAACATGAAAAAACTCTCTCTCCCAGCAGTACAGCCTGGGCAGCCAAAAGCTCTTCATCATCACAACGAATGCCCAAACACGAGTAACCATGACAACAGCCTGTACAATGGTTAGCAGTATGCCTATTAGAAAAAGAGAGGGTTCAAGGTCAAACTCTGCATTTGTGAAGAAGCCTCACCCTGTTTCTTTGCACAAACTTGTTGTTGAACAGCGGCCACAGTTTGAGGCTCCCTGAACTTTGAGTGTTGGTCAAATAGCCCTGCTAGTTTGCCTCTTGTGGGTCCTACCAGGACTTCCTGCTTCTGTCCTTTCTCTCTTGGACCATTGGGGTGCCTCCGTTTCCTGGAAAGCACTCTGTTGGGGCCAGAGTTGGGATGGCAGCCATGAAATCCACTCACTTAGTCTCTGCATCATTGAGCCCATTGTGCCTAGTGGCTCCCGGTGTGGGACTCAGCCGGGAACAAGGCCTTGGTTGGATCCCCTCTTCGCAGAGCTGGGATCATGCCTCCCAGGCACTGAGGAGGAATGACACCTTGGGATCCTTCCAGTTCATCTTCTATATCCGTGGTCCCTAAATGTGTTGGACAGCACATCCCTATCAGTAAGCATTTGTGAGCATGTACCCCCAGTATAAAGATGAAGTCCAAGTTTCTTGACATGGGTTTTAAAGTCAGACTGGAGGGCTGCCTGGGTGGCTCAGTTGGTTAAGCGACCGCCTTCGGCTCAGGTCACGATCCTGGAGTCCCGGGATCGAGTCCCGCATCGGGCTCCCTGCTCAGCGGGGAGTCTGCTTCTCCCTCTGACCCTCTTCCCTCTCATGTGCTCTCTCTATCTCATTCTCTCTCTCAAATAAGTAAATAAAATCTTAAAAAAATTAAAAAAAAAATAAAGTCAGACTGGCTCTGACCTCACCATATTACCACCCCATAATTTAGAATCCTAGTGCTTGCATTCTCGCTATGCCATACATCTCCCTTCTAGGACTTTGCACACACTTTGTTTCTCTGTGGAAATCCTTTCTCCCCATGCAGTGTTCCCCACTGCTATTTCCAGAAAATTCCTCAGGATCCGTGCCTCCCGTAACTCCCACCTCATCAGGATTTGGAACCCGTCCATGCTTCTTCAACACAACACAGTTTATTCGACCTACATCATAGCCTATTGTATTTATGACCTTACTAGTGAGCTTGATAAAGGTCGAGATAGGTTTTTAACTAAAAGGCATGGGTTTAGCCAGGTGAAGAAAGTGACAAATCTCTTGGTTTGAGGTGGTGCTTCACACCAGCTCGGGGCTGGTTTTGAAAGATGGCCCCATCCTCATTCTTCACCAAACAGGTACTAGCTCTGGCCCCAAAACTGAAGGGAAAAAAGGCTGTTCCTCTTCCTTTTCTCTTTGCCTTTTTCCTTCCCATTATGTCTGGACCACCCTGTCGCTAGCGGCAGTGTTTTTTAGATTTCATGATTCACGGTTAGAAATTAATTTTGTAGTAGACTTAGTGTACACACACACACACACACACACACACACACACGCCTAAGTATGCACTTAAATATGCACACGTATTATTTAGTTGTCACTTTCTCAAGGATGCCTATTTCCCTTAATAACAATTGCAACTAACCCCCCATTTTGAACTCCTTTATGTTGCTCTACTTTTCCTTTTTCTATCAAACCTTGGGACATACCAAATAATTACTTTTATTATGTTTATTTTTATGGTCTGAACCTTTCCACTAAAGTGTAAGCTCCTAGAGCACAGGATCTTTCTTTTGTTCACTTATGGATGCCAAATGTGCCAAAATGGTGCCTGGCACACTGGAGGTCTTCAATAACTATTTAGGTGAATGAAGAAAGAATTGAAAGAAATATTTCATGAAACTTATCCTTACTATGTGGAATACATGTATATATTTTCTTATCTCATCTATTTGTAAAAAAAAAACTGGCCAAGATCCCCTAATGGGTCAAAAGCTGAAGTTTTGAAAGCGGTTTAGATTGTTGGAAGGGTCTATGTCAGGAGACCCTCATATGGCTGGAGGGAAAATACCTTTTGAGGCAGGAACCACTTGGAGGTGATGTTGCAGAACCTCTCAGGAGACTGTGGGTGTGAAAGAGTCGGGAGCAGCCCCCGAAGAGGAGTATAGCCCACATATGTTGTTGTGGTTTTAAAATGTATCCTTCAATTCTCTGACACGTGTTCCTTCAAGAGGTGGAGTCTAAGTTTCCTCTCCTTGAGTGTGGAGTGGGGCCGGACTTAATGACTCACTTCTAATCAGTAGAGTGTGGTAAAACTGACAGGGTGGGGCTTCCAAGACTAGGTTAAAAAAGGTATGGTGGTTTTCTCCTTGCTGTCTTTTGGATCACTCAGTAGGGAGGAAGCCAAAAGCCAAGTCTTGGAGGCACCCAAGCTTCCTGAAGGAGAGTGGCATTATTTCATAGTCTTCAGAGCTTGGTTGACTGTGGTTGTCGGAGTGTTACTGCTAGCAGCTTGGGTAGGTTGAGTTTAACTGGCACACATACTTTCTTGACCTCAGGTTGGAATTGCAGGGTCTTTCCATGTTTTCAGGCAATGGTCTGACATGGTGCCCCACTCTTCTTGCAAGAGGGGTGAATGTCTTTTCCTCCATCTCAGTGGACGGGAATCCAGGCATACAATGCAGCCTGTAAAACACGATTGTTGGAGACCAGTGGTGTACACATAGGTGGCACAGAAGTGGTGGGGGGTGGGCAGCAGGAGGAGGGGGTGGTTTTGAATTTAATATAACCAAAAGAGATGAACCGACCTCTATGAGGGTACATCTGTGCATTGTAACTTTCCAGGTAGAGCTTGGTTCTTACCCAGAGTTTGGGCTCTGTAACATTATTATTATTGTTGTTGTTGTTATTTTTTATTTTAAATTATTATTTATTATTATTATTTTTTTTTAAGTAAACTCCATGCCCAGCATGGAGCCCAATGTGGGGCTTGAACCCATGACTCTGAGATCAAGACCTGAGCTGAGATCAAGAGTCCCACACTCAACCAACTGAGACACCCAGGCAGCCCTCGTAATATTATTAAACTGTGCAACTTGTGGAATCGTTTTGGTCTGATTCTCTTTTAAAAACTGTCAGGCTGTGGCTGGGAGCCCACAGAAGGAGCTGTGCAAGCGTTGGTGGGTGTTGCACGGCGAGGGAGACCGAAGCACCATGTGGTCAGGGTTGTGACAGGCAGAGGGCTGCTCATACGGCTCCATGTGCGCCAACATGACCCTGTCTGGGGAGGAGCGGAACCCCCAAACCCTCCAGGACTAGTGAACCACAGCCCTAATGGCCAAAGAAGACAGACCACCCCCAGGATGTCAACCTGAGGACCTTGAAGAAGAGAGCTAAATCTCTCACCCTTTTCACCAGAAGCTTCTCAGCTGAAACCAGGAGGACTCAAGGTTGTTTCAGGGTCTTTGGAGAAAGCTTTGCCTCTTTTCACTCTCCCTCAGATTCCTCTTTCACGATGGCCTTGTGTGAGCCACCCCAGAGGTACGTGTGGAGAGGCAGAGGCTGGAGGAGAAAGAGAAGGGGCTCCTTGGCAGTCAGCTGCATTTGTGACAGAGCCCTCAAGTTCTCACTGAGATGTGTGTGAGGAATGTAGGAATGGGGACAGGCCATGGAAAGGGGTCTGTGAGCATGGAAACAGGACAATTTGGAGATGGGACCCATGGAGCTTACTTGAACAAAGACAACGAGAAGCCAGCCTCCATCATGGTCCTGTCTCCCAAGCGACACTCCAGCTTTCCATTTCTGACAAAAATACGGATTCCTGTAGAGGTAGCAGAGGAGGTAAGGGTTCGGGTGCTGCCCTTGTCACCGCCTCTGTGACCACGTGGTCAAGTCACTTTCTGTCATGTTTGGTTCTGCTTCCTTTGCTGGACTATATTCTTTTTTTTTTTTAAGATTTTATTTATTTATTTGAGAGAGAGAGAATGAGAGATAGAGAGCACGAGAGGGAAGAGGGTCAGAGGGAGAAGCAGACTCCCCGCTGAGCAGGGAGCCCCATGCGGAACTCGATGCCGGGACTCCGGGATCATGACCCGAGCCGAAGGCAGTCGCTTAACCACCTGAGCCACCCAGGCGCCCTGGACTATATTCTTAATAAAGTGAAGCCCAAACCTTAAGAAAAAAAAGAGAAACAATTGTCTAGCGATTACTAATTCTTTTTCTGCTTACCCGTCACATATTTACCATGACTCACATTTCCAAGCCTGTGTGAACAAGTTTCATCACTCCTGTGGTTATTCAGACTCAATGCACTGTCCTCAGACCGAAGAGAAGAAGGCTTAGCTCTCTTCTAGAGGCTGCCAGCTCATCTCACTATCCACAAGACAAAAGTATTCACTTGGGTTCACGTAAGAATTTAATATTGAACATTTTCCCTCCTAATAAAAATATTTCGTTTGTACTTGCGTACCGCTGAAGTTTCTCTAGTTGGTGTCTATACAACTTCACCCTCAATGCTTTAGAACTGCGCCGTCCAATATGGTAGCCTAAGTAGCTTCATGCGGCTGATGAGCAGTTGTAATGTGGCTGGTGAGTATGTGAGATGTGCTGAGAGTATAAATACACATCAGATTTTGGAGACTTAGTATTAAAAAAATGTTTTTTTTATATTGATTACATGAAGATTAAATATACTGGATTAAATAAAATATATTATTAAAACTAACTTTACTTATTTCAACATGAAGTGGTGATATTTTGGATATATTGGATTACATAAAGTATTTTTTTAAAATTAATTTTACTTATGTCTTTGTATTTTTTCAAATGTGGCTACCAGAAAATTTAAAATGACATTTGTGGCTCCCGTATATTTATGACACAGCACTGATGTAGAGGGCCGGCTTAGAGTCTCTTAGCGCTAATTCCGTGCCCAGTTGCTTCAATTAGCACACTTGATGTCGTCCCGCACTTGTGCGAGTCCTTCCACGTGGCTTAACCACCTCCCTTAAGCAGCGTCCAAGCAAGCAATTGGGTGTTAGTAGGGATGATAGGGCTGGTGTCCGATTACAGCCTACCCTGGCATGGGAAGCCAGCTGCAAAGAGGTTACTGGACATGCTGCAAGTTATTTGCTCCCTACCAGGGGAATGGAATTAAATTCCACAGCCTGTGCACATTGGAGGTCAAGGCCATAGACTCTACTCAATGAAATTATAACTCCCTCCTTGAACAGAAAATGTCTCTGTCTGAAGTAGCAGGATGAGGGTGTCGACAGTGAAAAAAACCAACTGAAAACATTTAAATTTTCTGACTCCAGGGTTAAAGTTATATTTCCCGTTTCCCTTGTCCTCATTTGGTTATGCAGTTCGTCTTCTCTGGGCTCTCAGTTAGTTATGACTTCTCTTGCCTGGCTTGACTCCTGGGAGTTTCTCCATACGTTGCCTTCCATTCAATCTGGGAATTTTGTTTTACTTTAGTCTTTTGGTGACTTGTAGAGTCATGAGTTCTTATCGTACTTAAATCAGTTCGTTGGGGGCGCCTGGGGGGCTCAGTCATTAAGCGTCTGCCTTCGGCTCAGGTCGTGATCCCAGAGTCCTGGGATCGAGCCCCGCATCGGGTTCCCTGCTCGGCAGGGAGTCTGCTTCTCCCTCTCCCACTCCCCCTGCTTGTGTTCTCTCTCTTGGTGTATCTCTCTCTCTGTCAAATAAATAAATAAAATCTTAATAAATAAATAAATAAATAAAGTCTTAAAAAAAACCAGTTAGCGTCAAACTATCTCCCAAAGCAATGCAGAAGAATAATGTATAGGGAAATTTATGCTATTCCCCCCACTCACTTTTTTTCCCTAATGAACCATGTACTTTTAAATTTTAATCTACCTCTATTTCCAAGGAGGGAAGTTTATTTTATTATTTAGCTTATTTATTATGGAAACATTCAAACATATGCAACAGAAAGGAGAATAGTATAATGAGTCCACATGTATCTATTATTCAGTTTCAACAATTGTCAAAATAATCCCCATCTTATGTCACTTATTGCCCCGGTATATTTCCTTCCTTCTTTTTTCTTGAGCATTTTGAAGCAAATCTCAGATAACATGTCTCTTATAAACACTTCAGTGTGCATCTCTGAGTGATAAATAATAAGGGCTTTTTAAAAACATAACCACTCTGACCTTTATCACTTAAGAAGATTAATAACCACTTCTTAGGGAAAAAAATTCCATAACTACATGTGGTGACAGATGGTAACTAGACTTAATGTGGTGATCACTTCACAATATATACAAGTATTGAATTCATATGTTGCACACCTGAAACTATATAAGGTTGTATGTTGATTATATCTCAATTAAAAACCCATTCCTTAATATAATCTAATATCCAGAGCATATTTGAAATGCCCCACTTTATCTTAAAAATGCCTTTCTTGCAGGTTATTTGTTTGAATCAGGATCCAAACAAGTATCACAAATTACACTGGGTTGCCGTGTCTCTTAAATATCCTTTATTCCCAAACAATCCCTTTTCTACTTGTGACTGTTGTCTGTAGACTCTCCCACATCAGTACCGCTGATTGTGTCCTTGTGGTATTTATTCAACTTACTCTGCAAACTCCCTGTCTTTCTTGTAATTTGATAGTTGGACCTAGAGATCTAAATGACAAGCTCAGGTTCACCTTTAGGGTCAAAAATCTCTCCCACGAGGGGCTGTGTACTTCTGTTGGCATCACGTCATGTGATACCTAATGGCTTATTGTCCTGCTTTTACAAAGTCCAGAGAGACCAGTATGTGCCACACGTAGCAGACCGACGCCTCCATTATCAGGTTTCCCGCCAACCTTTCATCTAATGGTTTTGGTCTTCGTCAAAGAAAGATTATTTTATACTCAGGCAATGAGCACAGGCAGGGCCAGTAGTTTTGGCACAGAGTTACTTGAAGAAGCATAAAGGTGGCTACTGGAACATTCTCGGCTCAGACTTAGGCAACATCCCTTTCTCCATGGCGCTGTTCATTCATACACCTCTAGGGGAGTACGCCTGTCAGAGAAGGCCACTTGCCTGTGAGAGTATCAACAACGTTATTCCAGTGTAAGTCCTCACCACAGGTCCTACAGGATTTTCAGTAAGGACAATTATGGTAGTACATGTGTGTGTGGTTGTGTGTGCAGGTAAAATGGGAAAAGACTCTCTTTTAGCCTGAAACGGGTCTTCTACTGTTTTGAGGGTTAAATATTCTTTATTTGATGAAATTATGTTTATTGCAATTGATAACTGGCCAAATACAAACTTAGCAACTGTATTTTCCTGCTCTGTAAAATCAGAAAGCTTCAGATAATTGGTTAAGATGATTCTCAACCTAGGAGGTATATGAGAACTTCAGGATATTGTGAGTTTTCAATATTTCTTCAAGTGGAACATATTTTGGGGGAAAAAAAAAGATTGAGAAATGTTCATCTTAAAAGACAATGGAATCAGCGCAGGGAACATCAAGTCTATCAGATGACAAAGGTAACCATAATAGGCAAAGTCTTCTTTTTTTACCTATAACGGTCTTTCAACAACTCATTAAAAATAGTCACAATCAGATACTGCCTCATACCTACTGGGATGACTATCATGAAAAAGAAATAGCACCGAGTGTTGGCAAAGATGGGGAAAATTGGAGCCCTCCTACAACTACTGGAGGGAATGTAAAATGGCGCAGCCACCATGGCACACAGACGGGCAGGTCCTCAAAAGGTAAACATAAAGTTACCATGTGACCCAGCAATTCTGCTCTAAGGTACGCTAGTGCCCTCTTTTCCAGGCTTTCAGTTACGCAAGGTCAATAGTGGTCTGGAAGGACATGATCTGCCTTCTGACCAAGCGTCGGGACGTGAATACTACCCTAGCGCTAGGTCACAATGTCTACATTATTCACCTCACTTCATCTTAGAACGTAAACATTTTATCATCTCAGGTCATCACAGAAAAAGAAGGGCGAGTACAGGATAAGATATTTTGAGATAATTATTATAAGATATTATAAGTGTGCATGAGAGACCACATTCACATAACTTTTATTACAGTATATTGCTACAATTGTTCTATTTTATTATTAGTTGTTGTAAATCTCTTAGTGTGCCAGATTTATAAAGTAAACTTTATCATAGGTATGTATGTAAAAAAGAGAGATATATAGGGTCGGTACTATCTACGGTTTCAGGCATCCAGTGGGGTCTTGGAACAAATCTCGGGTGGGTAAGGGGACACTAGTGTATATGCCCAAGAGAACTGTTCACACAAAAACTTGTACACAAATGTTCATAGCAGCATAATAATAAGAGCCAAAAAGTTTTAACACCCCAATGTCTGTCAATTGACGAATAGATTAACAAAATGTGGTATGTCCATACAGTGGAATATGATTCAGGAAAAAAAAGAAATAAAGTACTGACACATGCTGCAACATGAACGCAACCTTGAAAACATGCTCAGTGAAAGAAGTCGGCCACAAAGGATCACATATTAATTATTCCATTTAAGTGAAATGTCCAGAATAATCAAATCCATTGAGACACCAAGTCGATTGGTGTCTGGAGCTGGGAGTGGGGGGTCCTAGGGGTTAGGGAATGGGGAATGATGGCTAATGTATATGGGGTTTCTTTGGGGATGGTGAAATTTTCAAAAATTATTTAGTGATGGTTGCACAACTCTGTGCCTATATGAAAAACCACTAAATCATGTACTTTAAATGGGTGAATTACACGGACTATGAAATATATTTTAATTATTATTAAAAAACCCAGCTTTTTGAATAAGAGTTGCTTTAAGAACATGAAACATTCCACTCACCTCCTCTGTAGAATCTTAAGGAATTAGAGAATGTCCAAGTCAGAATTGATTTTTTTAGTCATCTGTTCTTTTTATCTCGTTGTTGTCCTTCTCAGCTTCTTTATCCATTTCTTAAATTCTAATTAAAATTAGACAGCCCATTTATTAACTAACAAGGAAAAATGAATCTACTAATGAGTCTACTAATGTACCTGGTATGATTGGATCCACCACAATTATCAAATTAGATTAGAAGTTTGTTTAATGAGTCAAGGTTTGGAATAAATGGTGTTAGATCAACCCATTTCCTGAATTAAGAATAGAGAACATAAAATCTCCTAGGGCATAGAACAATGAGTTATACTTTTAATTTTATGACCAGTTTAAAAAAAAAAAAGAGTCAAAGGACAAGAAGGAGAGGCTGTGAACAGGAGGAAACAGAGAGACGCAGAGAAGCCTAGGGTCCTTGAATCTTGGAGACCCAGTGTTACCTGGGCCTGAATATATTTCCTTAAAATATAATCAAGTCAGGGTGGAAGGAACACACATCCATGAAGAACAGATGTCTTGAATTTCTAGTCAGAGGTAGTATCTAAAGAAGGGAGACTATCCCACTAAATGACTCCATCCGGTGATGGTTAACATACGACCGTGAGCATTTTAAACTACAGAAGGTGAGAATTTGAAATACAGAATATCAAATCCTAAGACCTATGTCATGAATTCAAAATGCAGAAGTGTTGCTTGGATAAAAATAGACCTTTGGTCATTATTCAAAACACCAGCTGATTCAGAGGGAAAAATAAACAGACAGAAGGTTCCATGCAGGCCCTTTCTGATTTAGGCAGCGTTCCTCGTGTTCCTATGACTCCTGAGTGTCATGAGGGAAGCGGGGTAGCAGGATGAGGTATAAAGTCATTCTAAAGAGAGAACAAAAGTCCTCCCAAAAGTGAACCAAAACAAACAAACAAAAAAGACGGGAGGATGTTGGCTCTTCACTAATCTTGAAGGGCTCATCACATAGGGGGCTCATGCCCTACTGACCTTGCATCAGGAGTCAAACGCTGCTTGGACAATGGCGATTCCTGAAAGATGGTTGGAGCTCCAGCTACTTCAAGAAGCAATTTCAAATGCTGCAATTTCCATGAGAGAAACACAAGAAAAAAACTAGAGCTGTTGAGAAAGACATTCACTAGCAATAGCCTTTTCTTTTTTTTTTACAGTGTTATTGCAACACCATCGACTACATTCCCTGTGCTGTACCTTTTACCCCCATGACTTACTCATTCCATAGCTGGAAGCCCGTACCTCCCACTCTGCTTCACTCACTAGCAATATTCTTAAAAAAAAAAAAAAAAAAGATTTATTTATTTATTTTAGAGAGAGAGAGCAAGCAGGAGAGGGGAGGGGCAGGGGGAGAGGGAGAGAGGGAGAATCTCAGGCAGACTCCCCGCTGAGTGTGGAGCCCGACACAGTGCTCGATCTCACGACCCTGAGATCATGACCTAAGCCAAAATCAAGAGTCGGAGACTCAAACAACTGAGCCATTCACATGCCCCACTAGGAATACTTAATTTGTGACCTTTTAAGATTATGCTCAAAAGATTTAAAAGCCCCATCGTGCTTTCATAAGTAAAGGCCTGTAATGCTTTGTACATGGCCTAAAGGCTTAAATGAAGTTAAATTTAAGGCCCCCAATTCCCACCACTTTCTTACGGACTGCATGAGCTAATTTGTTCATATCTCTTCCCTTGTTCTGGCTGAAAGCATGTGTTGGAGAACCTCTTCCATCTCTCCTGCAAGCTGGTGCGAGACCATTTTGTACAGCCTCTGACAGGCCTCTGTCGAGTCACTGGAGACTCCATTTAAATTTAACACGCTGCAATTAATTCTCCCAAAAGTTTGTGCCTGGCAGTTTAGACCGTGTTATGTAAGAAGATGGCGTCAATTTGGTGTTGTATCAATTTACAGTTGAGTTAGCATATTTTCACATGGGCCATAAATCTTGTGGATCCGCCAGCTTTCAGCTAGATTTCTAAGCTTGTTTTCAGGCACATGGCCCACCACCCAAGCTTCACCTTTCCGCGGTGCTCTAACAGCTTCCCTCAGAGCCTCACTTCAGAATTTGACAACTCGTCAGGGAAGAGCAGTAGTAAGTTATTAAAGGAGCATGAAAAGCAGGCTATTTTTAACCTTGCCCTTTTTAATTGTTGCGTTCAGTATTGTGAGCACGGTCTTAACCTAAAGTTATTGATCTAAATGACCCAGTTCTGAAGTGAGAGTCTTCTAATTTTTAGAGTTAAATTATAATCTATAATAAGCCATGAATGCTTTAAAACCCAAATATGAAAAACTTTTCTGTCTCTCTTAATATGACTCACTTATCATACAATCCATCCATTTAAAGTCTACGATTCAACGTTTTTTTCATATATTAACCAGGTTGAGCAACCATCACCATAATCTGATTTTGGAATGTTTTCGTCCTTTCTAAAAGGAAGCTTGTACTCATTAGATGTTGCTCCCCATTCCCCCCCACCCGATCCCCACTCCCCCACTCAAGCCCCCGGTGACCTGTCGATATAAATTTGCCCTTCTGAACATTTCATAGAAATGAAATCATACAATATGTGATCTTTTATGACTGACTTCTTTCACTGAGTATAATGTTTTCAAGGTTTATCCACCTCGTAGCAGGAATCAGTATTTCATTCATTTTTATTGCCAAATGGATACCATTCCATTGTGTGAATAGACACATTGTATTTATCAATTCACCAGCTGGTGGACACTCAATACAAGACATTTATATAAGAAAAAGTCGTGTGTCCTTTATAACCATGGGAATTTATCTTGGTTGTTTGCTACCCGTGTTCTGCAAGAATTTCTAAATTCTAGTTAAAGTGTAATTTACCTGGAAGACTGGCTATGAATTATGACACAGAGGATGAATTATAGAATGGGTAGTGTTTTATTCAGACCTTTCTGGATTAGTAGAGAGCCTTTTGTCTGACGTTTGGCACCACATTTCCAACAGTCTCTGGTCTGACTTTATACCCTGGATGAGCATGTCCTACAGAGCACTGCCATGGGGTTGACAAGCCTGTTTGTGATTCTTCAGCTAGGTCTGGGCAATTTTTACCTGGTGGTGCTTCAACAAGGGTGTTCTAAGTGGCCAGGAACTTCCAGACTATCCAAAAAGAAATCCACTCTCTAGACTCAGCTCTGAGGCTGAAAAGGGGAGATGTGCATGGAATCTCAGGCTGCAGAGAGACGCAGGGTCTGAATTGGGCTCTTCCAGAAGCAATGACTCACTGTCTATAAAGGACACTTTGGGGCTCATTTGCAAACATAACATCAACCAATTTTTGCAGGGTCGCGTAGCTTACCTGCCAGTAATCATTTTCACAAATGATGTTATTTCATTGCCTGAAGATTAGTACTTAGCCTACTGGCTGTCGTGGCAACGGGAGCAACGGAATAGCCACCATTCTGATCCCCAGGTGGATGGCATCGGCTGCTGCATGAAAGCAATGTGGTGAGAGACTGCCTGGACCAATTTGAGGGACTTATGAATAAAATATAATAGCCTAGGAGACGGAAGCAAGGGTGGGGGAAGCACAGCGCTCCCTCAGACCCAGGCAACGCATGCCCTGGAAACTCAAGCATTCTCTTTCTATGCTTGCTCTGCTAATGACATGGTGACACCAAGCTGTCATGTCTGTTTACTCCCCTGTAAATGCAGATGGTGTGATGATCGTCAGCACGGCGGACTGAAGTAATGTATGGAAGAGTGCCTGAAATCTGGCAGGCGTTCTATAAACCATTAACGGGATCTGAGAAGAGCTCCGTGAGTCCAATTTGGCTCATGCCGAACACCAGTAGAGCGTTCTCTGTTTTACAAAATCATTTCTAAGTCCTGATTATGGCAACAGTTTTCAACGGAACAATTTCTGTACAACCCATCCTTGAGAGAGACCCATGAATGTCACTAGATGATGATATGTAGAGGACGGTCGGTTCAAATCCATGTGGTACTAGGGATACAGAGTAAACAACGCAGACACAATTCCTGTTCTCTAGAAGCTTCTAGTCTCATGGGAGGTCAGTGTTACCCCTACTATGTATGAGTTCTGGGCAAATATTTTTTTGCAAGTCCCCTGTCTATATAAACAATTTGATTGAAAGAATGTCTTTAAAAATTGAGGGACCCACCTCAGGTACAGTGATTTGTTAATAAAAAATTAGAATAATGGTTAGGGAGGAGATATGGAAGCATGTGTTCATCGTCCAATCAGTGCATGTAAAGATTCTTCTTGGTGTTCAAGCACCGTCTCTTTTTGTTCATGCCCACGAATCATCTCTTTGTGTTCTTTATCGTAGATGCCCCGTTCCTGACTACACTGACTTCTCCCATCATGAGAACAGGTAGCAGTGCTGCCTACACGTGCAAAGCCATGGCTCGTCAGACCTTGTGTGTGTATTGAAACAACGTAGATCTTGTCTCTGCAATTCCCCACGTCATTTATTTAATGCTGGTTGCATCGTTATTCACGACGCTGTATCATTCACCTGGCTGCCCACAAACACTGGCTTCCAGGGACTCAAAGGTTGGTACCATGCTTCCTTGACCATGGCTGCAACTGCAAGTCTTCCACAAAGTATGCAGGAAAAATGTGAACAATAATTTCTTTTCTGGTCAGGTAAGCTTTTCTATTTGGAATGTTATGACTTAAACACAGAACAACACATCCTCCAACTATGTCTTGTCTTCATTCTTTAGACCGCAATCCCTGCACCGTTAGAATGTGATCTCTTTGAATGTTGTCGCACCCTTATCTTCTAAGCAACAACCAGGGTGAGAGGTAGAGCCGAGGTACACTGGGCCAAGGATGCCTGCACCATCCCCAGTGGTCCTTGGGTGCTGCTGATGGGACGTGGCACCCCACTGGGACACGGGCAAGGGCAAGTGAAAGCCCGGGCCGGCTTCCCGAGCTTGTGACTTGGTTTCATAGGAGTGAAATCACATGACGAGTGGTCTTTCGTGACTGGTTTCTTTCATGTAGCATGGGTGGTTTCACGCTCTGCTGTCTCCATCTTGAAATTCTTCATCATTTTATTTGTGAATTTGTGTCTCGTAAGTGAAGTCCTATGGGACAACGGAGTATGCATGTGAGCAGCAGAAATATGCCAGGGCCCAGGTGCTGAGCTTTGATGTGATGGCCAGGTACACACACCTGTGTGCCTTGGGGACAGTCAGGGCGCTGTGGGGGGTGCTCCGGGGGGGGCCAGGCCCTGTGCCTTGATCGGTAGTGATAATACTAGTAGCAGCTGCAGTCACAGGAGAAGAGTGTCTCCGTGTGGGGGTCGGGCCAGGCCCCCTGTCTCAAGCCCATCCTTGCAGTGGGTGCACAAATATTAACTCTCCAGCCTGAGCACCAGGACAGGAACTGCGGGTGCTTGGGCAGTAAAGTATGCCGGTAAATTACTACCAAAGAAAAGCATAAACATGGGAATTGCAATAAAGCCTATCAGGAAGTTACTAGAATTCTCAAAGAGTTTCGGATCTCCCATTTATAAAACTGCTGGAACACGGCAAAGCAGAGCAAATATCTGCAGGCTTGGAAATTAAATTTAAAGGTCATTGCTTTCAACTGAAAAGAACACTACTTTCATAAGAAGCTTCAAAAGAACGAATTATTAATGAGGAAGAAAATTTTTAAATTAAATTTTCCTTGTAATTGGAGATACAATTATTGAGTGCATAAACAAGTGTTTTCGGTTGTATAAAAATCATGAAGTCAATTTCAAACACCTCCACAAGTTAGAGGAAATGCCAGAGAAAACCTTTAAATGCCAGTGTGTAAATTTAATATTTAAAACTGAATTCAGATTTATACAAAATAGATTTGTATGAAGAATTAAGTCTTTTTTAGAAAAAATATTCCATGAGAATCATCTCTAGATGTGCTAAACTTTGTATGTCAAAATAATTTATCGGAAAGTTATCCCAACATTGTTTACAGACTGTAAATGCTCTTAAGAGCTCTCAAAATTAAAAATTACCAAAAACTATGTGTGATCTTGCGTTTGCCAAGAGCGCCTGATGCTGCTTTTTCGATTAATACCGATTGAAAATAAAATTGCTACAAGTATAATTTCTGATGACCCAATCAGAGGATATACAGAAAAGCAAGTGAGAAAAATCTTACGTTATGTCAAGATTTGGCATATTACATAAAATTACGTCAGACAATGCAATGTTACTCAGCACTGAAAATAAATGAGCCATTAAGCCATGAAAAGACATTGAGGAAACTTGAATGCATATTTACTAAGTGAAAGAGGCCAATCTGAGAGGCTGCGTACATCCTGTGAAGCTGAAACTGCCTAAAAAATAAAGTATCTTTGTAAAAGAGGGGAAAATGGGCAGGGACACCTGGGTGGCTCAGTGGGTTAAGCGTCTGCCTTCAGCTCAGGTCATGATCCCAGGGTCCTGGGATGGAGCCCCGCATTGGGCCCCCTGATCTGCGGGGAGCCTGCTTCTCCCTCCCCCTCTCCCCACCCCCCTGCTTGTTCTCTCTCTCTCTCTCTCTCTAATAAATAAATAGACAATCTTTAAAAAAATATAAAAGAGGGGAAAATGGGCAAAAGATCTGAACACTTCACAGAAGACCTACAGATGGTGAATAAGGAAAAGGTACCCCTCATCAGGGCACCTGCCTCATCAGGGAGACACAAAATAAAACAGCGCTGAGATCCCGGCGCTGGCCCATCAGAACGGTGACAGCCCAGATCGCTGGCAAGACCAGAAGCCAGCAGGGACGTGGGGCACCAGGACTTCTCAGTCACTGCTGGTCCTGGGGCAAAATGGTGCAGCCACTCTGGAGACACTTTGGCAGCTTCTCACAAAGCCGAACATCCTTTTACCCCAGGATCCAGCAATCATGTTCCTTGGGATGTACTCCAAGGACCTGAAGACTTCCGTCCACCCACAGATCTGCACTCGGATGTGTATGCAGCTTTATTCGTAATTATTCAGAGTCACCCATGGTCCTCTAGGTTTTCTCTCATAAGATGTTCTAGAAGTTTATAGTTGTACGTTTTACATGTAGGTCTTGCTCCATTTTGAATTTTTTGCGAAGGGTGTAAGGTCTGTGTCTAGAATCGTTTTTTGGGATGTGGGTGTCTCCTTGAGACCTGAAATCATTTTCAGAGGTCCCACTTTGTTGTCTTTCTGAGGTCACCCACCCCCGTAAAGAAGCACTGCTTTAGACATCATCATATTCGCCCCTCGTTCATGTTCATGTCAATGGTTTTAACATTTTGCATTAAGACCGTTCTGCTTTCCGGAAGCTTCCGATGAGACCTCAAGCCCTGTGCCTCTGGCAACGCAGCTCAACACACTTGCCACACGCATCTGTGAGCAAGATCTTCGGGTGTCTTTTGGAATCGTAGTTCTCAGTGCCATAAAGCATCTTGGGGACAGCAGTCTGTCTTTAAGGGACCAAACCGAATCAATAAAAAAGCAAAATGATCTCTCAGCAGCTTTAATTAATTTTGTTTCATTAGTTCTGCACTGTTCATGCTCCTTCCTGTCATGTAATTATTTGTAAATTATAGTCATAACAGCTTCTTAATTTGTAGTAATTTTATCACTCAGAGGATAATTGTTAATTATTTTCCCTATGATTATCAAGGAAGAAAAACAAGACTTCTAAAAACTGTGAAATTAAATTGGTTGAGAATTTCAAACAGGCACATTCCCCTTTGCTCTGACATCCCAGATGGTGTCTGTGGTTTGTATTCATGGTTATGCAAAATGACAGATGTCGGGAGCAAATATTTTCAGCATATTAATAAGTGCAATGCACTGGCCCCTTCTGTATTAGCAGGTATGGCACTAATGAAGAATGCAGAGGGGCACCTGGGTGGCTCAATCGGTTAAGCATCTGACTCTTGATCTCAACTCAGGTCTTGATCTCAAGGTCGTGAGTTTAGGCCCCGCACTGGGCTTCACGCTGGGCTTGGAGCCTACTTAAAAAAAAAGAAAGAAAGAAAAAAGTGCGCGGAGAACTCTCAGATACAGCAGGGAAAAAAAGCCTCATGCACCGTCTTTAACTTAGTGCCTGGATCAGTAAATGGACAATCAAAAAATTGAGGCAATGACCTCTACTCCCCAAATATTTCCTGTGTGACTCTGGCTATGTTTCTTTTGGAATGAGAGAAGGTTTTGAATTAATAAGTGGACCAGTAAGTCTAATAATAAGCAGATAGTAACAACTTGTTGTTACATTCAGCATTATAATCAGGGAATGAGATAGTGCATGTACTTTCCCAAATAACTGAAGTTTATTTCTTTAAGTTCTGAAATGTTGATTGTATCAGTTTTTAAGGAAATTCCAGGAAGGCTTATGGTGCAGGTGAGGTCTGAAGGCAGTTTGCTGGATAATTCTCTTACTCGGGAGAAGGTTGATCTTTTTGTTCTATCCAGACCTTCAAGTGATTGGACAAGGCCCACCCACATTGTGGGGGCAATCTGCTTTATTCTATCAATTAATATGTTACTGTCATCCAGAAACACCCTTGCCGAAACACCCAGAATAATGTTTGACCCAATATCTGGGTACCCCATGGCCCAGCCAACTGACATAAAATGAACCATCGCAAAAATATATGAAACAGATGGGACAAATAGAAAGGTAGATTTAACCCCCAATATATCAGGAATTACATTACCCATAAATGGAGTCTATGTTGTAGTGAAAGGAGATCCAGGTGGTCTGGAACTCCCTTCCTCACCCGACCACTTCCGAGGTGGCCTGCAAATGTTGGAGGTGGTGTACATGCACAGAGCCCTCCAGCCCCTTTGTCTCCCCCAGGATGGGATTCAGTAGGAAGAGTCGGAGTGCTGTTCCCACAGTCTCTTCCAGAAGGCGCTGTTGCATGAGTTAGGCTCTCTCAACACACAAAAGCGATGCTTCAGCTCCAGCATCTTGTTTTAACTACTGCGACTCCCCTGCTCCTGTTTCTGGTAGAATGGAAAACTAACATGATTGGTTTTCATGTATTTTGTGCCTCGGAAGAATTGGACAATAGCATCAATCTCAAGTTTGTTCAGTTTAGCTCCCTCTGCTGTTTCAGCAACATAAATCATTAAAAAAAATAACATAAAAAAAATAACACACACACACACACACACACACACACACCCCATATACACACACACAAAACCTAAGAACTCTTATGGAGAGGAAAGGAACAGAAATGGATTTGGTCTGAATGTGCCCTCCCCTCACATCCATATGTTTGAATCCAAACCCCCAAGGTGTTGATACGCAGAGGTGGGCCTTTGAGAGTGGTCAGGTCATGCGGGCAGGTGACCTCTGTTCTCATGATGGGATTAGCGCCTTTATAAAAGAGGCCCGAGAGAGACCCCTCACCCCTTCCACCAGGTGAAGACACAGCAGATCCTCACCAGATACCCAGATTGGCTGGAACCATGATCTTGGACTTGCAGCCTCCAGAACTATGAGAAAGTAAATTTCTGTCGTCTATAAGCCCCTCAGCCTACAGGATTTTTTTTTTATAGCCATCCGGACAGACAAAGACAGGGATGGTAAGGAATATCCCTTAGATTTCGATTTTATTTTATTTTTTATTTTTATTTTTTTAAAGATTTTATTTATTTCTTTGACAGAGAGAGACACAGTGAGAGAGGGAACACAAGCAGGGGGAGTGGGAGAGGGAGAAGCAGGCTTCCCACCGAGCAGGGAGCCCGACGTGGGACTCGATCCCAGGACCCTGGGACCATGACCTGAGCCGAAAGCAGATGCTTAACGACTGAGCCACCCAGGAGGCCCCCTTAGAGTTAGATTTTTAAAAAGAAGCAATCTTCATGTGAAAAGGTTAACAAGAAGTTACAGAATGTACTTTTTTTTTCCTTTCCTAATAATTGTTTTTATTTGTCCCATATTTTCCTCAAAAGAAAATAAAGGCAAATGGGTTGTAAAAATAGATAGTTGGCTCTGTTAAGGTAGAAACTATTGTTTTTTTTAATTTAATTTAATTTTATTATGTTATGTTAGTCACCATACATTACATCATTAGTTTTTGATGTAGTGTTCCATGATTCATTGTTTGCGTAATGTACTTTTTAAAAATAGCTACTTTTTTCTCCCACTACTTCTTCCTTTTCAACATAACTAAAAATTTTGTTGGGAGCAATCAATATTGCCAATTTGATCATCTTAATTTGTGGCTTGGAGTTATTTATTCTTCAACAAATATCACTGGAATTCCCATTAGGCACGTGGTGCTGGCTGCCGAGGAAACAGTGGTGAGGAAGAGAGTTGTTTGTATCATGCTCTTTTATCTTCTAAATCTTCAAGGCTTTGTTCCTAATACCTCTCATGGTTATACCCATTCCCTGGATAATACAGAAAATCATTAATGAATATTAATGCCATTTACTGGACTTAGTTTTAAAGCTCAGGCCCTCTAAAAGTCTTGTCTCCATCTGATCTTCAAGCCCATCATTATGGGCAGTAGTGAGCAGCTTAAGAGCCCAGTTTTGGGCAAGGGACTTAAACTTTCTTTGCCTCAGTTTCCCCACAGCGTACTGAGATGATGATAAGCGTTAACACTACTTCAAATAGGATTGTTGGAAATAATAAATGAGTTCATATAAATAAAGTGCTTAGCATAGTGCCTGGTGTATAGAAAACACAAAATAAATGTGGGCTATTATTTTCATTTGTGTGCAAGTTACCTGAGCACCTACCATGTCTTTGTTTCCCTATGAGCAAACATACAAACAAAGGCCTTATACTTTGCTGATAACTTATTATTTCCAACCTGTAGGAGTGCTGACTCCATCTTTGGCCTGCCATCTTGATCCTGTCTGCGAGGTGACCCCCCTCAGGGCTACAATATGTTGCGCGCCCCTTGGGGGTTAATGCATGCCCTGACAGGAATGTGGGAAGGCCTGTTCTGATCTTTCCCAAAGTTGTTTACATAACGAATAGAGATAACATCTTCTCTACGCCCACCACTGCGGGGCACACACGGCGCCATGAGGTCTGTTAAATATTAGACCCTTTGTCCTCACCACAGTGACCTCTGCTCATCCCCTCACTCTGTAAAATCTGTGGACGAAGGTCCTGCTCTGTCTTTTGGTCTCAAAGTGCCTTCTCAGTTTGGAGGATACTTTACTGCGGTCCCTATTCTACCTTTTAACACTATACCCCTTTCTCATTCTTTTCCACAGCAAACCATCTGAAAGACAAGTCTTCCCATCATTGCCATCTCTATTCCGCCACGGCTGGTCACACCTGAATCCTCTGCACTGTGGATCTTGACTCTGGTTCTCCTCAGATTTGTACTTCTGAAAGTCACTAATATCCCTGAAGTCCAGTAAAAAGTTTCCATGGAGCTTCTTCTTCTTGAAGTCTCGGAGGCATCTGGCCCCTGCCGTGTGTTGTTCCTGTTGTTTCTCTGACCCTGTGGTGCAGAGTTCTCCAATCTCTTTGACCTTTTCTCTGTCTCCTTCGCCCTCTGTTTAGTCCCAACTATGAAGATTCTTCAGAGTTCTGTAGTTAACTAACTTCTCTTCTTCTTTATCTCTTCCTTGGGAGATGTCGGCCATTTTCCCAGGCTCAACCATGACCGCTGGGAGAGGGTAAGAGAAGCTGAGAGCACCAACAACCCATTCTCTAGACACCAACCGGGAATCCAAAAATTCAATTCAAGCTGGACACTAACTACCTGGAGTTAGTACCAGATTCACAGATTTAAGGATTCAGTCCCACAAGACTGCTCTCACCTTAGTTGCCAGTCATAGCTCCCGGCTACCCACACTTCTGACCAACCACTATAAACCAGGGGTTCCTGTGACTCCCTTTTTGGGTTCAACAATTTGTTATAACAGTTCACAGAACTCAGAAAAACACCTCACTTAGGTCTACTGCTTTATTATAAAGGATATAACTCAAAACAGCCGACGAAAGACATGCAGAAGGCAAGGTATGGGGGTTGGGGGCCCAGAGTTTCTGGGCCGCCTCTGGGCCACCACCCTCCAAGCACCAACCAGGAAGCATAACAAACCTTGTTATTTAAGAGTTTTTATAGAGCTTAGTCTCTAGCCACCCTTCCCTTCCTAGAGAGGTGGATGGATGGGACCCAAAGTTCCAACTTTCTATTTACTTGTTCTTTCTGGTGATCGGCCCCACCTGAGGCTCTGTAGGGGCTCTCTCCCAAGTCGCCTCATTAGCATAAACTCAGATGTGGTCAAAAGAGGTTCATGACAAGTAACAAAAGACATCCCTATCACTCCGGAAATTCCAAGGGTTTTAGGAGCTCTGTGCCAGGAACCAGGGACAAAGGCCAAATATATTTCTTATGACACCACATCTTTAGAGCCAGACTGCCTGGGTTGAACCCAGGCACCATGATTTGTGAGCTATGTGACTTGGATGCATTAAGTAATCTCTATGTACTCCACTTTGTTCATTTGTTTTGTGGGGATAATCATAATAGAACCTAGCTCATGGATTCGTTGTGAGGTTTAAATGAATTAACAAAAGCACTTAGAACAGTAGCTGATGCCCAGGAAGCAATCTGAAAGTGTTCAACCGCTATTCACTCCCAGGCTCACACTATGGTAAGATCAGATTCTAAGTCCTCTGTTACCTACAGGTTAAATTCCAAAGGGCATTCAAGGCTACCTATTTTGTAAAAGCATCAATGCTGTATTGTCCACAGCACGTAGTGTTAGTAAGTGTTAGACAGCGGTGAGTTTGGTTAGCAGTGTCCTTTATTCTAAATGGGGACCTTGGGGAGTGTTGCCTCTCCGCGCGCACGCATGTGTGTGTGTGTGTGTTTATGCAAGTGCACGAGTGACATTTAGAGAACGCCACCCTCTGGAATGCAAATATTTAGAAAAAGTACATCCAAGATTTCAGTTACAACTATCAGATAAGTTTCAAACCACTGCTCTTGATAAGAATGAAGCCAAAATATCTTTTGGTGAGGAGTGATTTTTGACTAAGATATTTTTAAAAAATTATGGCAGAATGTCAGTTATTTCTGTTATAAAATGTTGATTCAAATCCAGGTACTACAGGGTGGCGTTCACTGTATTGCATTAAGACCTTTGAATTCAAGGGTGCACGTGCCCAGATTCCTCCCAGGGATATTACACAATTTTCACTGAAACATGGATGAAAGGGGTTGATTCACTAAACCGATCATGAAATGACAGCATACAATAAATTCAATGACAAATCCATATGGCAAAGTCAGGTTGCAAAGCCAACTTACTCACCCATTTATCTTTCCTTTGCAGCTATTTCTGGGTGCACACTGCAGTTTAATCTATGAGGACTCATAGAATCTTTAAAAATCTGCTTGGAATTCACTCTTTTGTGCCAACAAAATTGTATGCCTGCTCCAAGACCAGTTCAAATCACACCTATGACAAATCTTCTCCAACAACTTTATTTAGCATGGCCCCACTATTCCTACTGGCTCATCACCATAATCACCTAATGACTTTTTTGGGGAAAAAAAGTCCCAGGCCATACTTGTTGAGATTCCCATTGTGTAAATTTGGGGTGGGACCCAGCAATCTACAATTTTATAAGTTTCCTAGGGGATTATGATGATCAGACGGAATTAGAAGCCACGAGTCTATCTCAATGACCTGCTACTTGACCGAAGCGCAGTAGATGAGATTTGGAATATCCAGGCTCCCTGAGACCGCCCTTTTGTGAGAACTTTCCCCTTTCCACAAGGGGTGGGTCCGCACAGTGCCTGGCTTTCTCCTAAACCATAGTGATTTGACCAAGGGAAGGCATCTGGCATCAACTGGCCAGATTGTTTTTCTCTCACTTTATTTCAACTGAGAGACACGGAGACTGCCAGAGATGAGGCTGCAGGACACAGAGGAGCATGACGTTGAAGGTCCACACACTTGCAGCCAGGTCCCTGGGGCTTCCTTAGTTCCCACCTTTCCTGAGGCCAACAGTGTTTGTTCAACTTCTTGAATTCTGCAGAACACTCTGTATTCGTTTCCTAGGACTGCCATCATAAACTACCACCAACGAGGGGGCTTTGAAGGAGAGAAATCTATTCTCTCACAGTTCTGAAGTCCAGAAGTCGAAAATCAGGTGTCAGCAGGGTTGGTGTCTTCTGGAGGCTCTGAGGGAGAAACCATCCCTGGCGTCTCCTCGCTTCTGGTGGTTGCTGGCGATCCTTGATGCTCCCTGGCACATAGATGTGTTGTTCCGGGGGGATTTCATCTCAAGATTTTTAACCAGTTGTACCTGCAAAGACCCTACTTCCAATTAAGGTTGCATTCTGACGTTCCAGGTGGACATGAATTTGGGGGTAGAGGGGACACTGTTCCACTCATGGCACAACTCATTTGCTAAGAAGCCAATGACAATATGCTCACAGTCCCAAAGAAGAGAGAGGACCTGTCTTCCTCAGCATTTATATCAACGCCGTAGAAGCGCTCAGGAGTCAGGTTAGGTCACATGACCTCCCCTGGACGAGTCACTGGGTCAAGGAAGGTGGGCGTTCTGATTGGCCAGCCTGGGCCACACACCCGCCTGCACAGGAGAAAGAGGGTCCACGTGATTGACAGCCTCACACTCGGGTGGAGTCCACACACTCGGAATGGAAGGAAAGTTCCCAACAGGGAGAGATGCTGGATAGATTATATATCTGCCATGTAACTCCAGTCCCTCAACATCACTACTGTTCTTTCTGGTTCCAAATTTGAAGGAAAAATAAAAATTTAAATCAACATTTCCATAGTTCATAAAATTTATAGCCGAATGGCTCCAAACGCTATCTCTTTCCAGAGGCTTAGCAAGTTTTACTTAGAGTTTCCACTACCTATTAATTAAAGATAAAAAATGATCAGGTAGGTGACATAAACCTTAGTTTCCCAATTGCAATGTTATTTTATTCATGGAACAACTGTCTCCATCCAAAGAAACGACAGTTATTTGCATTTACATGGCACTTTGCACATTTATATATATTATCAAAATTAATAAGCAGAATCATTCTGGGATGTAGGCGTGTATTATTAACTCCATCTCAAGGATTTGGAAAACTGAGGGGAAGAACTCTGAAGCAATTTGCCTGAGGTCACATGATCAGTCAGTGGCAGAACCAGAATTAGAATCCAGATGTACCTGATTAATGATCCGGTGGTTTCTTTACTTATTATAATGGCCCAATTCTGGTTTCTTTACTTATTATAATGGCCCAATTCCCCTTGAAAGCTAGGACAGTGCTCTGGCAAACATTACACCTTCCCTTCAACCAGCCTCTCCATGATATATAATTACTTTTCTGCTGGGACGCTCTCTATTACACACTTTTAAGCTCACAAATGCATTTTTTTTCTTCCCCAGAGGCACGTATTTTCATTCAGAAGAAATGTAAAGCTCAGAGGTTGGTGGAGAGATCAATCTTTGCTCTCTCCTCCGGAAAAGGAAAAATAGAAAGCTTTGATATTTTCTTTTCTTCTTTTTAAAAAAAGATTTATTTATTTGAGAGAGAGAGAGAGAGTGCAGGGGGAGGGGCAGAAGGAGAGGGTGAGAGAGAATCTCAAGCAGACTCCACACTGAGTGCGGAGCCCGATGTGAGGCTGGATCTCACGAGCCTGAGAACAAGACCTGAGCTGAAATCAAGAGTCAGATGCTTAACCAACTGAGCCAGCCAGGCGCCCCTCTTTTCTTCTTGTAATAAGAACAACCACAACAAAATAAAGAATGGCCCCTCTCTCTTTTGGAAGAGTGGGAACTGAGGCTTGAGGGTGACGGAGGGATTTGTCAGGAATCTGAACAACATCTGAGCGTAGACTACCCTACTGGGCATATGGAATGAGGTAATAATGTTAATTTTTTCACAACATGATGGGTTCCCAATGCTTATTCTAATGCAGGTTTTCCTCAGACCCAGGCAATGATGACCAAAACCAAATGGCATTTCTTCACTGCCTTTGGAACCACAGGAAATCCAGCCCTCCTCATCATCCCGGATCTCCTGACCAGCTGAGGAAGAACTCAGGAGAAAGCTGGATATGATGGTTGGTTTTATGTGTCAACTTCGCTGGGCCACGGTATTCGGATATTCAAACACTGGTCTAGATTTCACTGTGAAGGTATTTTTTAGATGACATTAACATTTAACTCAATAGGGGCTCCTGAGTGGTTCAGTTGGTTAAGTGTCTGACTCTTGATCTCAGCTCGGGTCTTGATTCTAGGGTCTTGGGAGCTCACATCAGGCTCCACGCTGGGTGTGGAGCCTACTTAAAAACAAAACAAAAGAAAAAACATTTAACTCAGCAGATTTTGAGTAAAGCACATTAATTATCTCCACAGTGTGGTGGGCCTCGTCCAATCAGTTGAAGGCTTTAAGAGTAAACAGACTGAGATCCCCTAAAGAAGAAAGAATTCTGCCAGCAGTCTGCCTACCTCTGGACTGGAGCTGCAACATCAACTCTACTCTGGGTCTCCAGACTGCTGGCCTATCCTTGATTCTCCACAATAGGGTGAATCAAGTCCTGAAGTAAATCTCTTTGTATCCACTTCTGCACATGCCGGTGGTTCGGTGTTCCGGAGAGCCTGAGGAATGCAGTGAGGGTGGGGTGGCCTCAGTTTCCTACTGCAGGCGCTTGCACACAGTCTTCTGGTAGCTCCCCCACCCTGCTCCTCACGACTGCTTCTGCTTCTGCTTCTCCTGCCCTCCAGCCAAGATGAGTGGGGCCTGCAATGCTTCTCGATCCCCATGTGGGCTGAGCCTGTGGGACATACAGGTTACTCTTGCATTTCTCTCTGTCCCCTGCTCTGATATGCTCTGCCCTTGGACCTGCATCCCTTGTCCTGACCACCACCCAGCAGTGCTGACTTACCTTAGTCTTTTAGGGACTTTGGCATCATAGCCCCATCGGGGTTCCCGTCTCCTCTTCCAGGGCTTTGGAACACATTTCTAGGGGAAGCTGCTGTTTCTAATTACTTTCAGAGGTATCAGAAAGATCTCCTTTTGGAAAAAAAAATAGTGCATTTATATATTCAAATAAATTCAGACGCAGATATGAAGATTCCATGGTGTAAATTCTCCTCAAGTCATTTCCTGAACACCTGGCTTTCAGTCATGTGCCTTAGTTTTAATTTTTGATATTCTAATCCCGATGTCAAATTCAACATCATTTGTAAATTTAAGTAGTGAATCCTCTATCAGCAGCCCAGGGATGTTTGCATTTAATTAAAAACGACTGGGGAAGACATTTCTTTAATAACTTATTAGTCTATTATTAGCCACTTAAACATACAGGAGCTCTAGCTTCAGGAATAAATGACTTTTATCTTCCCTCTTTTCTGAAAAATCCACAAATTTTCATTAGCTCTTCTTGGTATTTGAACTACTCTCCTTTGGTGGAGGGTGGAGGACATTCTATTCTTTTACTCCTCGACTTGAAAGCTTACTCTTGACAATGACCCCAGAGACCTGTGGGAAATGCAGAACGAGCTTCCTCTGCAGAGGACACAGTTACTACTTGTCTTTATCTCCCCTCCCTCTCTCCTAAAATCCAGTTGAAATGATACATAATATATTTCTTAAAAGAATAAATCTATAACTGGGCTGGAAAAGAATCAGAATGTTTGGGGGGGAGGGGTTCTGGAATATTGAAAGCAAAGGGCATCAGATTTAGGAAGAAGGCAGAGATACACCACTCAACCCAGGTGCACGAGAGGACTGTTGGCAAGGAAGCTGTTCTCCGAAGGGAGCCCCGGAGAAACTCTAAGCTTAGGATCCACGGTAACAAATGCAGACATCAGCTTAAAGACTGCAGGATAGAAAGGCTGTAGATTGTCCTGACTGTCTGCCCCTTAACATATAAAAACCTCCTGCACAGGGGTGCTTGGTGGCTCGGTTGGTTAAGCATCTGCCTTTGGCTCAGGTCAGGGTCGGGGGTCGGGGGGACGGGGGGGAGGGGGGAGGGTCCTTGGATCGAGCCCCGCATCTGGCTCCCTGCTCAGAGAGGAGCCTGCTTTTCCCTCTGCCCCTCCCCGCTGCTTGTGCTCTCTCTCAAATAAATAAATAAATAAAATCTTAAAAAAAAAAAAAACCCACCTCCTGCATATCAATAGGAAGAAGATACAAATTAAGTAAAAATATGTGCAAAAGGATACTAATAGTCAAAAGAAATACAAATGGCCTTGAACTACATGAAGAGGTGCTCAAATTCACTAGGAGTCTGGCAAATGCAGACACATTTAAAATTACTCATTTAAAAGCTGACACTATTCTGCTTATGTAAGTGCGTGGGTGAATGGGTTCTGAACTCTATTGGAAGGACTTTGAAGGTACAGTCTTGGGATAGCAATTTGTCAGCATCTAACAAAATGCACCCCCCCCCCCGCCCCGCACACAGTACAGCAATTCCTCTTCTAGGGCTCTCTTACAGAAATATTGACGCATGCGGGAAGATATACTATGAGATTATACCACGCAATATCACTTGCAAGGGCTAATAATTAGAAACGATCAATAGGGGAGTGGATCAGTTGTGATTTCTTCATACTCTGAAATACTGTGTTTACCAGAACTGACATGGAAAGATCCTTAAGACATATTATTAAATAAAAAATTTAAAAAAGCAATATGCAAAACAATATGCATACTATGATCCATTTATCTTTTTAAAACCCACATGTGTATAAATACATATATAAATGCATAGGAATGCCTCAGCTGCAAATAACTAGAAACTTGGCCACAGGGGCTGAAACAGAAAGGGGCTTACAGTTCTCACATGGCAAGCACACAGAGGCGGGTGGTCCAGAGCTGGTGGGGCCTTTCAGTGTGGCCATCGGGAGGGACCCACAGTTCTCCTCTGTCACCCTGGAGTGTTGGCTTTCATCCTTATTGCCTCATCATCACAAGATGAAGTCTACTCTACCAACCTCATTTCTACCTCTCAGGCTGGAAGAAAGGTAAGGGTAACAGTTGGAGGTGTCACTTGCTTGTATCAAGAAAGCAAAAGCTTTCCCACAAACCGTCAGCTTCCATCTCATTGCCCAGAACGGAGTGCCCCGCCGCAAAGGAGCCTGGGCTAGATAAACACAGCCAGGGTTCTATTGGGAAGAAAGAGTGGGAAACAAACACTTGGGGGGGGGGACACAAACACGTCTCCTGTAGGCGTGTCACCAGGGAGCGTGTTATCTCCGGAGAAGGGAGTCCATTGCCCTCTTATTTGACGTACTTCTTTTGTTGTTGATTTTGAAATAATTTCAAACATATGGAAACGTTTCAAGAATAGAAGAAACTGTCCTGAACCATTTGAGAGTAAATTGCTGATAGAATGCTCCATCATCCCTGAGCTCTTCAGTTTGTAATTCCTACAAATGAGGACGTTCTCCTACCTAAGCAAAACGAGCACCGTCAAAATCAGGAAATTAACAATGAAATCTTCTTACCATGTAATCCACAGTGATCTCAAAAGTGATTCTTTTCTTTATGATAAATACACTGAGTTCTCATGGATGATTTTCCTTGATGTCAGCTATCTGGGGGAAAATCTAGATTGTTTTTATTAAAACTGTGTCCTTCGAAGGGCTTGAGCAAACAATGGTGAGAGTCAGGGCAGGCTAGCACAGAAAAGCAGAGGTTGAAGAGATGCCCGGTGTCCGACCTCAGCACCGTGTGGGTGGACACGGGGCGAGGCCGCTGGGACTAATGTGGATCCAGACTCCAAAAGGACTCAGTCCCCCACCCCCACTCAGCTGCTTTCCCTTTTTAAAGAGTAAGCATGACAGTGGCCTTGCCAACTGGGACACGATGTCTGCTTGGGCATCAGGCAGTCTGAGGTTGGATGGAAGCTGTACAGGGTGTCAGTTGTCGCTAGCACCTGTTGGCCTTGCAGGAAGTTGCCTTTGGGCACAGCCCCTCCTGCTGGGAGAGGAGGCTCTGGGCTCATCAGATTGTTGCCAGGCAACTGAAGTCTTCAGGGTCAGGCAACCCTGTTTGTCTTTCCACCAAGTATATAACCAATTCATAAATAAAGCATACTTAAGGAAAATTAAGACTGTTGAGGAAACAGAAAATAAGACTTTTTTTTTTTACCTCCCTCCTTCCATCGCTACCCCCCGCCCCCCAGATACTACTGTTTTGAAATAACTTTTTGATGATGTGGATGCAGGGTCTCTATACGAAAGAACACGGGGACAAATATCCCATAGGCTGATGCTTTGATGATTTGTCACAAATCAGGAGTTGCCTCAGTAGAGCATTGTGATTTTGCAATCTACAATTTAAATAATGCAGAAATACAACTGTTCTCGAGTTCTGAGTTCAATACCTCCAGAAAATTCTTTAATTGTTTAATCATTTACTGCTGTGTTTTATCATTCTCCTCTAGTATATATATGTGTATATTTATGTGTATGCGTGTTATATATAGTTTAAAGATTTTATTTATTTATTTGAGAGAGAGACACAGAGAGAGCGCAAGCATGAGCAAAGGGTGGGGGGAGGAGAGGAGCAGAGGGAGAGGGCAAAGCAGACTCCCCGCTGAGCAGGGAGCACAACATGGGGCTGGATCCCAGGACTCCAGGATCCTGACCTGAGCCGAAGGCAGATGCTTAACCGACTGAGCCACCCAGGCGCCCCTCTCCTCTAGTATATTTAAATCCATCCTCTATCAATGCCATAGGAAACCTTCCCTCTAGACTTGTGTCCAGTATGGCAGCCACTAGCCACATGTGTTTATATAAATTAAAATTATAATGAACTGATTTATTTTTTTATTTTAAAAGATTTATTTTTTATTTTGCTTTTTATTTATTTTCTATACGTATTTTATTTTATTTTTTATTTAAATTCAATTAATTAACATACAGTGTATTATTAATTTCAGAGGTAGAGGTCAGTGATTCATCAGTCTTAAATAATACTCAGTGCTCATTCCGTCACGTGCCCTCCTTAATGTCCATCACCCAGTTACCCCATCCCCCCACCCCCTCCCCTCCAGCAACCCTGTTTTTTCCCTATGCTTAAGAGACTCTTATGGTTTGTCTCTCCTCTGATTTTGTCTTGTTTTATTTTTTCCTCTCTTCCCCTATGATCCTCTGTTTTGTTTCTTAAATTCCACATATGAGTGGAGATCATATGATAATTGTCTCTCTGACTTATTTTGCTTAGCATAATACCCTCTAGTTCCATTCACGTCGTTGCAAATGGCAAGATTTCATTTTTTTGATGGTTGAGTTGTATCCCATTGTGTATATATATATATATATATACACACGATATCTTCTTCATCCATTCATCTGTCGATGGACATCTGGGCTCTTCCCATAGTTTGGTTATTGTGGACATACACAATGAACAGATTTAAATGAAGAATTTAGTTTCTCGGTCACACTAGCCACATTTCAAGTGCTCAAAAGCCACACGTGGCTAGTGGCTACCTTCTTGGATAATGCAGTTATGGAACATTTCCATCATTGCAGAAAGTTATATTGGACAGTGCTGCTGACCTTTGCCAGAAAACAAAATCTTGGATTGTCTGATGTCCGAATCTTATCAAAAGTCAGTTTAGAAGAAGCAGTATTTATAGGAGATGGCTGGTGGAGTGCCTGTTCCTCTGGGTTCTTTGAGTTTTAGCCTGGAATCAAGCAAGACCATCAATAGCGTTTTTGGATCATAGCAGCTTGGCTCTCTACAGAACTGCTTTCACTGGGCCACATTTTGGGATTTTGTCCAAGAACTCATTAAGAAATAACCTCGTGAATATCGCTGTGCCAGAAAATGAAGAATTGCTGGAGAATAATGGGGACCTGTCAAAAGGAGATAGGTGCCAGTTTGGTGGGGTGTTCCCTGGGCAAATCTGAGAGTAATTGAGTAGTACAATAAATAACGATAAAATGGATTACAGAATAAATCCAGTATGGAAATGAGTTGGTGCTGATGTAAGTTAATGTGTGCAGGAGAATGCCGGGCCGTTAGAATGCCAACACAGAAATGCAGAAGGCGTGATAGAATTAGAACATCACCACTGGGACTTCTCCACAGTCAGTTATTTCAAGCAAGAATCAGCAATAGGATCTCCGGGTAAAACCTGGATATGGGACAAACCACTTGCACAATATCAAAGTATCTCCTTACAAAATATTTGTGAATTATAAAGGTAAAAAAAGTCATAACTTCACAGTGGAGAAACCTGGCAGACACTACCTTTGCCCAGTGTTCATAGTTGACGTCACAAGGCACAAGGAGAGTAGCTAACATGTGCCTCCTGACGGGACACACTGAGGCCACAATATTACTCCTGAGACATTCTTGCCAAAACACGTGACCCGAGGCTAATCATGAGGAAACTCTGGACAACCCCAGGTTGAGAGACATCATACAAATCTCTGGGCCATACTGTTATAAAAAATGTCAAGGTCTCGCAAGGAAAAAAAAAAAAAGACTACGGAAGTGTTCCAGATTAAAGAGCAAAGAGACAGGATAACAAAGTGCAAGTGTAATTCTAGACTGGATCCTGGAAGAGAAAAAAAGGTTTTTGTTTTGGTTTGTTTTTTTTGTTTTGGATTGGTTTGGTTTTGCTTTAAAGGACATTTGAGAAAAATGATAAAATCTGAAAGGACATTAATTAGCATGTAGAAATATATAAGAAGAAAGAGAGTATTTTAGCAAATTTTAGCAAAATAAAGGGTATTTCTCCTGAAATTTTTATAGAAATAGTTCAGACTGGAATGCCTGGGTGGCTCAGTTGGTTAAACTGCCTTTTGGGTCAGGTCATGATCCTGGGGTCCTGGGACTGAGTTCTGCATCAGGCTCCTTGCTCAGAAGGGAGTCGGCTCCTTCCTCTGCCTGCCGCTCCCCCTGCTTGGGGTCTCTCTCTCTCTGTGTCTCTGTCTCTGACAAATAAATAAAATCTTTAAAAAAAAAAAGAAAAATATTTCAGACCAATTAAATTCATTTTTTTAAAAAAAGGTTTTATTTACTTGAGAGAGAGAGAGCGCAGAGAGGGAGGAAGAAGCAAAGCCCCGCTGAGCAGGGAGTCTGAGGCAGGGCTTGATCCCAGGAGCCTAGGATCATGACCTGAGCTACACAGGGGCCCCGCCAATTACATTCATTGATGATACTTTCCTGTATGATGTTAGAGAAGAACTAGAAGGCTAGAAAAAAATTGCTACAGAGTCACCAATATGGCAATATATGTCACCGTGGGAGAATGGGTGGTCTGAAATTTTTAGCCCTTATGGTTGTTTGGGGCGAAAAACGACCGATGACTTAAAACTCTCTATCTGTAAGGCGAGAGGCTGAGGAGAGAAATGTGGTCTTTGGGCCAACCATTAGTACCTGCCAATGATAATTGAAAATGCAGATGCATTTACCAGCCCCAGGCTAACCTACCGAGGAAGCTGCCTTCCCAGAACAAGGGTGGGTTGGGTGATCCAAGGGCTGCCTAAATGTACCTGGTTCTCTCTTCCAGGAATGCAGTTTCCCCACTGGCTGTCACCAAACTAGAGTGGGTCCCCCAAGGTCAACCTATCTCATAAAACCCTGTTTTTTTTCCCCTTCATAAGATTTACTGTAAAAGTACTTCCATGTAACTTTCAACGTAAAAGTTGCACGGATGTAAACCAAGCTATGCTCAGAACCCCAGAAAATAACACCCCGAGCAGAGACTGGGTACCATCACATAGATGGTCACCAACGTGTGACTCTTGGGTTCTACTGCCGAAGGTCCCGCACAGGGAGGCCCTGCGGCAGCTTTACCATGATGCTGTTCATCTCGGTTGCATGTTCCCTACTGGGACAAAGGGGCACTTCATGCAAATTAGGAAAGGGCACTCTTCCTTTAGGCAGATCAAGCAGAGAAGGGTTTGCTTTCTTCCCAATGAGGCGGTCCCCTGCCTGGGCATGCAGCTTGGCGAGACATGTGTGACACGGATTTTAGTCTATACTCGAGGCCCCTGTGCAAGGCACAAACACACATGATGGCCATACTTTGCTGGGGGCACAAACTCATGACCCAGGGGCCTAGTCCACGGCTAGGTTTATTTGACCTATTGTGTTTTTTTTTTTTTAAGTTTTTATTCATTTATTAGATTGAGAGAGAGAGAGAGAGCACAAGCAGGGGGAGAAGCTGAGGGAGAGGGAGAAGCAGGCTCCCCACTGAGCAGAAAGCCAGACATGGGGCTCGATCCCAGGACCCTGGGATCGTGACCTGAGCTGAAGGCAGACGCTTAACCGACTGAGCCACCCAGGTGCCCCTGAAGAGAGGCATTTAATCAGAGGCCTGAACATGAATTTTCATGGGGGCAGGGGACATGGAACTTGGATATGATCGAGAGGGCCACTGGGGAAGAGGTTGGGGCCAGGAAGCGGCCACCTTGGGATTTCACGACAGCATGTGGACTCCGTGTCTGTGGAACAGAAGAGCGGAGAACAGGAGAGAGGAACACCAGCAGGGAGGTGGGAAATGCAGTTCTCACTCTGGTGGTCTCACTTAGGCTGTCTACGGCAGGGCTCCACGGTTTCAGCTAATGAAGGTTCACCAGGATCTTTCCCCTAAGTGCCAACAAATTGCCTCTTCCTGATAGAAATTAGAAATCCTTGCAGCTACCAAGTTCTGTCGAGTTAATGAAGGAAGATCCAAAAAGTGTAGTACTCCAAAGAGACACCCAGATGGCCAGCAGGTACATGAAAAGTGCTCAAGATCACTCCTTATCAGGGAAATGCAAGTTAAAACAACACGGAGCTATCACCTCTCCCCCATGAGCCTGGCTTTCATCCAGGAGACAAGAGATAAGAGTCATCAAGGGTGTGGGAAAGGGAAGCCTGTGCACTGTGGGTGAGAATGTCCATTGGCGGAGCCGCTGTAGGAAACAGTACAAAAGTTCCTCAGAAATTAAAAAATTAAACTACCATAAGATCCAGCAATCCCACTTCTGGGGGTGTATCCAAAGGAAATTCAAATAGGATGTCAAGGATCGGGTACCTGTCCTCCCATGTCTATTGGAGCATTATTCACAATAGCCAGGATATGGAAACAACATAAACGTCTGTCAATGGGTAAGTGGATAAAGAAGATGGTGTGTGGGGGGGTGCATATATATATATATATATATGAATATTATTCAGCCATGAGAAAGAGAGAGATCCTATCTTGCCGTTGTGACAACATGAACGGATATTGAAGACATTATGCTTAGTGAGATAAGCCAGACAGAGAAAAACAAATAGTGTATGATATTACTTACATATGGAGTCTAAAAAAAGCCAGGGGCACCTGGGTGGCTCAGTCGTTAAGCGCCTGCCTTCGGCTCAGGTCATGATCCCAGGGTCCTGGGACCAAGCCCCACATCGGGCTCCCTGCTCAGTGGGGAGTCTGCTTCTCTCTCTCTCACTCCCCCTGCTTGTGTTCCCTCTCTCACTATGTCTCTGTCAGATAAATAAATAAAAATAAAATTAAAAAAAATTAAAAAATGCCAAACTGGTAGAAACAGAGTAGAGCGGTGGTTACCAGGGGCTGGGGGAAATGGGGAGATGCTGTTAAAGGGTGCAAACTTGCAACCAAAAAATGAATGCGTTTTGGAAATCTAACACACGGCACAGTGATTATAGTCAACCACACTGCATTCTATACTTCAAAACTGCTAATAAGAGACTAGACCTTAATTGTTCTCACTACAAAAAAAGAAGTGATAGGGGCGCCTGGGTGGCTCAGTCGGTTAAGCGTCTGCCTTAGGCCCAGGTCATGATCCCGGGGTCCTGGGATTGAGACCTGCATCCGGCTCCCTGCTTAGTGGGGAGTCTGCTTCTCCCTCTGCCCTTCCCCCTGCTTGTGCTCTCTGGCTCTCTCTCTCTCTCTCTCAAGTAAATAAAATCTTAGAAAGAGAGAGAGAGAAACGGTAATTGTATGGCAATGATGGAAGTGTTGGCTGACACGACGGTGGTAATCATTCCCATATATAAATTTGTCAAATCGGCACTTTAAAACCTGTGCAATGTTATATGTCAATTATATCTCAATAAACATTTTTTTAAAGCTCTAATAATTTTTTAAAAAGAAGAAAAGTAGAGTACTCACCAGGGAGAGCGGTAAGGAAAGTGCTAGGGAAGGTGACTTGGCCCAGTGGCCTCAGGAAGGGGCGGGCGGAAGTCTGTGGGGCCAGATGCTGACACAGGTTCAAGTGCTTTGCAGCCAGACCCGGGCCCACCGTCTACGTGGAGACACCTGACAGGTCTTTCCTACTAAGACACTGTCACTCAAGGAAGAAAAGGGGAGTATGTCAGAGGGGGAGACGAACCATGAGAGATGATGGACTCTGAAAAACAAACTGAGGGTTCTAGAGGGGAGGGGGTGGGGGGATGAGTTAGCCTGGTGACGGGTATTAAAGAGGGCACGTTCTGCACGGAGCACTGGGTGTTATGAACAAACAATGAATCATGGAACACTGCATCAAAAACTAATGATGTAATATATGGTGATTAACATAACAATAAAAAATTAAAAAAGACACTGTCACTCAGCATTTCTTTCAAGAATAAATAGAGTCACTGAATATGGAAAAGGGAACTTAGGTAAGGACGAAGTGGAGAAAGATGGAGAAATAACTTTTAAGCTAATTATCAATCACTTCAGAGGGATATTCTCCTTGTGCTGAAAGAATCACAACGTGGGTGTCAAAATTCGAGTATTTTTCCATTTTAAATCACTGACTCAGCACAGTAGTAAAGTAGAAGTCTTGCCATAAAGCATAATGTGTTAGCATGACTCACAGGTACAACTCAGGTGGGAAATAAACTAGTTCTGCAGCTTATAAAAAAAAATGGGAGGTTTAAGGAAAATGCATGATTCTGTTCTAAATTAGAAGAAAACTAAAATTTTTAAAGCAAGAATTCATTTGCTGACGATAAATGTGTAGATTTTGTTTCTTGCAGTCTCTCCAAGTGAACTCCGGAGGGCTCTGTTAGATGGGCTGGTGTCAGGGACAATCCGTTCTGGACGCTCTCTGGTTGACTGGCTTGTAGAATTCACTCCTACCGACTTCCTGGCATCTTTGGTCCCATCGAAGGGCTTGTTCTGGTTACACACAAGATCATTTGATCCGATTCCACTGAAACCCTCACAAATGTTCAAGCCAAGCAGCAGTTTAGAATTTAGAAAAGGAGTTTTCAATTTTCTAAAAAAAAAAAATAAAAAAAGGAACACACAGTCCCTTTGATACCTCACCTGCGTATGTAAACACACTGGTTCTAACAAACAAGCTGAAAATGTTTCACAGGATGGTATCTACTCTGGAACTTATATTTTATTCTGATCTCTTATTCTACTCTGTTCATTTTTTCAAAAATGTCACTAAAAGCCCACTAAATTGAATTTATATCCACTAATAGGTTACGAACCAGTTTGAAAAACACAGGTTTAGAAAATGTATTTTTCTCTAGTTATTTACAGTGGAATGATAGATAGCCAGGATTATAAACTAAAAAGCAGTTGCTGTTTGATATTCAGGGACATCTGATTTGAGGAACAAAGGTGACAAAGAAATTTATTAAAAAAATAGTCACTACTGGGCGCCTGGGTGGCCCAGTTGGTTGAGCAACTGCCTTCGGCTCAGGTCATGATCCTGGAGTCCCAGGATCGAGTCCCACATTGGGCTCCCTGCTCAGCGGGGAGTCTGCTTCTCCCTCTGACCCTCCCCCCTCTCATGCTCTTTCTCTTTCATTCTCTTTCTCAAATAAATAAATAAAATCTTTTAAAAAATAGTCACTACCACTTACTTCCTGCTCTGTACCCATTATAGCATTTCCTAACGACCTGGTGATTCAAGGTACTACTATTCTTTTTAAAAAATATTTTTTTTATTTAGAGAGTGAGCGAGTGCAGTGGGGGGAGGGGCAGAGGGAGAGGGAGAGAGAATCTCGAGCAGACTCCGCACTGAGCAATGAGCCCTACATGGGGCTCGATCTCACGACCCTGAGATCATGACCTGAGCTGAAATCAACAGTCAGATGCTTCACTGACTGAGCCACCCAGGCACCCCTCAAGGTACTGTCATTCTTGCCAAGGGAAGAGCCCCAACCTCACAGAGGATGGCAAGAAGTAACAACACGCTGGAAGAGATGACCGTGCAAGAGAGTTAATCAACCTGCCATGTTCTGTTGTTGCAGGAAGTAACTAAGACTGAATGAAATGGGCCACAGTGACACCATTTGTTCCTCTCAGAGCCGCAAATGGAAGCAGCTCAGCTTTCCCTGAGCCCACGTCCCATGCGCTGGGCTGGATGGCCCCTGGGTCCATGCTGGGTTGTGCGGTAGCTGAGGAACCCAGGCCAAGGGCTCAGCGCCCTTCATTGCAGGAGTCTTCTGCTGGGGACACAGCAGTCCTTACGTGTTGAATTTCCTTAAATTCACACAAACAACGCTGAAGGGTGTACATTCTTTTCTTTTCTTTTCTTTTTTAAGATTTTATTTATTTATTTGACAGAGAGAGACACAGCGAGAGAGGGAACACAAGCAGGGGGAGTGGGAGAGGGAGAAGCAGGCTTCCCGCGGAGCAGGGAGCCCGATGCGGGGCTCGATCCCAGGACCCTGGGATCACGACCTGAGCCGAAGGCAGACGCTTAACGACTGAGCCACCCAGGCGCCCCCATTCTTTTATTTTTAACAATTTTTTATTCTTATGTTAATCACCATACATTATGTCATTAGTTTGTGATGTAGTGTTCCATGATTCACTGTTTGTGCATAACACCCAGTGCTCCACGCAGAACGTGCCCTCCTCAATACCCATCACCAGGCTAACCCATCCCCCCACCCCCTCCCCTCTAGAACCCTCAGTTTGTTTTTCAGAGTCCATCGTCTCTCATGGTTCGTCTCCCCCTCCGACTTACTCCCTGAAGGGTGTACATTCTAACACATCTGCCCGATTCCGACACAGAGGCTTTTTTCACTCTCCCACACAGCCTCTGACTGAGCCCAGACCCACCCCGCTGCCTCGCACTCAGGGAACATCTAAAGATACTGATACTGGCTGGGGCGAGTAATAATACAGGACATTATCCCTGCACATGGGTCCCTTCAAACATGGACAAGTCTAGGAGTGGGAACACGTTCTAGAAGTGGAATTTCTGCACCAAAGGCTTTTGTGATTTTGACAGATACTGCTGAATTGTCTTCCATAAAGGTTGTATCAGTTTACTCAGAAGAAGGTTGGAAGAGAGAACCTGTTTCCTCACACCTTCAGAAACGGTGTTACCAAACGTTTTGTTCTTTGCCAACCTCATAGAAGAATAGAATCTCACTGCAGTTTTAATGTCTCTTATTCTAGACTTCATATCTTTTTCACAGTCACTGATAGTTCCTTTTCTCAAACTGTCACATTCTTTGCTCGTTTTTCTGTTATTTTTCTTCTTGATAACTTCTAACAGCTTTTGATACATATGTATGTATATTGAAAGTAATATCTCTTTTGAAAATTAAACTTTCTTTCAAAAGAAAGATAAAGTTATCTTTTTTAAAAAAAAAGGCTTATGTATTTGTCAGAGAGAGAGACTGACCACAAGCAGGGGGAGCTGCAGAGGAAGAGAGGGAGAAACAGGCTCCCCACTGAGCAGGGAGCCCGATGCGGGACTCGATCCCAGGACCCTGGGATCATGACCTGAGCTGAGGGCAGATGCTTAACCGACTGAGCCACCCAGGTGCCCTAAAGTTAGTTATCTTCTTTATGGGATTTTTTTCCATGCAGAATATTTTCACTTTTATGTCATCACACTTAGCATTTTCTTATGACTTTGGAGTTTTGTGCCCTACTTAAGGAACATCATCTCATCCTGAAATGATGCATTCAAGAAGTTGCCATCTACCGAAGAAATTTTCTACAGACCTGTCATATATTGAATTCTTTTTCTTCTACACGTGTAGGTCTGTTTTATGTCACTGACAGGAGCAGGTGGTGCCAGTTCCTTACCATTTTAATTCCTGTTGCTTGAAAGATGTTTTACTAACCGGTAGAACTAATCTCACTTTATTACCCTTCTTTTTCAGTATTTCTTCTGACTATCCTGTATATTAGTTTTCTGTAAGGACTTCACAATAAGCTTGTTTCTTTCTTTTAAAAATCCAGTTGCAATATCACTGAGATTACCTTAAATTTACAGAATTTAAGGAGAGTTAACATCTGTATCAATGGATTTTTTTGCAACTGCTCAGGTCAAAAACTTAGAGAACTCATGTTTGGTGCACGTCTATCTCTCCCACATCCTTCATCGATCTATCAGCAAATCCTGGGCAGCAGTTCTTTCAGTATATATCCAGTAACTGACCACTTCTCACTCACACCCCCCCTAGTTCATGCCACCACCCTTTTCCACCCACAGTTCTGTGATAGTTTCCAAACTGGTCTCCCCGCCTTCCCTCTTGCTTCAGTCTATTCTCAACCCAGAAGCCAGAACAAACCATTCAACCCTAAGGCAGATCGCCCCAATCCTCTGCTCCAAACCCTCGCCCCAATGGAATACTATTCAGCCACGAAAAAAGAAATCCTGCTGCTTGGGACAACATGAATTGACCCGGAGGGCATTGTGCTAACTGACAAAAGTCAGACAAAGAGAAGCAAATACTGTGTGATCTCACTTGTATATAGACTCTGAGAGAGCTGACCTCACAGAAAGTAGCAGATGGGTGGTTGCCCGGGGCTGGGGGTGGGGGGTGGGGGGATGCGGAGTTGCTGGTCAAAGGGCACAAACTTCCAGCTATACGATGAGTAGGTTCTGGGGATCTGATGTACAGCCTGGTGACTATGGTTAACAATACTGTATTATATACTTGAACGTCGTTAAGTGAGTAGATCCTAAATATTCCCACCACACACACACAAATAATGATGTGAGTTGGTGGAGGTGTTAACTGATCATATTGTGGTAATCATTTTGCAGTAGATAAGTGTCTCAAATCATCACGTTGTGCACTAAAAACTTCCACAATGTTATATGTCAATTATATCTCAATAAGGCTGTGGCCGGTGTGGGCGGGGAACCCTCTAGGGGCTTTCTACTTCACTCAAAGCAAAAAAAAACCCAAAAACCAAAAAACAAAACTAGACTTGGAGCACAGATCCGAAGGTGAATGAGTTAACCATGTAACTATTTGAGGGAGAGAGTCCCAGGCAGAGGCAAGGGCCAGAGCAGGGGCTCCAAGGCAGGAATATGGCAGACAGTCTTGGGGCCCAGGTTACAGATAGCAGGAGACCACCGACCGGGGTCCTGTGGGCCAGTTTAAGCTAAAAATTGTTGAAAGCAGTTACTTATGGGGGGTGGGAATTGGGATAGCAGGGGTGTGGCAGGGAGAATTACCTTTTACATTAAAAGCCTCGTGGAACTAGTTGACTTCTCGAAGTATATGTATGGCTTTGACAAAAATAAAAAATTAATAAAGAATTTTAAAACACTGACATACAAAAGAAAAATATAGAAACTAAGGGAAAATCTTAACAGATGGGATTTGTCAGCATGTAGTGGGAGTTACACTTTTCTTTTAGCAGATGGACATTCTTATAACCAAACTCTGTGATTTCTCAGTTATCATGATTCTAAATAACACCCATCAATTTAAATTTTTATCTTTGAGCAGCCCTTGGAAGGTAAGGAATATTTTAGTCAGTGTATTCAGCATTCAGCAAGTGAAATGGCAACCTGACAAATTCTAGATTTTGTGATCTTCAGAGACATAGAAACGGAAAGGGGGAGAAAGGTTTCAACAGCATTTCATTTCTTGCACTTTCGTGTTTAAAAATATCATATTATTGGGTAGAAGTGGAAAAAGTGTAACTTTACTTTATTTATTTATTTGAGAGAGAGAGAATGAGGGCGGAGGGCCAGAGGGAGAAGCAAACTCCCCGCTGAGCAGGGAGCCCGATGTGGGACTCGATCCCAGGACCCTGGGATCATGACCTGAGCCGAAGGCAGATGTTTAACCGACTGAGCCACCCAGGCACCCAACTAGTAGGATTTTTAAGAATACAAAACAGACTGTGAAAAGAATGTAGGAATTGATGAAGTGTTTGCTTCCACTGAAACCTCAGAGGGATTCACATCTCCCAGGACCCGGAGTCCAAGCCTGAGAATTTTCCTTCACAAACGGGGTGGGTTGTCAAGTGACTCAGAACAGCACTGCCCTTGGGAGAAACACGGAGTCTCACCTTGCATGCAATTCCACGCATTAAAAGCAAACCTCTCTCCTCACCTTTCTGTACTTGAAAAACTATCATCATAGGACGATGTTCAAGGTTAATTTCTAGCCACTTAATTACGAAGCAAAAAATGTTTTCATGTGCATTTTTCCCCCTGTGTGAAGTTTCCTTTTCCAAATTCCGTTATCTGTTGTTAACGAAAGGACAGAACTGGACATGGAGATGGCTTGTTGCCTAAAATACCGAGAATAGTGTCCCCAAAGGCCAAAGCTTTGTGGGAGCCACGGGAAAGAAATGCTCCGGAAGGCCACAGAAGGACACGCGAGGTTACTTCCAACTTCCCAGGTGCCGGCAGCCGAAATAGGGGAGAACGGGCGAGGGTGCCGGTGTTTCCCGTCTGTTTTCTTACCACCATCAGCCCATGACAACAATTTATTTTAGTGACTAGATTTATACAGGAAGCCCAGGAAGAAAACGTTTCTTCCTCGAGAAATGGTGGGAGAATAGGACGCATTTTCTTACGTTGGGTTCTTATGAGTAAGAAGCTAAAACTGTTAAAGCTATTTACCATTGATTCAGGCATTAGCACTTGCAGTTCCTCATGCAAGGTGCTCAGTTCAAAAGCTGTCCTGCGGACGGCAGGTGTCATTGTGGTGAGCCCGCACGGCACGCAGGAGGATCACCACGCTGACTGCCTGAAAAGAATGTCACATTGTGTGTCACCTGGACGCAGAGTTTTAAAAAAATTATTAAAAATTTTCAAAAAAAATTTTTTTAAAGACTTTATTTATTTACTTATTTATTTGAGAGAGAGAGAGAGAGGGAGGGAGAACCCAGAGGGAGAGTGAGAAGGAGAAGCAGACTCCCCACGGAGCAGAGAGACCGATGTGGGACTCGATCCCAGGACCTTGAGATCATGACCCGAGCCAAAGGCAGACATTTAACCAACTGAGCCACCCAGGCGGGGAAGCTGTTACAACGCTCTCAGGGTTGGAGGGACCGGCACGCACCATAATAAATATATTTTTGAATCTGAAACTAATTTTAGACTTTAAAAAAAATGTGCTGATATTATAGGTAAGTCCTACATACCTCTCGCCCAGTTTCCCCTACTGGTAACATCTTAACTTTATTATAATACATTTGTCAAAACTAAGAAAGCAGCATTGATACATTACTATTATCTAAAAACAAAAAAACAACGCTGTCATGCAAGAATTTTCATTATTATAAATTTACAAAGTCATTCAAAGATCCTACCCTAAATTAACATTTTGCCCCTCTCCCATTATACTACGCAATGCAGCTTTACTTCATTGGTCTTTTTTTTTTTTTTTAAATAATGCAAAATCAATGTGTTTAGCACGTTGAGAGGCATATTTTTAAATTTTATTTATTTATTTATTAGACACAGAGAGAGAGTGCATAAGAGAGAGCACAAGCATGGGGAGGGGCAGAGGGAGAGAGAGAGGCAGACTCTCCTCAGAGCAGGGAGCCCGATGCGGGGCTCGATCCCAGGACCCCGGGACCATGATCTGAGCCGAAGGCAGACACTGAACAGACTGAGCCACCCAGGCGCCCCCATTTTGTGCTTTTAAAAATGAAATCTTTACATATAAAATTTGTCCCACATTTTGTATGCTCTGATCAGTGCCTTTAAAACTTTTTCACTGTGATGTACTTTAAGAAATAAATTTTATACAGTAGGTGCACATACACACCCCAAACCAAAACAACAGTCACACGCACTCAAAGACCCTTACAACATGTGATATACACTGGTATTTTCTGTTGAATTCTGTTCTCTTCCATTCCATTGGAAAATTGCTGGTGAAGACCTTCAATGAGTTTCTTCATTAATGGATCACACACAGAAAAACACTTCAGATCATTGATCAATTCCTGATTATTTTGTCACATAATGGAAACACTGAAATTTAGAATCATAGATTACTAGATAATTCCTACCAGATAATGCCTTTTGTTCTGTTTTCATTCTGTGGACTATCCAGTGACAAAACTCTTATTACAGAGCATGATTTCTAAATTTATTCTTTTTAAAGTTATCACAGACAACCTCTGGAAACATTGGCCAAATCCTTGTCCTTAACTGGTCTCTTCTGAAACAAGGTCCTGGAAGGTACACGTGCAATTATCAAGCAGAACTTTTGGAAAGCTCAAATCACCCAGCTGACCTAAAATGGTGGGGCCTGTGAAGAAATAATGCAGAAAGATTCCAAGATTGGGGTGCCTGGGTGTCTTGGTGGGTTGAGCATCTGCCTTTAGCTCAGGTCATGATCCCAGGGTCCTGGGATCGAGCCCCGCATTGGGCTCCCTGCTCAGCGGGGAGTTGGCCTCTCTCTCTCCCTCGGCCCCTCACGTGCGCGCTCTCTCTAATAAAATAAAAAATCTAAAAAAAAAGAAAGAAAGATTCTAAGGTTACAATTGAAAAGAGAAAATCCCAAAGTGCAAATTTAGTTCCGCCTTCATTCCACAGGATATTTATACTTCAGATTTGCCAAAGCACACATGTCTTCATCTGTAACTTTAATTCCAGTTATTTTACTTTTCGAGAAGTTCTATTTGGTTCTTTTCCAAATCTGCTTGATGCGTCTTAATAGTTTCTTGTTCCTTACTCAATTCCTCTTAACATCTAAGAGTCTGTGTTGTAAGAATACATCCTCGAAGTGCTCCTTCCCCTCAGCTTCCCTGTAGGAGACTGTCACAATGTCCCGCTTCCATGGACCGTGGCTTTGACCGTGAGAGCGCATTCCGAGCACTCTACTGTGGGGCTTTCTTTGGAGGTCTGGCTTGAAGGTGGGTTCTTCCAGGGTCAATATGTGGTCATTTCTACTAGTTGCCCAGAGGCTCTACCCAGTTGGCACCACTTTTTAATTCTTATTTTATTTTTAAAATACTCTGTACACCCAACCTGGGAGTTTAATTCACAATCCCTGAGATCAGGAGTCACCTGCTCTACCGACTGAGCCAGCCAGGTGCCCAGATGGTACCACTTTAAACTAAAATCCTGGCTTGAGGAGTTGTTTTTTAAGATCACTCATATGGGGAAAAATTTGGGCTGAAATCCAAGTGTGAGGAACCCTGTTGTAAGTCATCAGGAGAGTCCATGTCCATCTGTTTACATTTTACCCTTCCATGGAGAACCAAAGTTCAAGACAGGAATTTTCCCTCAGGGTCCCCCCGGGGGGATAGGTCTCAGCCTCACGCATGCTGTGTGTACCTGTGTGTGACTCCTTAACCTGGGCTGATCCCAGACCTCATCTGTCTTCTGGGCCCCTGACGCTGTAAAAACTGAAGCTGTCCTTAACCTCAAGCTTCCAACTTTTGTTTAAATGTTTTAGGCTCTGGGGGACGCCTGGGTGGCCCAGTCTGTTCAGCGTCTGCCTTCGGCTCAGGTCAGGATCCCAGGGTCCTGGGATGGAGCCCTCCATCGGGCTCCCTGCTCAGCGGGGAGTCTGCTTCTCCCTCTGCCTCCCCCAGCTTGTGCTGGTGCTCTCTCTCTTTCACTCTCTCTCTCAAATAATAAATAAATAAAATATTAAAATTGTTTTTTTAGACTCTGGGTATCCTTTACCTTCTTGTCAGCTCATTAAACAATTTTTTCTCAATTCAACATTTTAAACAGTTTCTCGTAGGAGGGTACATCTTACACGGTAAGTCTGTGCAAATTTGTGAAATCAACAATTCTCTCTCCATCGACTTGAAATAAAACACAGAGAAAAGCACTGCGTGTAATTCTGGTTTTATTGCTTATTAATGATGTCATTCCATACAATTTCAGGTAGACGGACTTTGAGAAAATACACTCAGAGTGCTGAACAGATGATGGCAATACAGATGAGAATGTTTCATCAGTGTTTCCCAGAAGGTGGTCAGAGGCACCACCTGCCACCGTCACCCCCTAAATTTGTACATTTCATATAAAAAGAGTAAAAATAGCTCATTGGCATTTAACTAGCATTATTCTTTGTCATCTCTGAACCACAAGAAGCCTGAACAATTTCAGAATCTTCAGAGCAAAACACGGTTTGTTCCACGAGCAGATGTCGTAGTTTCAGTTTCTTTAAAAACAAGCAAACAAATCAACACAACAAAAACCATGTACACACAACCCCCAGAACAAAAGTTGGCCATATTCCGGTGGTCTTGAATTTTAATGCTTTTGTTCTATTAGTTCAAGATACCAAATGTGATTCAGCTTCTGAAAATCAGATTACACTTCTTCACCATAATTGTATTTACTGTGTAACTCACACGATTTAACCGAGCCTAACGTTAGCCCAGTAAAAGCCACGGACGTAATTTAAACTGCTCGTATGCTAAGGACGTGTCTCTACAAGTTCATTATTCTTTAAAAACTCAGACCCGAGCTGCACAGGTGTAATTGGAGGAACACAGCCTCCCCTTCTAGAAATATTTATTTCTAGAAGGTTTTTCTAGGGTTTTCCAGCCGGGAAGCAAATGCAGTCACTGGGAATCACACAGACACATCAGTAACTTCCTGGTTACACGACAGTAATAGGGTACCCTACTCGTGATTAAAAAAAATAATCAAGCCTGTACTATGATTCAGCATTTGAAACACTTCTATGTCTATAACTAGGAAGATGCTCAAGCTGAGAAACCCACGTGGATACTTGAAAAGAAACAAGACTTGAGAGGTGGTTTTATGTTAAACCATTTAGGAGACCTGTTACCAGACAACCAAAACCACACAGTAGCAGATAAACAGGAATTTATTAAAACCGCTGTCTCCAACAATACAAAAATTAAATATTAAGGCATCTTTTACTCCCATCTTGGTATATGCAGCAAAGAGAAATGTTTTCAGTGGGAATCAGCACTTCTATTCAAATGCTTTTGGATGCATTTGGCAGATTTATTTTTATATTCTCCTATTCCACATACGGCTGAAAACTCTCACGGGCAAATATCATGACCCAAAGGAACAGGATGAACAGATAGTTATTTACTAAAAAGAAGCAGTTCACCCTCGAAAAATAAAAAGGAACTACAAAGAATATTATGTAAAAGTTCAAATATTAGTATTTAAATTTCTCTGGAGCAATTTATGCTTCACTAATTAAGAGAAAGAAGAGATGAAGACTTTATTAAGACGAGAAGTCTATTAATATGGATCATGCCGCAGAGTAACTGTGTACTCAGTATTCTGATCCACTGGGATGAGAGTTTCAAAAGGGCTTCCTACTCCTTTAAAAAATATCACATCCACTAGAATAAGAGCATATAAATTCACATTGATTATTTATTATTTCCCATTTTGTCCATTTACAAAGCTCAACCATCTTCATAAAGTATACTAAACAGTAACATTTCACCTTTTATTAAGGCAAGTTTGTGAAAATAATTTAATACAACCAGATCTCTTCATGAACTTTCAGCTTAAAACGTTTTTTACATAAGAAACATACAAAAAAATTGTGTTTTATAAAAAGCCACCTCAATACCAGAAAAGAGTAATGAAGGATTTTGAACCCAGTTTACTTCTTAAAGGATGTTCTTCCCTTGTCTTCAATTCCAAGTACTATTCATCATCTTTAGAGCCAGTTTTGCTTAACTATAAAAGACAAAAAAGGACATCATCAACAAGATTAAGCTATCATATTACTTGAGTTCACTGTTTTCACTTACTATGAGAAATAAATATTTATAGTTGATAGAACAACAGACAACAAGGTTCATGTAACTTAATACCAGCTACAGCGTTCAACGTATTTAACTACTTTTCAACTTCAGGCTCAGCTACTTTAAACACAATTCTTTAAAAATACAACCTCAATAGAGCAAGGGGGGAAAAAAATCCCTTGAAGCTTTCCAAGAAATAAACTGGAACCAAGAACATACAAAAGGTGCCACTTATAAAATGAATGACGTTCTTCTATCATTTTCACAATAAAGACTTCAAAAATTTTAAATACTGTGGTAAAAAAAACACCACATAAATTAAGTACAGTTTTAAAAATACAATAAAGGGGCGCCTGGGTGGGTCAGTCTTTAAGCGTCTGCCTTCAGCTCAGGTCATGATCCCAGGGTCCTGGGATCGAGCCCCGCATCGGGCTCCCTGCTCCGCGGGAAGCCTGCTTCTCCCTCCCCCACTCCCCCTGCTTGTGTTCCCTCTCTCTGTCAAATAAATAAATAAAATCTTTAAAAAAATAAAATAAAAATACGATAAAAATCTTAAATTGCAAGTCTTTTCTGATAAAAATCTATAGAATTTAGCAAATGCGGGGGAGGGGGAGGAGTTCCCAAAGAATACACAGACAATTCTGACCAGAATAAAGACCCAGCCATCAAGAAATCCCCAATGAACCCAAACCCTGAGAACCCCAGAGAATGTAGGAAGCTGTGAAAAGCAGAAACTGTTAAGGGTAGCAGTTCTCAAACATTCTGGCCCCAGCTCCTCTTCCCACTTTGAGGATCTTAAAGGAGCTTTCTTTTAAATGTATATTAAACCTACAGTGTTTGAAATTAAAACTGAGGAATTGAGTTCATGTAAAAATAACAACAGACTCATTCCATGATCACCGAATAACATTTCTTAAATGAAAAGCTGTGTCTTCTAAAACAAATAAAACTTAATGCGAAGAATAGTGTTGTTTTACATTTTTGTGAATTTCTTTATTCCTGAGCTCAACAGAAGACAGCTGGGTTTTCACAAATCTGCTTCCACAGTAAGGCAGGTAAAACAGAAAACCATGAACAGAAACACAGTACGAGTACTAAGAACAAACTGAGTTTTTGTTTGTTTTTTTGAAGATTTTGTTTATTTATTTGAGAGAGAGAAGGAGAGACAGTGAGAGAGCACAAGCAGGGAGGAGAGGGAGAAGCAGGCTCCCTGCAGAGCAAGGAGCCCGATGCGGGGCTCGATCCCGGGACCCCGGGATCATGATCTGAGCCGAAGGCAGATGCTCAGCCGACTGAGCCACCCAGGCGCCCCAACAAACTGAGTTAATATAAAAATGCACATACTTAGATTCTAAACCTACTCACCACCTTAGAAAATTCTGGAAAACACAAGAATACAAAAGCACACATTCTATTAGTGCTCTAAGAGAAGAGTATTAGTGATGGCATCATTATACTTCATGGAGCCCCTGGTAAACACCACTGTCCACTTGTGAGAGAATGAGGAAAAAAGGCAAACAACACCTTAATATTAGGATGTAAACAGTTTTGACCTTGCAGAGGCCCAGAGGCCTCCAGGACCTCCCAGGGATCCCAAGATCATATTTGGAAACTACTAGCTTCGGATAACAGATTCTGAGTCCAGACCCGCCTACGTGCTAACCTCCCTCCTAAAAATACCTTCGCCTATCTCCCAAGATTACTGGATTATTTCAATCTTCATTTCCTTTATATGTGTTGCAATTCTAATTTATATTAACAAGGACTCTGAAAAACAAGCAGAAAACTAAATTTCTGGAGCTAGGCAAGGAGGAGCTAACTACCACCTTTGGATTAATCGGATTACTTTCTGAGCCCAATTTCTGCTGACGGCTACTGTCTGGGAAGGATGCACTCTCATTCTGAAGCCTGAAGCATTCTAAGGAGGGAAACGACTTGGCTGGTGAGGTACATACAAGCACACCTAGGACAACACGGAGTATCCATCAGGCATCAGTGGAGGGGGGCGTGGCTAAATGAGAGAACATGGGAGAAGCCGCACCCACACAGACATCTTATGTGCGCTCAGCCCCTTGCCCAGGAAGCGGACAAGAAATACTGCTGCTTTCTTCCGATCGCAGCTCACCTACTCCCAGGTAATATTTCTGTACTAGGCACAAAGATTATTTTAAACAGTCTCTATAGCAAAGGTACCCCATGGCCCAAACTGCTGACTCGAACTCTAAGAATATACTGTTTATAAATTACCTGTATTTGTAGGTCCCCACTAAAATTCTAATCTTTAACTACCCTTGGATCATACTCATTACTTCTCACAGCAGTAGTGGCACTAATTGGCATGCAAAACTCATCTCACGAAGTCCTACAAAGAGGATTAACTAGGGGCGCCTGGGTGGCTCAGTCATTAAGCGTCTGCCTTTGGCTCAGGTCATGATCCCAGGGTCCTGGATCGAGCCCCGCATCGGGCTCCCTGCTCAGCGGGAAGCCTGCTTCTCCCTCTCCCACTCCCCCTGCTTGTGCTCCCTATCTCGCTGTGTCTCTCCCTGTCAAATAAATAAAATCTTAAAAAAAAAAAAAAAGAAAAAGGATTAAGTAAGCATCACTTTAATATACTGGAAGCTACCAATAAGAAAAATATTGAGAGAAGGTGGCAAAAAACTTCAAGGTGAAAAGTAAACAATTTTAAATAAGAAAAACAGAAAATCCTTCTTGACAATGATGGGAAACTCCATCTAGGGTTTGCCCTTAAAACATATATATGAATTTCTACTAAGAAATCAAAGCATTCCTTTCCATGCCTTGTTTCTTGTTTCCACACTACCGCTAATCCAGAGTCATAGCTAGGCATGTTCCTTCTTCAGATGTACTTACGTAAGCAGTCATACTTCATGATACTTATAGCTTAGTTCTACAGATTTTCCATTATTTAAATAAAGGAAATCTAAAACTGAAGGTGTAGGAAAGAAAAGAATGTGAAAGATATTTCAAAAATACTTACATGCTGAAGCAAAAAGGGAAACAGCCATTCCAGTAAAATTCAAAGGTTGAGGGGGGGAAAAATGAAGATATAAATTTCATTATTTGATGGCAGATTGATAACAATGTTTTGAAACCCAGAATATAAGTATTATATTACCTTCACCACATCAACCCAGTTCCATCCTCGAGGCAGTTCTCCTTTGTGATCTAGAGGATAAAAACAGTAACTTTGTAAGACCAAGCAGTAATTTTTAAAGCAATTAATACTCTAACAATAAGCTTTTGCATACCATTCTACACAACAATAGATTAAATACAGAATAATAGATAGATCTACACAATAATAGATTAAAATTTTAAATCGGGCGCCTGGGTGGCTCAGTTGGTTAAGCGACTGCCTTCGGCTCAGGTCATGATCCTGGAGTCCCAGGATCGAGTCCCGCATCGGACTCCCTGCTCGGCAGGGAGTCTGCTTCTCCCTCTGACCCTCTTCCCTCTTGTGCTCTCTATCTCTCATTCTCTCTCTCTCAAATAAATAAATAAAATCTTTAAAAAAAAAAAAAAAAATTTTAAATCATGTATTATTAAGCTGGAAAACCAGTTTATCATCATTGTGAATTGAAAGCACTGTTCTCCTTGGGATACTTGCAAAGTAACTCAGACACGCTCCCTTTCACATTTACCCTATTTCCATTCAAGACAAAACCATGATATTAAGACAAAAACATGGAGGTGAGTTGGAAACGCCAGGAAGAGGAACTAATCAATTTCTTAGTTTCATGCACTTGTACAATTCTACCCCTTTTTATAAGGTCACGGCTTTTTTAAGTGAGACGCTGTGCTACTTTACTGCTTCATGAGGGTTTTTAAACTACGAAGCTAGGCTCAAGACAAGAGTCCTTATAAATCAATGTCTGGTCTCGAAACTCAGAGGAGGCCTGGTCAACTTATTTATTAACTTTTGTGGTCTGATAAAATATTCATTATTTAGCCTAACATTGTTTAATCTGACAGGTCTTTAATCTGTTGGGAGTGCTTGAAAACAAGCCGAAACTTTATATAAAAAATTATAGTTTACAAAGCAACTTCATTCTTTTAATAGAATATTCAAACTTGAAGAACAGTTTACTAAATGTAAGTGTTTTAGTATAAAAAGGTGTGATTTCCTTTATGCTTGATATAGCTCTATACATCTCGTTTTATGAAATCATCAAAATCTGCATTTAAAACCAATACATTAATTTTACACAAGGGAAACAGAAACCAACCTCATGGTACTTACAGGACAGAGGCAGCATTACTGGACCTCAATCTTAGATGCTAATGGTTCTTTTCTCCTTTAGGCCAATAAGAATCTTATCCCACTGTTTATTGGTTGTCAGGGGTGTGGGGGCAGATCACCAATTTTGTTAACTAAAACTTACTCACGGTCCTTTTAAAGTTTTATTTAGAATGCAAGCTCCAAGTCACAAATTCCTATACCGTAAGTACAGAAAGATAGTGCCTCTTAGGTGGGCATCATCAAAAAGATGGAGGTGGGGAAACAATAATGAAAGGGAATGATCATAGGTCATTATGTATGAAAGCAACAGGTAATGAACTGACAGAGATGCTACAGCATTAAAAAAGACATTAACCAAAATTCTAGAAAACAGATTGTAATGACTAATAATTCACTGCTTCGGTTGTTCATGCTTTAATATTAGGTATAATGGATTCCCAGATTTGTTATTTCACAAACTATTGTGACTTCAAAATGTATTTTGAGGGCCAACAAAGGGTTGCAATCTTTTCATTCTGCCACACAGGACGTTAAACATAAGCAAAAAAACCTGCCATCCCTTTATAAAAGGGCATTATTTTAAACTTCCTCACCAAAGTAAAAGGGTCAGTTCTTTTCGAGAAAGGGCAGCTTGTAACCTTACACCAACACACACACGTACAGACGTAGTATACGTGGACACACTTGTGTATATGTATATAAATATATACATTTCCTTAACTGGAAAAAAAGTTTACAGACTGATACCAATTTGCAAATTTTCAGGTTAAATAAAGAGATCAGATATTACTGGTGATATGAGAATTATAAATTCTCTTCTAAAGGTCCATAAGATGACTCTGGTTTAGGAGACACAGAAATTCTATTCTTAAATCTTATTCCAATTGTATAAATAAATCAACTACAGGTAAAAACATTACATTATTTATTGTGCTAAGATCTAATGGCATACCAGACTTCATCTCAAATGAAAGCTATAGTTCAAAAAATATTTAGTAATACACATATCTGCCAGAGAGGTAAACAAAGAGGAAAATCCCAAACAGGTCAGAAAGGGTACAGGTAGGATACACTTTTGTATGCTACCCTGTTTCTCAACCTCGAGACTCATTTACAGCCATTTTGCCACTTACTTACCTTCCCCTCAAACAGCGATCGCTTGTGGTCAAGTAGTAAATATTTTCAATATAGATCTGTGACCCAAGACAGTGTCCGATCCAAATGTTCCAAGGATGAAGAAGAGAGAACTACTCTTCTAAATCGAAATAGCCTTATTAAGCACTCATATCACACTAAAAAGCAACCCATTTGTCTGCGTTATAAAAAAAAAAACAACAAAACACAAACCTGTTTTATCTGCCAGCTTACGTTTCTGTGCTTTTGAAAGCTGTTCTTTTTTTTCTTTTTTCTTACTCGATGGGGCTGTATTAGGAGTTTCAACGGAGATGATACTGCTTATGGGTATCTAGAAAAAAACAAATAATTCCTACACTAATGCCTGAAAACTTATTGAGTTACACTAAATATGGCCACATCCTCAAACGAGTTGACGATTTTTAGATCTGTGAAGTAAAAGAATCCTATATTATACTATCCATTTATTAGATCAGGTGCCATTAGCACATTGCTTTCATTCTTCTAAAAGTTCCCATAGAGGGACTTACATAATGTTAGTTCCATTGTTATAACCAGGTCTCTGAAAAAGAAGACCTGATACCAACATTATGATGAAGCTCTGAACTTCTAAGGTAGTTTTATAATTCAGGTAATCTGCTTGATTTGGAAATTTAAATATGTCTTTAGAAAAATCACACATGCCTACCTGGAAAACCCTGATTCCCTGAAGAAATGAAGAAAATCTTCATGAATGAAGAAAAATATTTTAAGGGTGCTGGGGTGGCTCAGTCAGTTAAGTGTCTAACTGCTGATTTCGGCTCAGGTCATGATCCCAGGGTTGTAAGACTGAGCCCTGCATTGGGCTCCGTGCTCAGCACAGAGTCTGCTTGAGATTTTCTCTCCCTCTCCCTCTGCTCCTCCCCCCTGCTCTCTCTCTCAATAAATAAATAAAATCTTCAAAAAAAATATTTTAATTTGGATTCATGTAATCAGAGTGTGATAGGCAAAATTTAAAATGCTTACTAGATGCCAAGCATTGCTATAAATGTTGTCCATATATTACTCATTTGATCCTTACTACAATCTTATGAGGTAGATACTATTATAATCCCTGTTTTACAAAAGAAGAAACTGAGCACAGTGAGATTAAGACATTGGTCCCCTTTCCCCCATCAAAAAAAGTCACATGGTGAGAGGTGCAGTGAGGATTTCAGGGCCACCTGGTGTGGCCCATAGCCCACCAGCTCTGCTACCACCTTCTATCGCTAGAGAGCCACCCTCAGTGTTCTTCTGTGTTCTGTTGGGAACGTAGAAGGCAGACATGCTCAAGTAGAAGACAACAGAGCAGCTGCTCTCAGAAAGCCACCAGCCTGGTTCACAGAACTCAACAGACTGTGACCACGGAAAGTCTTTTAGCACATGACTGGGTGCAGCTCTAAAAAGAGATGCCTGCGGTCATAAAAGGTGATGATTTCCTAAAATACTTTTAGAAATAAATTTTTTTTTTCCTATTAATAAAGTCTCTTCAAGCTTGCATCACGTTCAAAGTGAACTGGGGCAAGACTATTGACAACTAAAGAAGGCTCATGAAGAAAGTAATTTCAAATGTATTTTAGCACCACATCAGAAATCCTCAATCTGAGCTTCATATGAAGACATTAAATACATTTAAACAAATATTTGGTTCAACACCACCTCAGTTTTTGGTGGGCACATGAGTATTCTAGTCTTATATGAAGGATAAGATCTAAAGGATATGATTTCATTTTTAAAATTAAATAGACACTAAAAAACCTAAAATTTACTATTCTTAATTTAACTCAGATACAACTTATTTTATTTATTTTTTTAAAGATTTTATTTATTTGAGAGAGCAAGAGAGAGCAAGAGCTGGGGGAGAGGCAGAGGGAGAGGCAGAGTCCCCACTGAGCAGGGAGCCCGATGGGGGTGCTCCGTCCAAGGACCCTGGGATCATGACCTGAGTTGAAGGCAGGCAGTTAGCTAAGCCACGCGCGGCGCCCCTAACTCATTTTCAATCTAACACAATATCTCCTTCCAATTAAAGAAAAAAAAAAAATTAGCAAAGCTGAAGTAGTAGCAAAGTGAAACCAAAACGAAGCATGAGCTTACCGTAGAATTCACGGGCTGGTGATTCTCCATGAACTGCTCCTTATTGTCCTTGGCATATTCAAACAATGTGTAGGTCATGGCGGTCCCAAGATTGACCTCCACTGCTTCCTGTAACTTGGCTAATATGCTCTGCTTTACAGCCGATGATCTAAAACGCACAAGAAACATATTGCTGAGAGAAAAGGAAGAGACAGCATTACAAAAAAACAATGAAAACGGAACACTACTCACATGGTGTTGTTAAAAAAAGCGTTCATAGATATAATTGGAGGTGTTTGGGGATATGTTTCTGTCCAGGAAATCTCTATTAAGAAGGCTTTGGGATCACCATTTTCACCTATCTGAAGAAAAGGGAAATCTTAGGCTTGTAAAAAGTGATACAAAGATAGAATATTTCATTATGACTTTTAAAATGATGAATTATTGCCGATGCTCATGATCAGACCAGAAACATAGTATTCTGAAAAGTTCAGGGGTACAGGCTGAGACTTGGCAGGGGGTGACAGCCGTATTAATAGAACCTGACTTGATGTCCATGGCCTGTCTCTCCAACCAGCCCTCCAGCTTTTTCCAGTATCAGGACTGTCTTATATGAATTTTTGTTTTCATCAGAGCTTTCTGGGGATAAAGATAAGACATCAACTGTGGGGGACAGGAAGAGAATGGACAAAAATAATAATCCACCAACTTGAAAGACCTAATCTTTGCCCTAAGTTTTCTAATTGCCAAATCAGAAGAGGTGTTCAAAACAAGTGACTGATATACATTAGCACAATCCCAAGACCAGAAAAGGAAATGTAAAATTTAGAGAAAAAAGAAAAGGTAAAGAGACAAGGTTTAGGAATGCCTTAGGCTGGCTGAGAACTTTGAAGATCTACTCTCTTAGCAACCTTCAAATATGCGATACGATGTTACTAACTACAGTCACCATGCTGTACATTATATCCCTAATTTTTTTTTATAACCGGAAGTTTGAAACTTTCCACCCCCTTCACTTGGATAATTTAAACATGTCTTTTCTATTTCTTTTGCTCTCCCCAAATTTGTATTTGAAACATTTTAATCTCATAGAGAAACTGGAATAGGACAATGACCACTCATTGACATGTATCTATCTTATTCACCAAATACCTTTGCCTCCATCCACTTCTCTTTCTGTTACAGAATTGCCCCCTCCCCCAATGGGGGTGACTTTTTTTTTTCCTTTGGTTTTTGTTGAACTATTTGAAAGTAAGTTTCAGACATGATGAAACATCCTTAAATATTTACAGGGTAAAGTATCCTAAGAATAAGGACATTCTCCTCTAGAACTACACTACCATTGTCACACCCAAGAAATTCAACATTGATACAGAGATATTATCTAATTCGTAATCCATCTAAAAAGTTCCCCATTCATATCCAAAGTGTCCTTTAATAAACCACCTTCTCAACCCACAAATCCATAATCCACTGAGGATCATGGATTACATTTGGTTGTCAAATTTCTTTATTCTGCTTTAATTTAGAACAGTCCCCAGCCACCCTGCCTGCCTTTTAAATATCTTTCATGACAAAAAGAATCTAAGGCCAGTTTTCTTGTATAATGTCCCCAGATCAGGACTGTTTCCTGCATCCAATTCACATTAAATATTTTGGTAGGGATACTACACAGGTGATGGGGCATATTCCCACAGCATCATATAAGGAGGCACATAAGATCGTCTGGAATCATCACTGGTGATACTAAGCTTGATCAGTTAAGGTGATGTTCTTCAAATCTCTTCAATGTAAAGGTACCTTTCCCATTTTGTAATTAACAAGTAATCTGTGGAGTGACACTACAAAACCATGTGAATATACTGCTTCTCAACAACTTTTCACTCAAAGGTTTTAGCATCCATTAATGAGCCTTGCCTGAAATGATCATCATGTTGGTGGTTGCAAAATGGTGATTTTTCTAATAAAACTATGGAATGATTCATGAGTCAGCATCCCATCCTTGCATAGGGCTACGCTGATCTCCTCTGTAATATTTTTAGTGTATGTGCTGCTTTTTAAAAATATTTATTTTTAGACAACAGCAATAGATTGAAAAAATTTTCACCCCGAATTGTCACTTGATTCACCTTTACTCTCTGACCACTAATTTTTTATTCCCTTCCCCTCGCCCTCAATCACAAGACACACCAATATCAGGTGAGGCTTAGAAATTATGTCAGATAGGGGCACCTGGGTGGCTCAGTCGGTTAAGTGGCTGCCTTTGGCTCAGGTCATGATCCTGGGGTCCTGGGATCGAGCCCCACGTCCAGCTCCCTGCTCAGCGGGAGAGCCTGCTTCTCCCTCTCCCTCTGCCTGCCACTCTGCCTACTTGTGCTCTCTATCTATTTGTCGAATAAATAAATAAAATCTTAAAAAAAAAAAGAAATTATGTCAGATAAACTTAGGGACCTGCTGATATACACCTATGTAAGTTGATGACATCATCAGTTTATGCTTGTGTTTCAAATACAGAGATAATGAAAAAGTGGTAAAAGTTACTTGCTCTATGCAATTACTAAGTCCTTACTCCAGGTATGTGTAGAAACAAGGTGCCATGTGTCTCCTACAGTCCTAGGTACAGAAAATACAAAAATAGAGATAAGACCATTCCCGTCTTCAAGGGGAGCAGACATTTAGGTAACTCGCGAAACTGCAGCACGATTAAAAGTTTAAAAGAAACAGAACAAAGTATGAAGAAATAGGGAATGGTCAATTCTGCTTTGAAGTCAAGGGAAAGCTAGGAGACAAGGCCCAAATACAGAGGAGCTTGAGTCAGGCATTAAAGGAGAAGTAGGCTGGATGAGGGACGTGAGGTGAGGGAAAGAGCAAATGGCATGTCCACAGGCACAGTATTAAAAAAATGCATGGGGGGGGGCGCCTGGGTGGCTCAGTCGTTAAGCGTCTGCCTTCAGCTCGGGTCATGATCCCAGGGTCCTGGGATCGAGCCCCGCATCGGGCTCCCTGTTAGGCAGGAAGCCTGCTTCTGCCTCTTCCACTCCCTGCTTATGTTCCCTCTCTTGCTGTCGCTCTCTCTGTGTCAAATAAATAAAATCTTAAAAAAAAAAAAAATGCAGGGAAATGTTCCACAGGCTACTGTGTCTAATGAATGGTAGTGGATGGGAAAGTCTGGAGAGGCAATTTGAATCAAAGAGAAGAGCCTTGAGTGTCAAGCTAAGGAATTTAATCCCTATTCTATAGGCAGGAGAAACCCATGGGGAAGCCCTTCTAAACGAAAGAATGGGGTAACTAATTATGTGTTTCAGAGAGCTACCTAGTCGTCTGCAGGAGGACTACTGGTGAGGTGTGGGGGCAAGCCTCCGACCGAACTGAAAGGGGAGAATCATTCAGGAGGTTACCAAACCAGTCTGCTAAAGAGGAACTGAGGGGTCTGACCAGGACCTAGCCAGACCTGCACCCTAGGTCCTCTGGCTCTCAACACAAACAAGCTTTCCAAACCTCACATTTTATACCCTTGAAATCCATCCTGCAGTCACAGCAGAGTATCCATCCTGTAGGACTTACACATGTCCTACTACATTGTGTATACTGTGGTCAACAAGTAACCGCTGTTAATACAGATATTTGGGAAAGTATGGGGCAGTTCTCAATCTCCTACTTGCTAAGGGGTAAGTAGCAGTGTTTGGGGAAGTCTGAGGAGGCAGCTGGATTCAAATCAAAGGGCCTAGGACTTAACCCCAGTGTTAACCTTGGCCATTAAGTTTTTTTATTGTTCTATCCATGGAGCAGTGTAAAGACTGTTGAGCTTGAAAGGGAACTGAGAGGAGCTAAACAGAGAAGAGAGTCTCTAAAGAAAGTAATGATAAAGAATTCATCTTCTGTAATAGTCTATAATAATGACACCTAAGGATCACTTATCACATAATTTATTTTAAACGATGATGTAAATAACTAAGTCTTATACAAAAAAACTTTCTCACACCACTACTACTTATAATCATCTGGAAAAATGCTTTATGTTACTTATTTACAAAACAAGATACTGGTGCTGTTTCATGTTGAGAACAGTTATGAGCAAATTCCCTTTTAAAGAATATGTAAAAAATATTCACATATATTAATTATATGGAATTAGGAAAATATCAAGTTTTCTTGACTGTATCATGGTGGGGGGGGGAATAATACTAGACTTGGAATAGAGACCTGGATTTTAATTCTAGTATTTATCAGCATCAGCTGGGAAAGCTTGGGAAGTTATGACTGAGAGATGCTATCTTTAAGGTTAGAAGGCAAGACCATATAATTTCTAAGGTTTCTTCCACTTCTAACATTTGATAATTCTGACACAACAAAAACAAGTTTATCTTAGTTTTTCAAAGTTTCTGAATTGTTTTCAAAAGCTAAAAATAACTGATGTCACGGTGATGAGCTTTCGTCCAAAGGCTTCAGAAAATCCAAAGATGTAAGAAATTTAAACCGTTAAATTTAACAAACAAAATCATTTAAAAAAATGAAAGCATCTTTAGCAACCTTCAATCTTTTCTAGCAAAGTGGCAAGGGCTCCTAGTCATGTCACATCTTACCCTGTATTGAAATGACACTGGACTTAATTCCCGGAAGCTTTCATCTCCTTCATAAATAGAACGTAGAGCTTCCAGTTCCATCTGAAAAAATGAATCAAATGAGTTTTGTTTAGTGGTATAAGTGGATTAGAAACAGAGGGTCTTTAGTTTCTGATTCAAGCCCACTCAACTATGTAAAACTTAGCTACTTCTAGATGGCCTTTGATGTTTGTAATATGTGTATATAACGTATATATGTGAGTGTAGCGACACAATATTAATACTAATACTTACTTTAAAATTATGTGCCAGGCCTCCTAAGCATTTTACAGTGCACTATCTCACTAATTCTCACATTAATCCTGGGAAGAATATCTTATTTTCGGGCGCCTGGGTGGCTCAGTTGGTTAAGCAACTGCCTTCGGCTCAGGTCATGATCCTGGAGTTCCGGGATCGAGTCCCACATCGGGCTCCCTGCTCAGCAGGGAGTCTGCTTCTCCCTCTGACCCTCTTCCCATTCGTGCTCTCTATCTCTCATTCTCTCTCTCTCTCTCAAATAAATAAATAAAATCTTAAAAAAAAAAAAAAGAGTATCTTATTTTCTCCTTTCCAGCAAGGAGGAAAATAAGTCAGTTTAAAGCAACTCCAAAGCATGTGTCCTAGGCTGGGGTAGAAAGAGCATTACACTTGGAGATGAGAAATACAAAGCACAGTAATTCCCCACTGTTTACATGTATTATTTTTATTTGTAATCCTTCCCACAGAATGATATGAAGCTTGAAAAACCACTTACAGATCATAAAAAGAACTTAAAAAAAAAAAATGATGGTTAGAAAAAGGTTTGACAAGGATCTACCCAAGATGGAAAAAAGGACTGCAAGAGAAAATGTAACTAATAATCCTTGCCTGGAAATATTTCTTAGAACACTGTGGGCTGACAAATGAGAAGACTCAGTCACTGTTGTGACTGCTGATGAATGGGTGAAGAAGAGAAGCAAAGAAAGACGGTACTTTGGTACATCTTTTAGTTTTCAAAAAGATGCATGTCATGAATGCTACAAACTAAAGACAGACAAAATTTTAGAATAGATTATTAAAGAAATAGTTTGTGGGGGCCTAGGGGAATAAAGAGTAGCAGTCTGTAAGCCTTGGCAAGCATACGAAAAACAAGATAAATGTAAGCAACCCTTATGAGAGAGGATAACTTGATTTGGTACATCAAGGAAAGGCACAGAACAGTCTACCTGGGTTTCTCTTGCTACCTTCACGTGAAAAAAATACAGGAATTCAACTGGATTCAAGAAAAACCAAGATTAGATTAGAAAGAACCACCTTACTCAAAATATAGGGCTACTCCTCCTGCCCTTAATCCTTTCCTGTATTTTAACTAATGAGTAGGTCAGTAACAAAAATTGAAGGCAGCCTCATGAAACTGATGAATGACAATTTGATGGAGCAGTGAATCAGGCTGGTGGCTGACTAAGAATTCAAAATGTCCTCGAAAAACCATCTAATGAGATGAAATTTTATAGGGTAAGTGGAAGAACTTGTCTTTAGATCACTAAACATACAAGTAGAGGATGAAAGACAAATTGCTTTGTACAGAAACTTAAAGGGTTGTAATCGACAGTAACTAACTGTAGAAAACTGTGATGCCACAATTTTAAAACAGGACATAAGTAAACTTAATCTGTCCACAGACACACAATTTCAAGACAATGAAGGAACAAAAAGAACGGACATATGGAAAAAAGCTAAAAGGAATCATTTACTGTGAGAAGAGGACATCTGAAAAACGGGGCAGAAAACTGATTTCAAAGATCTGAAAATCAGTCATGTGGAAGAAGAATGGAATTCTATTGTTAAAATGGAGATCCTTGGGCCCCCCAGGAATTCCAATTCAGTAAACCTGAGGTACAGTGCAGGCACCTGTTTTTCTAACAATCACCCAGATGATTCTAAGGCAGTGCTCCATGGGCCAAACTTGGAGAAATATGACATGATAGGCTCCATGCTTCACAGTAAGAATTTGTTGGTGCCTTGACTTAGAAACTCACTTGGCAAGAACAGTTTAGAAGGGATTTCACCAGCTTGTTGGACTTTGGGTCCTTTTAAGGTTAACTTCCATTCCAGGGATTCTATCACATTTATCTTGTAAAAGTGCTAACTTTCGACAAATATATTTTAAATGAAGAGTGAATTACTTATCTAAGAGACTCGGATTTTAGTTCTGATTCTACCCACATGTTCACTGTGCAGCCCTGGGGCATCCACTTTACCTTTGCAAACTCTTCTCCTCATCTGGACACATTACACAATTAGAGGGCTCCCCTAGAGATGACCTGTATCATTCCCCGATCATATGATTCAATGTCAAAGTGGCATTTCATGAGAAAATAGCTGAGCATAAACTCTACGATTCAGGTGGTACGTGCATGCTCAAAATAGCCTTAATTTCCATTGGACAACTACCAGATGGATAAATGATTCCACCAAACAGAAAGGCCAGAAATCGGAGGCAGTGTCATTATTTTCCTCCACCGGAAATTTAACTATCTCAATTAAGTCTCTCCCTACCAGCCAAGAAATTTTAAAATTTTAAGGTAATCAGATTCCAAACAGCTTAACTCCGTACACAAGCGCTAAACAAGAACACTGGGGATTTAAGGCGAGGCAAGAGCACTGGGTCGCCTACCAAGGACACGCATCCTTATTATTAGGGAGGCATGGGGTCACTCCCGGGCTTGCAAAACTGAAAGCTACAGCGGGAGCGGAGGCAGAGGTGGACCCTTCCCGTTCCCGTGTGCTTGGCATCTCCTCGCAGGACACCCGTAAACTTGGGGCACCCCAGCCAGGCTCCGTCCGCTGCAGGGGCGAAGGAACGTGCGGGGCCGCTCGTCCCGGCGCCGGGACCCGGCAGGGCCCCGGGGGGCTCAGCCGCCGTCTCTCGGAGCCGAGGCACCGCGCCGGCGCGGGGAAGGGGCGTCCAGCCAGGGGGACTCACCTCTTGGTCCTCGTTGGCACTCATCGCGCCGGTTGCGGGACGCCCCCCGGCAGGGCGTCTGCGACAAGGAGAAAGGGAGAGCAGTGGCCCCGAGCCCGGGGCGTCCCCCTTCCGAGCCCTGGGCTGCGGGAGGCACACCCCTCGCACGGCGGACGAGAGTCACGCGCGCCACCGGCCTCCGGGCAGCGCGAAGCTGCCTGCGGGCGGTCTGTGGGCGGGGAGCCCGAGGCCGCCGAGGGTGGGGCGTCGGGGCGACTGGGGAGACGCCGCAGGGCGGTAGCGGCAGAGGCTCCGCCTCCTCCTCCTTCTCGCTTCTCCTATTGGCTCCTTTTCTCCCCACCCCTGTTTCCTACTCTCGTAGGAAATGGAGCGTCTTCCTACGTTTTGTGGAGCCGCGTTAAGTTTCGGGACAGCGGTTGGCGTAGAGCGCTGTCACTCAGGTGCCCAAAGTGCTTCCTGTGCCTGCGCAGGCGGGGACCGGGAAGTCTTGCGTTTGCGGGGACCGGCTCTGGGGCGGTGGCGGTAGGGCCGGGCCCCGGCGTTCTGTGACACCCTGCCTGCTTCCCCGCGCCCTCCCCCGGCTTGCGGCGACCGGCCACAGCTGCAGCGGGCCCGGGGCGTGCGGCCTGGGTGAGTCCGGCCCCGGAGACCCGCGGGGCCAGGCGAGGCCGCCGAGGGAGAGAGCTAGCTCTGAACAATGCTGGTTTTCGGGGGGAGGGGGGCTGCGTTTTCCTTCGGCGTCTGCGGGTGCAGTCCTGGCATTTCTTTTCCAGCCCCTAGGGCCTTTAGGTTTAAAGGGGAGGGAGAGGAGAGGGGGACTATAGCGTCTGCCTTGAGGGCTGCGGCGTTATTTCTCCCTTTCCCCATTGGATATCCCTGGGCAGAATGCTGAGACCCTGGGGATGGTATCTTTCTAAATCAAGTGGGTGCTTCGCGTTCTCAACATCTGTTCCCCACCCCCACCCCCGGTCCATCCCGGCCCCAGATTTGTCACTCCTCTTAGAATCGTCTTGTGGTCCTTACCAGCCTTGTGTACTACACCCTGAACCTCCATGAATTAAAAAATAGTGACCACATTGCGTTTTTTAACCTGCCACTTTGATTAGGTCGCCTTTCTTTGCAGGATGTCATCCTTTTCAAGAACCTTCCTTAGTATTTTACACGCTAGCTTTCGGATTACTTCCCCTTGCGTTACATGATCCCCCTTCCAGCGTGTTCACTTAGGACTTTTGCACCTCCTTGCATGTCATACTTTGTTATTGCTTCGTTGGCTTCTTCTGGGAGATCTGGAAATTTCTACAGACTGTCATTAAGATCCACACAACCTCTGCACCTGTCCTTTGCCAGTGTTTTTCCCATTCCCATCCCTTTGCTGTAGAATAAGCAGTACCGTCTCAAGTGCCAAAAGCTTTTGATAGTATGTGGCAAGAATTTCTGATACAGTTTTCATATGTTAATTTTTGGGGACAGATTGACAATAATTTAAGCTGGGCTGTCCATTATGATAGCCAGTAGGCATGTGTGGCTATTGAGCATGTGAAATGGGCTAGCCTGAATTGAGATGTGCTGTGAGTGTATAATGCACGTCAGATAATGAAGACTTGGTACAGAAAAGTGAAATACCTCAGTAACATATTTATGTCTAAGTAGTAACATTTTGGACATATTGGTTGAATAGAATATTAAAATTCCACCTGTTTTTTTTATTTTTTAATATGACTAGAAAATTTTAAATTATTTATGTGGCTCATATTATATTTCTTTTGGACAGCACTGTGATTTAAAGCTTTGTAAGTCATTTCTAGACCCCTTATTTCCACTCCATATTCAAAGACCACAGCTAATTCTCTTGAGCCTCTGGGGTTTTTAAATGAAGAAATGGACCTTTAGGGCTCTAATCTAGATTCTTTGGTATAAAGCAAAGGCCCCTGTATAATGTGTTTTGACCATCTCTTCTTAATTTTCAACCCCAAATTCCCTAGAACCAGAGTTTTCCTTTCTCTGAACTGGTGATCCTTTGCCCTCATTAGCTTAATCCTGTCTGGAAAATATCTGCTTAAATAATTCTAAAACTTCTATATCTTGTAGAAATGTATCATTTCTGGTAAGCTTTCCAAATCATTTATTCAATACCCATTATTCCTTCAGTACTTAAGTGTGAGAAGTCTAATGATCTTTTTTTAAATTGACTTTTCAGCTAAAAATATCTGGTTATCAAGTAGTGGTACAGTGCTTTTCACTTTTCACAAAAATTGCATTTGAGGTCTGTAAGATATACTGGTGAAGATCACCTTTGAAAAGGAACTCTTGATACATGATTTTGGAAATGAGAAACGGTCTTTAAAATATAATGGCAGTTTTCTTTGGAATAAACAGTTTTATATAATTGCTTTTCTATAATTAGTGTGTGGAAGGATTTATTATAGACTGATTCTCAGCTGAAGGACACAGTGGAAACTTGTCTCTCCTAGACATTTTCATTCATTGTTAGTTTTTCTCTTCTAGAGTTTCCTTTAAATAGTACGCTTTACATTAATTATGGAGAAGTGAGAAATCATAGCTGTTTAGATAACTAGCATATTATCTTAATAATTTCCCAGGAATTCAGAAATTAGATGTTAGCAATTATAAAGAAATTAGGTAGTTGTATTTATTATATGTAAGTCAGCAGTTATTTTTCTTTATATCAGAAATGGGTCATGAGACCTATTTTAATTTGATCACCTTCCTGCAGACACTCGAAAAGGCTCAGTCTCTTGCCTTTTTGTAATGTTTTATAAGTGGTGGAGGCTCATAGATGAGATATGGATATGGGCTTTTAAAACATTTTGAATGTATTTAATTTGTATTTCAGATTTTTCCTGACACCTTGAACATGAGCCCCACACAGTGGGACTTCCCTGTGGAATTATGTTGTCGGCCTATGGCTTTTGTTACCCTTACGGGCCTGGATGTGGTTTATAATGCTGTCCATCGAGCTGTCTGGGACGCTTTCTGTGCCAATCGGAGGGCTGATCGGGTACCAATATCTTTCAAGGTGCTCCCAGGTGACCATGAGTATCCCAAGTGTAGGCCGAAGGTAACGATATGATTGCATGGGGTCTTTTCCTTCTCTACCTCTCTTCCTCTGTACGCGTGTATACCTTTTTTGTTCCTAATGTTTGTGCTGGAAAACCCCTGAGTTTCTCAAAGCCATGGTTATAGTGATGCATTAAGAAAACCCGAGGCTTTTTCATGTATGTAATACATGATAGGTATGTTTAATGATAGCTATTTTTTTTTTAACTCTAGAGGAATAATTTATAATTATTAAGCTTTCTATCCTGGGTTTGCTTTTTTTGCATTTCCTTAAAGCCCTTCCTGGTCTCCACAAAGCCCTCTCTAAAAGGAAGGTCTCAGGGCGCCTGGGTGGCTCAGTTGTTAAGCGTCTGCCTTCGGCTCAGGTCATGGTCCCAGCGTCCTGGGGTCGAGCCCTGCATCGGGCTCCCTGGTTGGCGGGAAGCCTGCTTCTCCCTCTTCTACTCCCCCCACTTGTGTTCCCTCTCTTGCTGTGTCTCTCTCTGTTAAGTAAATAAATAAAAGAAAAAAAGAAAAAAGAAGTAAAAGGACGGTCTCACATTTCCCATTTAGCATTACCCAGTATCATCATAGAATCCACGGTCTTTGCAGTTTGGTTCAATTTCACACATATCTTTTGAGCACTTGCTTTGGGTTAGGTACTAGGAGCTATGCAATAGGCTGGTGATAGAAATTTAAATAAGACAAGCTCTCTGTCCCTGGGGAGTCGTACATAAACTAAAACAGTTTATTTAGTGTGGAGTGAGGAAAGGTATTAAGTTCAAAACTGACTTTTAGGTTGAACATCATAGAAGAGACTCAGATTTACCTACAAAATCAGAGAATGATGTTAATAATAGCAGCTAGTAAATAAAAAGTACTTACTTTGCTTTTTAAAGAAAATCATGTATATTGATTTGTTTATCATAATCTTATGAGGTGGTCTGAAAGTCGGTTAATAAGACACACTGATCAAAATAAGCCACCTGCTCTTTTTTTTTTGTTTTGTTTATATTTTGCCCTGGAGCAATGTTTCTGACAGACCGGTCTTTGGACCAAGGATATCATCATCACTGGTAATGTTTATGAAAAACGTAAATGCAAGGCCTTCTCAGTGAAACTCTGGAAGGGTAGGACCTGTGGATTTGGTGGCTGGCTGATCCTTCTGCATATGTGTGGCAGACCAGTAGAGATGCGGTTTCATATCCCTGGCTGTCGAAGCTGTGTGCTCTCTCTGGAACTGTGCAAGGGAGAGTACCCTGGCCATTACGTGTTTGTTCTTAGTGTGGAGGCTGTGTCTAGGAGGTCCAGTGCCCAGCACAGCCCTCTGCATTTTGTGCTGGATCCATTCTCCAGCACGGGAGCTTTTCATGTGCCGATTCCGTATTCTTTCCTGAGTCCCTAAGTTTTTTGTGTCTGGTTGCCTTATCGTCCTTATTGTCTTTCCTCACTTGAAGAGACTGTTGGGAGTAGTCTGAGTTGGGGCTGGCGCTTTGGAAGCAATTTGAGGTTTCAGTGAATTTCTTCAGGGCTAACATTCACACCAAGCCCTCTCCCTCCCATGGTGTGGCACTTAGCCACTTAGTGCTGACCCCCGAGCGACTGCTACCACAGTTCTGTATTTAAGAGTTGTCCTTCATTTTTTTTCCTCCATCCACAGGTAAGGTAAAATGCCATCCTGGCAACATGTCTTTGAAACAAATGAAGCCATATTGGGTTTTAGATCATATTTTATTTGAGCTGCATTGACAGGAACGGAACCTGGAATGGTGAGGAATGGAATTTACCCGGAAAGGGGCTAATGATTTCCAGGATATTTGAGAGCCTGGACATTATTAGAAGTGCTTTGGCTTTGATTATTCTTTCTTTTTTAAAAGATTTTATTTATTCATTTGAGAGAGAGACAGAGCGAGCACAAGCAGGGGGAGAGGCAGAGGCAGAGGGAGAAGCAGGCTCCCTGCTGAGCTGGGAGCCCGATGCGGGGCTCGATCCCAGGACCCCGGGATCATGACCTGAGCCGAAGGCAGACGCTTAACGACTGAACCGACACAGCCCCCCAGGCGCCCCCGGTTATTCTTTCAATGGCATCTGTAGCAGACTCACTGTTGTGATTCTGTCTCCAGTACTTGTTAGCTCTTGTGTGATCTCTGTAGGCCTGAATTTCCTCATCTTAAAAATGTGTCCCGTGTATGTGGAATGGGATGAATGCATAGGAAGTGCGTCCCACTCAGTAACAGGTGGCTTCTGCTGTTAACAAATCAGTGTCTTCTGCTTTTGCCAATGTCCGCAGAGAACTTCCTATGAATGGTACATTCCTAAGGGGATCTTGAAGACCGGCTGGATGAATAAACATCTGAATCTGGTGCCGGCCCTGGTGGTTGTGTTCTATGAACTGGACTGGGATGAGCCCCAGTGGAAAGAAAAGCAGTCCGAGTGCGCTACCAGAGTGGAAATCGTCAGGTAAAGTCTTCTCCGTGTATTGGATGGACCTTGGGAGGTTGTACAATTTCCCAGTGTTTATTCAGGGCAGCCGAGTGCTGTTGAGACTGCAGCGCTCATTCGGGGATTGCCGACCTCCAGTGACGCTTGTCTGGTTCCTGACAGGTAGCTTAACGTGAATGCTTAACTTCTACAATGCTAAGGTGTGTGAAGAAATGTAGAAGACACATTAGTGTGAATTTCCAAATGTTTTTTTTTTCTTGCCTTTATAAATTGGGGGAGAAGTATAGTAATTTGCTATTTAGTCTCATAAGACACTTGTGTTATCACCATTCCGGTTTCAAAATAATTCTTTCGGATGACCAGTGTGTAACGTATCACCATCAAGAAATAAGCTGCCTTATAACTTTTACATGAAATTATATATTTAAAGCAGATTTTTGTCAGGATTAGGAGCTTGATATGAGAGTATCCTTTTAAAACAAATCACTGTAGCATACAAGTTTCTTTGTATGCAGGAAAAGATTTCCTCTAATCTTGGGGGTTTTTAGTTGAAATTTTTCTTTCTTCAATTGAGTCATCAAGCTTGTACTTTATGTAAAGTCTTTTCTTTTAAAGATTTTATTCATCTATTAGAGAGCACGAGCGGAGGTGGGGGGACAGAGGCAGAGGGAGAAGCTGACTCCCCACAGAGCAGGGAGCCCGATGTGGGGCTTGATCACAAGACCCCGATATCATGACCTGAGCCGAAGGCAGGTGCTTAACTCACTCGGCCACCCAGGTGCCCCTATGTAAAGTCTTGAAGACATTTTTTAAAAGTCAAAACAGGTTAGGTATATTTAATTAATTTTATTATTTTTCCATTGCAGGCAAAGTTTACAAGGGAGAAACACAAAAGTTGCAGTGGTTCTGATTCAGAAGAAAACTCCTTTGCCACCAGGTATCACAAAGTTAATTGATAATGAATTAATTGCTTTATACTTCTCATTCTTATTATCAGGAGGTATAGTTTTTGATGTTAAAATCTTTTATGCATTCAATTATAGGAAAGATGGTGTGTTCACCTTAAAAAGTACTAATGCGTGAATAAATGCGCATCGTAAAAAATAAAATGCTAAAATTAAAATATTAATAAAAATTAATATTAAAATATTCTTCCCCCCCCAGTTCCACTTACCTCACTATATAGGCATACATCAATTGACAAAACATTTCATCACTTGATTTTTTTAAAAAAGAATGTTATTTACTTATCTGAAGTCAGTTTGAAATTATATTCTTCCTGTGATTTTTTTTTTTCCTGAATGTGCTGTAGAACAAAGAGAAGTGCTATAGGATTTCTAGTTTCTTATAAGAAAATGTCTTAGCTTCAAATGCTTATTTCTCCTACATTCTAAGACTTTGAGAGGCCAAAATGTTTTTTGTTTCTCTTTTGAAACTTGTGGGATCCGAGTTTTAGAAACCACTTTCATGGATTATTGCTTCTGTTTTTAGTTACAGTTTTGAAACAGTTATGTGGCATATCTGTTGGCATTACTTGGCCTGTCTATCTTGGCTCAGTAGAAAATTCCACAGGGTTTTCCTAACAGATAGGTACTGTGGGACTTCTGAGAACCGCCCGCTCCCCCCTCCCACACCTCTCAAGGATCCCAGGAGGCCTTCTGACATGGTGAAAGGGGGTTTGGTTTTTCTTCCTAATTATGTTGTTTAGATTTGGGGAACCATTCGTTTAGAAAAATACACAGATCATTTTATTTCTCTCTTCACCTTTATGGGATTTGTCAACAGGAGAAGATGTTACTGCATCAGAAAGAGCCGCAGCTTTATGTAATGCCTGTGAACTCTCAGGAAAATCTTTGTTTGTATTGCCCCACACTGACCACCTGGTGGGTTATATTATAAGGTAAATAAAGATCTTAAACATTTTTTTCTTTAGATTATTCAGAGGCATTGGAAAATTGGTTGATTAGACTCGTTTAATTAAAAAAAATACATGTTCATGGGAAAAAATTCAAAGGGTATAGAGGCTAGGAGGTGAAAACACAAGGCCCCTTTGTCAGCTCCTTAACCTTCTCCAGTCCCTTGTTGGAACCACTATCAATAATTTCTCAAGTCTCTGTCCAGATATGTCTTCTAGTGTAAAAATAGATGTAATCATACAACACATGCTGAACTGCCACGTAGCATTACCTCATTGACACCAAATGTATATCTAAGTCAACTTCCATTTTTTTAAAAAAATATATACATGTTTTTTCCATTGTATTTTTCAGTAAGCACCATATGTCCTTTCATGACCTGTTTGTCCTTTCATATGATAGTGTCTTCATTTCTGGCCTTCATTGCTTCATTTTCGATATGGTGATGTATTATTTAAATAATTTTTAAGAAGGGTCTGAGGCCGACCATATCTTAAATATCTTTATAAAGCCCTTCTATATGAAAGGCATCTGACTTGGGACACGACCATATCTCACAAAATATGTGACCATGGTCCCTTGTTTTCTAGCATTTAGTGCTGCAGAGAAGAAGTTTATTTTTTTTAAGATTTTATTTATTTATTTATTTATTCATTCATTCGAGAGAAAGAGAGTGAGAGCCGCGGGAGGAGCCGAGGGAGAGGAACAAGCAGACTCCACGCTGACTGTGGAGCCGGCCTTTGACCACCTCTCGAGGCCTTTGATTTTGCGCTGCACCATTTCCCCGTTCACGGTGTGGCTTCCTGTCAGTGTGCTCTCCTTCCAGCTCCCCTTTCTGGGCTCTCTGGCTCAACTTTTAAGGCTGAGTTCACATGCAGCCTTCTTTAAAAAGCCATCGTCCTCCATCCTTTCCCTGAATCCAGTGATTCTTAACTCTGGTGATTTGGGCCTGCAGGGAGCATTGGGTAATGCCGGAGACATTTATCATGGCCGCCATGGAGCCTTCCTTCCCACTACTGGCATCTGGTGGGGAGAGTTCAGGGATGCTGCTCTCGGTCCTTCCGGGCACAGGAAAGCCCCACACAACAAAGAAACGCCCGTGGGGTTGAGGGTGAGAAACCCCGCCTTAATGTCCTCTTCAGCTAAGAGAAGCAGGAATTGTGGCTTTTGCCCTTCCTGGGAATAATGCCACATTTAAATAAGGAGTACAGTGTCAAAAAGACTGATGTAAAAAGCAAGTGCTCTGGACCTAGGACCTCCAAACTCTGAATTGTGAGCACCAGGGGTGAGACAGTCCACAGGAGATGGGGGAAGACAGTATTAGACCCTTTCTTCATATTTGCGTTTTATCTTAAGAGAGAGGGTAAGGCTGAATATCAGTAAATCATCACATTCAGTGTCTGATCTAGGGGGGAATTAGCAGAGTTACTGGTGGCACCCTCACTCATTCGTGTGCTTTCAGAACATTTTGATGTATTTAGTTTACAGGCTACAAGATGTCAGTGATTTAGTTAATTTTTTTCTTAAGTGTCAAAGCAATAGAATGTGTGTAAAACTTCTGTGTGATGTGTTGAGTGATTGTGAGAATCTTTTGTGCTTTAGAGATTCATTGATCATTTTGAGTCAAAATACTTTTAAAAGAATTGTCAAATTTGTGATGAGTTAAGCATTTTTCTTTTTTAAAAATCTGAGTTCCAAATCCCCAGACCTTTCTTCTTAGGGCAATAGACTATCAGTGTCATGCTAACCAGTGGATTTTTTTTTTTTTTTTTAGTATCATATTTTGCCTTTCAAAAATAAATCTTAAAAAAAATAAAAATAGGAAATCTTACCTTAGGAAGTATATCAAATATTTAAAGTTTTTGGCTTATCCATTTTTGAAAAAGATTTTATTTATTTATTTGACAGAGAGAAACACAGCGAGAGAGAGAACGCAAGCAGGGGGAGTGGGAGAGGGAGAAGCAGGCTTCCCCGCAGAGCAGGGAGCCCGATGCGGGGCTCGATCCCAGGAACCTGGGATCATGACCTGAGCCAAAGGCAGACGCTTAACGACTGAGCCACCCAGGCGCCCCTCCATTTTTTTTCTTAGCATTTCCTTAGATATGTCTAAACTCTTTGAGTATAGTTTCAAAATTCTGTTTTATTCTGAGGAGGAAAAACCTTGAAGTCCAGCCTTATCTAACTATGAATTTAGCTTTCTTTCATGCCCCAGGCAGATATTTGTAATACATACTTATTTTCACAAAAGGAACTTTGATTTGTCTATCTATCTGTGGTTAATTTTCTTTGTTCCTATGTTATCTCAAAGTTAGGGAGTGAAGCGGGATTTGAATCCTGTAATTGCTACTTTCCTCTCACTTGCCAGTATTTTTTTTTTTAAAAAGATTTTATTTATTTCCTTGATAGAGAGCACAAGCTGGCGGCGGGGGTCGGGGGGCACGGGTGGGAGAGGGAGAAGCAGACTCCCTGCTCAGCAGGGAGCCAGACACGGGGCTCAATCCCAGGATCCTGGGATCATGACCTGAGCTGAAGGGAGCTCATTTGCCAGTTCTTATTTTTGGTGCTTTTTCCATTAGCTTTCTTATCCTCTCACCTTAAATATTAATAGCACAAAAAATAGTCAAATTAAGTGAATATTGGAAATCTTTTTCTTTTACACTTCTTATAAAATGAAAGGGGTGGAAGTAATCTTAGAGAACACCTAATGTCTACAAATTACAAAAAAGTTATTTTTATTAGTTATTTCTTAGACTGTAAATAAGTCGAAATGGCTTTTGGGGTCTTATCTAGTACATTTTTTATTTAGAAATTTAGTATATTTTGCTTTACTTTTTGTCTTTACCATGAAGTAAGCTAGATATCATCTCTGTCAGGATTTCACTTTCAGGTCTTATAAAGGTGATTCTTGAGAACAGTTTGGTTTAAAATAACTCTAGTGTTTGAATGTTGATTTTTTTTTTTTAAACAGATTAGAAAATGCCTTTTATGAACATGCACAGACTTATTACTACACTGAGATTAGAAGAGTGAAATCTCATAAAGAATTTTTGAATAAAACAACACACCAGGTAAATTATTTTTCCTAAAGAAGGAAATAATAGAAGCATTCTAAGAGCAGATTATTATCATTGATTATTTTGAAAGAGATTATTAAATATCTGTAATGCTTTGATGTTTTTAAAGTTTTTTTTTAAGCTTTTTAAAAACTAGTTTGTCTTTCTACTTTTTGCCCTTAAAGTTCTTACAGATTTTTTAGCTTCCTTAACAATGCTTGTTGGAATAATTCTTGGTCTTTAATTTTGAGCACTTTCCTTCGTACTTTGATGTCTCCTCTTAATGTTACCGTAATTTTTACATTTTAAGAGAATGTGTGTAATAATAACTTTTTTCTATTCTTTTTTTCAGCTTTTATTTGTTAGACATCAGTTCAAAATAGCTTTCTTCAGTGAATTGAAACAAGATACACAAAATGCTCTGAAGTAAGTTTTTAACAGTTGTCAGACTAAATTTTTCTTACCTTTATGTTAATAGTAACGTATTAATGGCAACTTCTGGGACTCTCAACCAAACTTCAATTTTAAAATGCTTATGTTGGTTAGATTCAGGTATATAATATTTAATTTGTTTAGGGATGAGTGGAATATAATATTTTTGAGATTTAGAAAAATTTTTCATTTTATTATCAGAAGTAAATTTCATAGTAGCATAAAGTTTTCTGGTCTAATTTAATTAAATTTCATGATCTCAGGAAACATATTAAAATTCTTCTCATCCTGTTGACTATTTGTATATTCAGTGAAATTTTTGTGTTGACTGATTTCCACGGTTAAGTATATATTAAACATTATCTTGTCTAATGGTATGAATTTCTTAATCTGCATAAAGCATTTATTTAATTCAATTATGATTTTATTTTTAATTAAAAAAATTTAAGTTTATAATACCGCTCAGCCTCATTTTTAATACGAAGGCTCTGCTTAGAAGCTTTGAAGAGTTAGTTGTATATGTGTTGGCAGTGATGATGCATTTTATTCCTTTCCTTTTACTTAAGAGCACAATTTAATTAAACATTTTTTTCTAGCTGTCACTCAATTTTTTGAAGATTGACAGTGCAGTATAAGATAGAGATAAAAAAACAGCTTTCTTTCCTAAAACTGAAGAGAGGCTAAGTGTACAGGGCAGAAAAATAAGAAAAAATAAATAAATCTATTGTTCAGAGGAATATTGCAGAAACATCTTCCTTTTTTGCTATTGTGGAGGTGGTGAACACCAGATTATGTTCTCTAAATCTCAGCGACTCCATGTGATTATAACTGGCTTTAACGTAGTTCATTCCTTACCCATGGTATTAGTTAAAAACCTTCACTTCTAGTTCTGCTCAAAAATAATTCTGGAAAGAAAAATTTTACCTGAGGAAGTTGGGAGCAAGGAGTTATCTTTGGAGGAGACTGAGATTTCCTCATTGCCTTCCCTCCTCAGGGTAGGCCTCCTCCTAGCAGGCTCTCCTTTCCCACCCCACTCCCCCGTCTCCAGCCCATGCTGGAGATCAGCAGTGTCCTCTGAACTTGCAGGGATACTTGGGCTTAAAAGCCATTGACCGGTGCTCAGTCTTGATAGCACCTTCTTCGCTAATACAATTTCTGTTTGTTGGAGAAGCTCGTAATGGTGCTTTTAAAAAAGTTGTTTTTTTTTTTTTGACAGAATGCTAACTTTTTAACGTAATTCTGGACAATTGTCCACTTCCATTTTCAACTTATTTTCTGTCTGTTATCGACAGATGTTAGCCACAGAACAATGTACGTGTGATGGTTCTGTTCTCAGTGAAACATCATTGATTCCTCCCACATATTATTAATCAATAGATCATTTCTCAGGAAATCAGAGATCGAAATGTGTAAGTTATTCCTGAGCTGTTGAGTGCTAAGAAATGTTGAGTAAATATTGTCTCTTATTTCTAGTAATTTGTTCTGGGGAATATTTTCTTGAAATTAATAATTAACCACGTTCCACATGTTTATATTAGGAATTACAGGACCGCCTATAATCTTGTACATGAGTTGCGAGCCCATGAAACTAATATTCTGGAAATAAAGACTATGGCAGGATTTATAAACTACAAGGTAATGGTTCTACTTCAAATAAAGGAAACTCGTTTTTGAATATTAGATTATCTTTTTGAAATTGAAAACCAAAGTTAGTTACTTGCTCTGAAAAATATTTGATTAATCATGTTCTCCTCTTTTATATCCCTTATTTCAAATAGCACCCTGGTTCTTAGCAGCCTAATTGTAATGCTTGGTTTTGAGTTCACGGGTCTCAGAGTTCTCTCTTAGAGCAGTTTTACTTTTGTAAAACTCCTTTAGGAGGGCCTTCTGTTTTTAAGTGGGAGCAGGAGAGAGTGAGAAGAAAGCTACTTGTATTACTGAATTTTATAAGATGCAACAAATCGGAACCATGTAGGCCTTCCTTGGTTTAATGGCACCGTCATGCAAAATGTGTAGCTGATCACCTGAGAGAAAACTTTCATCCCTGTTAGTTAAGCATTTGAAGATTGTACATGGTAGAAATAGATGCCCCCAGAAGGCAGGTGGGTCTTTTTGTTTTGCTTTTAATCTTTCCACACTCATCTTTTAAAGATGGCTGGCACGGGGATGGCGGCCTGAGGGCACGTAGACGCTGGGATTCACTGTGTCAACGTTAATAGGTACAACGTCTGTAGAGGATATTTCTGTGATGACTGTATACATTTAGAGTGGGTGTTCCCTTTGATCTAGCAATTCCATTTCAGGAAATTTACCTCATATATGTGCCAAGACTTGCAAATCACATATGTATGGATATTTGTTGCATCTTGTAATAGGAGAGAATTGGAAACAACCCAGCCATAAGTGACGGGTTAATGTAAAGTATAACTCCAGACAATGGAATATTCTACAACCATTAAGAATGAGACAGCTCTACTTATTGATATGGAATATTAGGTGAAAAAGTAAGGTACAAAACAGCGTATTTAGTGTGATGCTCTCTGTTTAAAAACTATAGTGGATCTATAAATGCTCATATACTTGTCCGTGCATAGACTGTATCATGGAACATGCTGGGAGCTGGTTGCCTCTGGAACAGGCAATTGGATGGCTGAGGGACAGAGATGAATGAGAGACTTAACTTTTCGTGTATTCCTTGTACCTAAAATATAAAACTGATGATAAGCATGTGGATACAAATTTAGGCTTCGTTTCTTCTGTTTTTCCTTTTACTTACATAGATATAGATGATTACTGTTTTGAGATAGCATTCCAGATAAAAAGTTTTCAAGAATGATATGGAGGCCACTATGCTGTAATGGTGGTACAGAAAATCTTTAGCTTTCTGCCAATTCTGAAACAATGTTGATCTGTCCTAGAGGAAGTAGTATTTTATTTTCGTCCATCCTTATGTTCTTCATTGGGTATAATTTTTTTATTCTATTCTATACTTTGAATAAGCTTTTCTAAGGTATACAGTAGACTCAGTACAGATGTGGATAAATTTATTTCCTTTATCCAGGGGATATAACCGCTGATTTTAGCATAGCCATTATAATAGAGAAAATCCGTTCCCTTACCAAGAATTTAAGAGAGGAAATGTCATAGTCTTTTTAAAGTTAGTCTCACATTTTACATATTTTTAAATGAATATGCCTCTTGACTCTATTTTCTTCTTTATTTTGGGGTTGATTTTACATTTTGCAGATCTGTAGGCTGTGTTTTCAGCACAACACCCCATTGGATGCAATTGCTCAGTTCCGAAAACACATTGACTTGTGTAAGAAAAAAATCGGAAGTGCAGAGTTGTCTTTTGAGCATGCTGCATGGATGTCTAAACAGTATGTTTTAAATTATACTTTTAGAATTTTTGTTCTTTAAGTACTTGGGGTTTGGAGGAGTGGAATTAGCATGGACTTTGGTTCTCAATTGAGCTAAGCTTTTTGTCAGTAAGTAGGCATTTTAGAGATCTAGCTAGCATAGGGTGTGTTTCCAGCAATGTTAGATATTGATTCATAGAGTTCCTTAATGGAAATCACTTAATTCATGGTAGCATCTCTTTTATTCAGCATGTATTTATGGAGTTTCCTCCATGTGCCTAGGTTCTGAGAATTAGCCGGGAACAAAAAATCCCTGCTGGCATGGTACTGGCTATTCAAGACTGATGTTTAAAAATTCTAAAATGAAATTGTTTCCAGAAACATGGTTGTATTTGAGTGGTGGGAACTGTGTTGACATACTTTGATGGTATATTTGTAACGCTTTGTCAGTACAGAAGAGTCGACTTCAATGTAGAAGTTATCTGTAACCCGTAATTAGTGTGTGTAGTATTTACCAAGAAACCCAACAATTTACAGTTCATCAGTAGCATTATTTTAACACAGTCTGCTGAGGTTATGTTTCCAGGATGAATAGTTATTAGACGTAAGCTTCTTTTTCTTTCCTTTTTCTTTTTCATCCTTTTTTTATTTCTTGATTTTTTTTTTCTTTAAGATTCCAGGCCTTTGGAGATTTATTTGATGAAGCTATTAAGTTAGGGTTGACAGCTATTCAAACTCAGAATCCTGGTTTCTATTACCAGCAGGCAGCATACTATGCCCAGGAGCGGAAGCAGCTTGCAAAAACCCTCTGTAACCATGAAGTAAGTTACCGACTCCAGTATTATCTGGTGCTTAGGAAGTGTATTAATCTTCTCCCAAAAGAAGATAAGACTAATTGATGCTCATAATTTTTTTCCAAGCCTTTGAGTAGAATCAGTTTTTATCTTCTATATTTTCAGGAGTTACGGTTATTTTCGGTTTTAGTCTGAGTACTCCATTTCCACCTGTGGATTAAGCAGAAGTTTTTCTGTGAAGAACTGACTTATGATTGGCAATAAGACAAGGGCAAATTACTTTAAAATAAAAGTCACAGTTTAGTCTGAGCCATGCTGTAACTCCTGTTGATCACTGCCATAGGAGTTTGAAGGACTTTGGAAGAATATGCTTTCTTTTGACCCACAAGAGAGGATAACTTCGGACTTCTTTTTCTTCCTGGGGTTTTCCTCTGTGGAAAATTCTTAAGAATCTGTTCGAAGCATAATGTTAATTGCAGTTTCTTAACTTGACATTTCATTTTGCCTTCCTTGTGGGTGATTATAGTTAGATACCAGTTTCTCCATAAGCACCTTTAAAATTTAAAGAACGTGGTAGGTAGATGTATAAATACATTTACATTTGTACAGTTCTATCAGTTTATTTTCCTTTAAAATCTGCAGTTTTCTTCTCTGAAGACAGGTGAACATTATCAACAGTGCTACTTGAAAAACGGTTCCAAAAACAGTTTGCATGTTAGTACTTAAAATGTTGGATTTTTTTTTTCCTTAAATCATGATATAACTACACTGTTTTCTACCACGTTAACTTGTGTATGATTTATAACTTCATTGCATGTTTTATATTTAAAAATTAAGCATATTAAAATTTGAGCACAGTATTTTTTTTAATTTTTTATTGTTATGTTAATCACCATATATTACATCATTAGTTTTTGACGTAGTGTTCCATGATTCATTGTTTGTTCATAACACCCAGTTGAGCACAGTATTTTAAAAGGTGATTAAAACTATGTTTCGGGCGCCTGGGTGGCTCAGTTGGTTAGGCGACTGCCTTTGGCTCGGGTCATGATCCTGGAGTCCCGGGATTGAGTCCCACATCGGGCTCCCTGCTCAGTGGGGAGTCTGCTTCTCCCTCTGACCCTCTTCCCTCTCGTGCTCTTTATCTCTCATTCTCTCTCTCTCTCAAATAAATAAATAAAATCTTTTTAAAAAATAAATAAATAAAATAAAACTATGTTTCATAAGAATCTAAGGAAATGGGATTAACAAATACCCTTAGTTGGAGTGTAGAATAATATTTCTGTCAAATAATAATTTGAGAAGCCTCAAAATCATGCATCTCTTTGGACCCTATCTTCAGGAAGTCTCAGGCAGATAAGAGACCCTAAGAGAGAAGTACTAAGATTTACTTATAAAGTTCTTTGGGCAGACTTATTAATCGTAAAGTAAAAAATAAATAACACGATGAACAACATGGGGAATTTGTTAAAATGTGGGACAGCCGGCAGCCATGACAAATAATGTTTTAGAAGAATATTTAATGATGTGAAATTTACAGAATATATTTAAATGAAAAAAGCAGTTTGAAAAATTATTCCGATTGGTAACAAATATTTGCGTACAAAATCGGGAAGCCTAATGTATACACTGTTTTATTTATTTATTTATTTGAGAGAGAGAGAATGAGAGATGGAGAGCATGAGAGGGAAGAGGGTCAGAGGGAGAAGCAGACTCCCTGCTGAGCAGGGAGCCTGATGTGGGACTCGATCCCAGGACTCCAGGATCATGGCCTGAGCCCAAGGCAGTCGCTTAACCAACTGAGCCACCCAGGCGCCCTAATGTATACACTGTTAATAGTGGTAATAGATTTATAGGTGATTTAGATTTTTGTCCTTTTCCTTTTGGATGTTTTCTGTATTTCTCAGCAATGTACTTGCATTATATTTTGGTTTCAGAGGGAAAAATTACAAGGAAGAAAAATAAAGCAGTGTGAATTTATAAATTCTGGTGCCAAAAATATCCCTCCCAAACCAATACCAGGACTTAATACACAAGTGATAAAGAAGGAAAATAGTGTCTTCTTTTTAAAACTCCTTATCACATTATTTTCATTTGCACAAAAAGCACTTATACATTTGGAATAAACATCAAACATAATTGTCAAAATTTTTACTGGTTTGTTATAGCAAAAGATGAAAAGAAAATTAAGGAGTTAGTTAATATGAAATCATTTGTCAGAATCGGGTTGATTTATTTAATTCTTATGAAACTGCCTAGGTATTAAATGGAACATTTTTTTTCATGTTTGTGAAAATTTAATGTACGTTAAAATATTCACAACTGATATCTGGACATATGTTTAGTATTTGTATTTAGGAAAATATTTTTATTCTGTCAAAGTTTGAAGGTGAATTGGTTTGTGATAGGTTCATAAACTCTTATTTAGGGCTGTGTTTTATTTTACAGGCTTCTGTAACATACCCCAATCCTGATCCGTTAGAAACACAAACAGGCGTTCTTGACTTTTATGGACAAAGATCATGGCGACAAGGAATACTAAGTAAATAATTTTTCCCTCCTCCCTTTTCTCTCAACCTCAGAAGGCACAGATTGCTATCACAGTCTTTCCATTGGCTACATAGGCTGTAACAAATTATGTTGAGGTAAAAATGTGTGTTTTTTAAACATCTTTTTATTTTTTAATTCATTAATTTTAAATTTTTTAAAAATGATTTTATTTATTTGACAGAGAGAGACAGCCAGAGAGGGAACTCAAGCAGGGGGAGTGGGAGAGGGAGAAGCAGGCTTCTCGCGGAGCAGGGAGCCTGATGTGGGGCTCGATCCTAGGACCCCGGGACCATGACGTGAGCCGAAGGCAGACACTTAACGACTGAACCACCCAGGCACCACTAGACATCTTTTTAAAGATTCCTCAGTTCTTTAGTTTTTAGGATGTTTTGTTTGTATCACTACATCTTAGAGTAACTTATAATTAAATGTGAGTGTGATTAAAACATTTGTACACCTCTTGTCTTAAACGACACAATTAACAAACCACTTTGGTCTATTTAAATATTTTATATTTAAATAGACATATATTAAATAGATAAATATTTTATATTTAAATAGATATATATATATTTAAATATATAAAATATTTAAATATTTTAATTCTGGTTAACTTTGACAATTTACTATGTTAGATCTTTTAAAGCAGTATTAACTTGTATCACCTTAGAAATTTCTCTACATCGTTTTTGGGTTTGATAAACACTTAATTTCAGCAATTTCTGTGGCAATCAAACCTTAATTGTTAAGAAATTATTTACTTTAATCTCCAGAAAGTATATTCTATGTTGAGAATGATGTTGGTATTATTCTTCAGGTGGTTGATTCCACTGGGCAAGAGAATGCTGAGTTCAATAATGTTCTCTTCAGAACAGAGATCACAGAGAAGTTGCCATGCCAATGAAGCAGTCTCCTAGAATCTTTAAAATTCTAGAATGTTTAAGAATCTTAAATACATTTTATTTAAGTAAAGGATTCAACGAGTGTACACTTCCAATGTTCATGTGAAGGATTTATGTTAAATGAGCCATCTAAAATGGGTTGCATCTTATCTTACACAGGTTTTGATCTTTCTGATCCTGAAAAAGAGAAGGTGGGAATTCTTGCCATTCAGCTGAAGGAGAGAAGTGTTGTTCACTCTGTAAGTTTGTTGTTGTTTTTTTCCCCCAATAGAAACTATTTTTTGCAGTATTCAAGGAATACCTGAGATTATTTTTATTGGAATCTTTCACACTTTCTCTCTTCTAACAGGAAATAATAATAACTCTTCTGAGCAATGCTGTTGCACAATTTAAGAAGTATAAATGTCCAAGAATGAAAAGTCATCTAAGTATGTATTCATAACATGCCACAGTTTCATGCCACTTTGAATAATTTAGAATTATGTACATAAGATCTTTTTCCCTTTACAGTGGTTCAAATGGGAGAGGAGTATTATTATGCAAAGGATTATACCAAAGCTTTGAAGTGAGTCCTGTTCCCCATTTATTTTTATAAGTAATCTGATTACCTTACAGCAAAATGAGAACAGAAATGTGTTTTGAAGGATTTATTATTTCCATACTTATTTCTATTTCTATGAAACTCCATTTCTGTGGTATTTTTTTCAAGTACTCTCTGCTGGTACAATCATTCTCAAAGTCTTAGGAAACCACATTTAGCTAAACGTGAAATTACCTGTTAAACTATTTTAGTAAGAGTTTCTGACGTGTATATAAAATGAGTCAAGCATGTTATCTCCTCCAAGAAGTCTTCAAGGCCTTTCTTGTGAAGCTGTTTGAGCATGTCTGATGACATCTTGCCTTCTGTCAGGTTGCTGGATTATGTGATGTGTGATTATCGGAGTGAAGGATGGTGGACCCTGCTCACGTCCATATTGACTACAGCTCTGAAGTGCTCCTACCTCATGGCTCAATTAAAAGATTACATTACTTATTCCCTAGAACTCCTTGGAAGAGGTAACTTGGTGTTCTTCCAGTAAAATCCTGAATCTTTAAAATTATGTAGCGTCTTTAAGCTTCTTAAAACTGAAAGAATAATTCTCGAATCTTTGACCATACTTTTCACCCTGTTTAGATCGGTTTGCCAAGTGAAGGGACTCATACTTTCATGGAACTTACTATAGTTGAGGTGTCATGATAGTTGAGAAGAACAAAATTCTTCTTCCTTCCTTTCTTTTTTTTTTTTAAATATGTCCTGAAATGATTTTTCCCATCAAGTTCAAATGCGAGTATCTAGAGCATTGGGGCTCACGTAGGAAGCTGTGTTGTTGTACGTTGTCTGGAATTGTGCTTAGCCATCTTAGAAGAGGTATTTATTCTGTAGTATTTTAATACCTTCTTTGGGGGTGGTGGCCTTACGGGCCTGTCTTACAGTGACAGTTATTTTCCTACTTCCTTCATGTTAGCTTCAACTCTGAAAGATGACCAGAAATCTCGGATCGAAAAGAACCTCATAAATGTTCTGATGGTAAGTCGGAGTTCTTTCTATAAAAGGCACCCCGGGGATATCTAGACCTGTATCTGTGTATTTTTATCGCTAGCTGAACGAATTGTACTCTGTGTTGGTGTAGAATGAGAGTCCTGATCCGGAACCCGACTGTGATGTCTTAGCCGTGAAAACGGCTCAGAAGCTGTGGTCAGACCGAGTCTCCCTGGCCGGCAGTGGTGTCTTCACAATAGGGGTGCAGGACTTCGTGCCATTCGGTGGGTAGCCAGCGCCTGTAGTGTCATTTCAGAGGAATCATCCTTTTTGCTACAAAATGAACACGTGGAACCATAAATATAAAAGTCAAAGAATGTTCAAAATATGTCATCCTGTAGATGAAAGTGATTTTTTTTCTTTCTCCCCGTTGACTTATATTTTCAAAATTTTAAATCCTTAACTTATGTATTCAAATTTACTTTGTTCGTTTGTAGTTTAAGTGTGATTTGAAATACACTTGAAAAGACTGTCCTTTAAAAAGCTTATTCTGTAATGCCTAGGCAGGTGTTTTGAAATAAGTTAAAAAAAATAAAATGATTTTTTTCCCTTTAAACTCCTATGTTAGTTACGTTTCAGGAGCAACTGTGTTTTTAGAATGAAAGGTGATTTTGAAGTTATACTTTCTTTAAATTTGTTTGTTTTTGTTTTTTTTTTGAAAATGAGCTGCATTTATGTGTGTTGAAATGCTTTAAGGGCAGAATTCAGTAAGACTATCCAGGGTAGATGTTTCCTTCCTGAAGAGTGAGTGTGGATCAGAGAATCATGGGTGTGTGTCTTGAGGGTCCTGTAGTGTGTGACTCTGTTTTATTTCTAGTACAATGCAAAGCCAAGTTTCACGCCCCAAGTTTTCATGTTGATGTTCCTGTGCGATTTGATATCTATCTGAAGGCTGACTGTCCACATCCCATTCGGTTTTCCAAGCTCTGTGTCAGCTTTAATAATCAGGTAACAGTACCTCTTATTGTGTTTTTACCATGTGTATATCTTACTGTAGCTTGCATTAAATTAGATGAAATGAACTTAGCGAATTCTAGGTCTTAATGGTTGCATAGTAACAAATGATGGACTTTGGTAAAGTCTATTTGAAAATAAGTGGATTAACTTCTGTACTAGCCATTCAAGTTTTACACTTTTCCCTCTCTGTTTTGTTTTTATTCCATCCTATGAAATGTAGGAACTTTTATTTTTTGTAATATATAACTTGAATTTCAAATGAGGTCTATCAAATATAATTAATTTTCAGAATCGTTTGTTTTACATTCTAACATTGGTATTAGCTTTTTTATTGTAAAACTGTTAAATATTTGATGTTAAAGAAATTGAAGTGGTATAGATGGATATAAAATGAAAAGTAAGCGTGTGCCCTCCGATTTCATTCCCCGGAAGTCTTCACTATTAACTTCCTGAACAATTGAGACGTTTTTTGTGTATGCGCATAGAAGCGGCTTTTTCTTTCTGCAGAACTGGGATTGTATACATCTGTACATTTCTTTAACGTATTAGAATGTTGGCAAGTACTTGATTACATTCCAGATATTTCAGTTACAAGCTTATTTCAGAGATAATTATCTTCTGGTCACCCGGAAAGTATATTGAGCTATTAAGCAGCAAGCATTTCACCAGCAAATATTCTTAGCATCGTGGTGAACCTCAAAGCACTTAGCATATGTCAGCCCCATTGAAATGGAAGCATTTTGGGGGCAGGGACCAGGACTGACCCGCAAATTGCCCTAGTAGGTAGTGAGGACTATAAGTTATATGATAGGCTAGAAATATAGTTATAGTAGGCATGCCAAAGAAAAGGGAGGAGGTTTCAAGGATAAAGAGGAAATGAAGATACCGTAAAGTGATGAGAGAGGAGGAACATGTTTGGCAAGAGGAAGCGCCCAACGGAAGCAGGAGTGTACATTCTGGGTTTGTGGGCGGCAGGGACCCCCAGCCTCCCAAGAGCGGAGGGGCTGTGAGCCAGGCCAGTGCGACATGAGCCCGCGTGGCTTGAAGGAGCTTGAAGAGTTCAGCAGGGATCGGCTAGTAAGAGAAGTATTTGAAGATTTATTTATCCATTCATTTATTCATGTTCTATTTATTGGATGGTGGTAAAGAAAGAGCTTTACTTATCTTAGTTGTTTTGTTTTGTTGTTTTTGTTTTTTTTTTTTTTTTTTTGACTCTTCACAACTGAGAAATAACCCTGGAATAGGATTGGTTCAATGAACCAGATCATTGTGTTTTATTCAGCTTTGAACCATTACCCGATGATTCCTTCTGATTAGTTTGAGAGTTTTAAAGCAAGAGCATGATATTTAGAATTTAAGAAACTTTATTCCAGTGATGAAATAGGATGAAAGAAATGCTCTTATGGAAACCAACCGGAGCCTCTTTATGTGAACCCAAGTACTAAAGTGTGAGGATTTGCATTAGGATGGTAGTGGTGGCAATGGAAAGAAAGGGCTACAAGAGGTATTTACAAATAGAGAAGTCTGGATTGCTGAGTGTTTGTCGTAGAAGATAAAGAAGGGGGGGGATAGGATGAATGAAGGACCGTCCTCCCGCCCCCCACCAATAACTATTTATTTTATAGTTTAAGTGTACCTACAACATGATGATTTGAAACATACATAATTTGCAAAATGGTGATCACAGTAAGGTTCCTTAATATCCATCACCTCACATAATTACCTTTTTTTTTTTTGTGGTGGGAACAAGTCTCTTAGCAGCTTTTGAGTATATAATACAGTTTGATTAATTATAGTTGCATGCTGCACATTAGATCCCCAGAGCCTGTTTGTCTCATAACTGCAGGTTTGTGCCCTTGGCTCAGCGTCTCCCATTTTCCCCACCCCTTGGCATCCACCATTTTACTCTGTTTCTGTGGGTTATAGATTCCATATGTAAGTGAGATCACTCAGTAGTATGACGGGATTTTGTACGTGATGTTACTTCTTGGATTGGTCGTCCCTCTTCTTACAGTTGCTTCTCGTGTGTGATGCCCTTAAAAGCCTCACTTCCACAGGGACACCATCCCTGCCTACCCTGTGGGTATTCCTAGCCATAACCCTCCATAGTACTTATCACAGCTGTGCTTTCACTTTTGTCTGTATGGATTTTTGGTAAATTATTTTCTTTATAAGCTCTCCTAGGACAGATAATTTTTTTTTGCTCAACTATGAAATTTTTTTTGGAAATATTTTAAATCTGGAATTCGAGGATAAATAGATTCTTTTTTTACTTTTCTTATTATATCCTACTGTCCCATTTCTTTCTCCCCTCTTTTCTTAACAACTTCTATAATTAAAAACTAATTTAAAATGTTAATATAAAATGTAAAGCAATTAGTTTTTAAAGTTAGATTATATTCTGCATATGTGTTATTTGAAATCCAAGATACAAATCATAAGAAAAAAAGTAGTACTTAGGTTTCAGAAGCATGGAATAGAAATGAAAATTAGAGGGAAAGTATTAAACTTAGAAGAATTTTCTGTGAAGATAATTCATTTGCTAGGATAGAAGGCGACTCTTGGAAAGTTCTTGGGTGGGTGAGAATGGTGATGGTCTAGATGTACACAGGAAGGATGTCTCCCTTTACTCATCTGTAAGTAATGTGCCCTTCTGGGCCGGTAGATGTACATCCAGTTTGGGACATGCTAAATTTGAGTGGTAGTGGAATTCTCCCCTCTAGACAATTTTGGATATAAACTTTCAGCCAAGGAAATAGGACAGAATTAGTTTTTAATGTGGGAAATATTAGCATAGTGGTGTGGAATGTATAGAAATGAATAAACTTTGCAATGAAATGAACATAAAGGGAAAAGAACTGAAGCCAAGTAAAAAGAAAGCTCTTTAAGAAAAGGGGATGATAGACAGAAGCATCCAATGAAACAAAGAATAAATCTTTATTCCTCCCAAATGAAAGGGATGTGTAAATGTTTACAGAAATCAGCTTGTACGCGGTGAACTGTCTCTTTACCTTGTGGTAGCTCGGAGAGGATTAGCTTCCATTGGGCATAAGCTACTTCTCATTAATCACCCTTCGTGAGGCTTTAGTTTTCGAGCAGTCAAACTTACCTCACTCCAAATCATTTGGTGTTCAGTGTCAGCAAAGCATATGACATTTGATGTTTATAAACTGTGACCCTTGCTCTGACCTCTTTTACAGGAATATAACCAGTTCTGTGTAATCGAAGAAGCAACCAAAGCAAGTGAAGTTTTAGAAAATTTGACTCAGGGAAAGATGTGCTTAGTTCCTGGTAAAACAAGGAAGTTTTTATTTAAATTTGTTGCAAAAACTGAAGACGTGGGAAAGAAAATTGAGGTTAGTTACGAAATTTGTTAAAACATACTTTAAGTGACAAAAGTATGTGTATGTCAGAAAAAATTTCAAATAGTACACAAGTTTATTGAGTAAAAAATGAACATCGTCCACTTGGACTTCCCAAGGGCAATCATTCATGGTTTGGTGGGTTTTCCTTTTTTGAGACTATACTATACATAATATTCTATCATTGATTTTTTTCACTTACCAGTGGATATTAGGCATCATTTCCTGGTAGTACGTAAGGCCAACCTCATTTTTGATGACTACATAATCAGTTAAAGACTTTTAAACAAAATATATATATATTAAGTACTGTAGCAATTATATTTTGTATAATATGACATAATTCAGGCTAGAGAGCTATATCATTTTGAGGTTTAAACATTTCTGATCGCATTTTTTTAAAGAAAAATGAAGACCATATATATTTTAAAGGATTCTTTTAATATTCATAATTAAAGTGCCTTTTAGAAATATATGATGAAAATATTATTTTTATTGAGCATAAACTGAACCAAACTACATGGGTCTAAATCCACCTCTCCAGCTTACTAGCGTGTGGCCCTGGCCAGTTACTTGACCTCTTTGTACCTCAGTTTACTCATCTGTAAAGTGGGGATAATAATGGTACCTACCTCTTAGTGTTTCATGAGGATTAAATCAGTTAGTTAATGTAAATTGCTTGGAATAGTGATTAATACATAGTAAGCGTTCATTAAGTGCATGTTTTCTATGGCTTGAAAACCATGATGATATTTGGCTGATCTAAACTTAGGACCATTTCTAAGAAACATAATACTACCAGTATTCCCATAACACTTTCTGTGAACCTGTCCATTTTATTATTAACTAAAATCCAGAGTTTTTTGCTTATTCACTAAAAAAAAAATTCTTTGATTTTGACTAAATCTCTGATTACATATTTTATTTTTGCAAGGTACCTAAGAAAGCTTACCAGATGGAAATCATAATTAATAACACTATTTTGAGTACATTTGTTAATGGATTTAGTTGAAAGGGACATTTATTCAGTTAATAATATTATAGATGTCTTCAGGAAAAATACGTTTGGAATTAGGAATTAGGTTATGAGTATGCTAATGGTCATCAAACCATTGATGTATTTCACTCAGCAGCCACTAACTGAGCATCTGTTACATCAGGTTCTTATCTCTGTTTAAAGGTGAACCTAGTCAGTGTCACAGCTAATAGATGACCAGGACAGCTGCCCCAGCAGGTGTTCTGACCTCATCACCCTGTGGGTCTCTAGAGGGACTCGGCAGGCCAGTAGTCACTATGTCATTTGTCGCAAGGGGATGGTGACAAGTATGAGGTGGCATTTCTGACAGCCCTCCATCTTTCAGATTACTTCGGTAGATCTGGTTCTGGGCCACGAGACGGGAAGATGTGTGGTTTTAAATTGGCAAGGAGGAGGAGGGGACGCTGCTTCCTCCCAAGAAGCCTTGCAGGCCTCGCGTTCTTTCAAAAGACGGCCTAAGCTCCCTGACAATGAACTTCACTGGGACAGCATAGTCATTCAGGCAAGCACAATGTACGTCCACCTCGCTAGGCAGATTGTGGAAGGCCATCTTGTTTCTTCTAAATACTTTGTTTGAATAACTTGTTTTCTTAAGAATCCGGTTTACTCAGCTAAGGTGTTTTTTTTTTTTTCTCTCAAAGGATCATCTCCAGAGTTCCAAACATTTCTGTGCATCTGCGACATGACCCTCCTGCCCTGACCAATGAAATGTATTGTTTGGTTGTGACCGTTGAGTCCCACGAGAAGACCCGAATCAGAGACGTGAAGCTCACCGCTGGTTTAAAACCTGGTAAACGTTCCTTTTTAAAAATTCGTCAGTGTTCATTCAACATAAAACAAATATCAGTGGTGTCAACTACAGGAAGTGTATTTAAAATATGGTTATGAAGTAGTTATGAAATGGGCTGTGCGGTATGAATTGTTAGGATAAAGTTTGAATTCTCTGTATTTAAAACACCGATATTAACACTTTTAGGACAGGATGCCAATTTAACTCAGAAAACGCACGTGTCTCTTCATGGAACAGAACTGTGTGATGAGTCCTACCCGGCTTTACTCACTGACATTCCCGTGGGAGACTTACATCCGGGGGAACAGGTGAACCTTGGTCAACTACGATGGGAGAGGAAAGCAACTAGATTGCAGTTTTAAATATGTAGTGGGTCTTAGATAGTTCTAGAGCATTTTAACAGCATATCCTGGGGCTAAAAATGGGATTTAACTAATGCACATTTTATACACATTTTACATATTTAAATGTGTAAAATGTTGTAAGCAGTTTTTATACGAGTGATTTTAGAGCAAATGACCCTAATATGGAGAACTAGTTGCTTTGATAAAATACCTAAATAACATTAAGTGTGTAACTTAATGGAATAACCCCTCAGGCAGCTTTTATTTCTGAACTAAATACAGTCTTGGGAAGTTGCCAGTGATAGTAAGAACAGGTGGAATAGTAATGATCCCGCTCTTATATTGAGGCAGGAGCAGCCGGTAAAAAGTGTTCAAGAATTTAGCCTGTTGGTACAATAAACTTTTAAAAGGTGGGCAACATTATCCTAGAGTATGTGTCAGGAGGAAATCTCTGAATTATTAAAGTACTTTTATTTTGTTACAGCTGGAAAAAATGTTATACGTTCGCTGTGGAACAGTGGGTTCAAGAATGTTTCTCGTGTATGTTTCTTACCTGATCAATACAACTATTGAAGACAAAGAAATTGTTTGCAAGTGTCACAAGGTAGAATTTTTTTTTCTTTTTCTTTTTCTTTTTTTTTTTAAGATTTTATTGATTCATTGGAGACACAGAGATACAGAGAGAGAGAGAAAGCATGAGCAGGGAGAGAGGCAGAGGCAGAGGGAGAAGTAGGCTCCTTGCTGAGCCAGGAGCCCGATGCGGGGCTCGATCCCAGGACCCTGGGATCATGACCTGAGCCGAAGGCAGACGCTTAACCATCTGAGCCACCCAGGCGCCCCAAGGTAGAATTTTTCATAGCTACTTCAGGAAGGTTCCTGTGTGGAGTATTCCCTATTTTGTGTTTCTTAGTTTACCTGTAACAAGATGAACAGCTTAGGTGCTTGTAATCTATTAACAATTTTTTTTTAATTTACCAATTTTAATTAAACATTTCTTGTTTTTTTTTTAATCATTTATAACTATTATAAATGATATACTATGGCTGTCATTGCTCACACTTCAGAAAATTGGCCTCCATGGCTTTTTGTATGGTCAAGGAATTTGGGATCTTTTGCAAAAAGTTTGAGACTCTAAACCTATGTGTTTCCGTATAAAATCACACATTAGACAAAATCTGTAAGTTGGTTATACACTGACGATTTTGGAGGATGGAAGGTCTCCCTTTATGAAATCTTTGTTCTGTTAGAAAGGACCATGGAAATTGTTGCTGCTAAGTACAGGTAGAGGGTAGAAATAAGGCCAGCATGGTCATAGTCGGCCACTTGGAGGCCACTGCTGTCACCTCGTTGGTGTATTTTCTGTTGTATTTACAGTGGTTTGGGGGAGCCATGTTTTTATTTAGATTTAACCATATTGTCTGGAATTGCTTGTATCTTCTTTTAGTAATGGACAGTCTCGGTATCTACTGTCTGCTTAGTCTTCCTGTGTTGTTTCGGCCTGTTCTCTGGAAGTGGGCCCTCAGCCAGCAGAGGAGAAGGCCAGTCAGTCTGGCCATTTGTAGGAAGGTTATAGCGCAGAGTCTGGGCCATCGGCTGTTTCGTGAGTCAGTGGGAGGCAACCCCATCCTAAGAGAGTTAGGAGTATTTCCCAAGTGGAAGGAGGGAAGGCATTGAATATATCAAAGACTTCACCTAGCCCGATGCGCTGGAATGAATCCTGGTGGGCGGAGGAGGAGGTGAGAGTGCCAATCTCAGCGTGGCCTCCTAACCTGGCGCTCAGTCTAGCCACGGAAACCTCTGGCCTCCATTTCCTCATCTCTAAAACAAGAACAGTACTGTTCTGTGCAGCTTTAGAGTCCTCAGCCTTGGATGTCGTTTCTACTTCGGATAATGAAGCTTCTAGTAGACTTGGAACATACCTTTTTAAAATAATTTTCTGCTCTGTAGTAACGATCCCGGAATCACACTACAGCGGTGTGCAGTGCTCTCTTCTCCTCAGGACGTGGTATTACTGAGATGCATGCTGCTTGTTCTTAATCCCCTTCCCCTATTTCTGTCATGCCCCCACCGCCCTCCCTTCTGCTAACCATCAGTATGTTCTCTATAGTTAAGAGTCTTTTGGTTTGTTTCTTCCTTTCTTCATTTGTTTGGTTTCTTAAATTCCACACACGAGTGAAATCATATGGTATTTGTCTTTCTCTGACTGACTTATTTCACTTAGCATCACACTCTCTCACTCCATCCGTGTATTGCAAATGGCAAGATTTCATGCTTTTTGATGGCTGAATAGTATTCCACCGTGTGGGTGTAGGTGTGCCTCTCACCTTTTTTATCCATTCATCTATTGATGGACATTTGGTTTGCTTCCACAATTTGGCTATTGTAAATAATGCTGCAATAAACATAGGGATGCATATATCCTTTTGAATCTGTGTTGTCATATTCTTGGGGTACATACTCAGTAGTGGAATTACTGGATCGCACGGTAATTCAATTTTTAATTTTTTGAGGAACCTCCATACTGTTGTCCACACAAAATGTCATCTGCCCATTTTTTTAATTGGATTATTTGATTTTTTTTTTTTGGTTGTATAAATACTTTATATATTTTGCATACTAAGCCTTTATTGGATATGTCATTTGCAGACATTTTTTCCTAATCAGGAGGTTGTCTTTTAGTTTTTTAGAGAAGCTATTTATTTTTCTATCAGCCAGTCCATTCCCAAGATAAGCTTTTAAGGGACACTCATTCTGAGGGACAGAAATAGATGTTCCACAAAAGAATGAATTGGTCAGATATGTTCGGTTAAAAGGTGTTAAACAGATACCTTGACTTCAGGGCTTAGCACTGCATTGAATTTGCTAATGTGTGTTGAGAATTTCACAAAAGGCTGTGGTGATTAGCTTTCAAAATTATTTTACTAAGAGGCGCTTTTCTCATGGAATGTCTGTCTTACAGGTCCTAGTGTTACTTGTAAGACATTTTGGAAATTCAAATGTAAATTCTTTTCCCTTCACTGGATTAAATCTCATTTTTACCTGCATGTGTGTCTGCTTCGTAGGCCATGTGGAAATTTAAAGTAGGCCACATCGAAGCTACTCATTGAGTTGCTTCTTCATTTCCATATATCTTTTCTGTGGGGGAATATTGAGGCCCTGGGCTTTAGATCATGGAACCCCTGCATCCGTTTTCAACCATCAATATCCTACTTACTACACTTTCTTAAAAAGTTAGCTTGATGGTATTGAGAGGAAATGTTTGAAGCATATAATAATAATAAACATGGTTTAGGCATTCCACTGGTGCTGCATATGCATTGTGTCACTTCATTGTCAGCAGCCCTGTGAGGATCGTGAAACAGACTCAGAGACCGTGTCCCCTCCCCAGGGTCACCTCACTGTGCCCAAAGTCCTCAGGGTTATAAGTATGTGTCCTCAAGGATTAAAACCCACATCCACCTGGCATTTTTACAGCCTGAGTTTTTAATCAACATGACTTTTTTTTTTAAAGGGTTCTCACCAATGGGATGGGTGGTTTGGTTCCAAAGCCATAGTAACCACATTGTTTAGTGAATAGACTCAGGGAGGCGATGTAGCACGTTGGTTAAAAGTACAGGCTTAAGGGTGAAATCTGCCTTTGTCACTTACTAGCTATGTGTGACCACTTCATCTTAAAATGATGAGTATGGGGACGCCTGGGTGGCTCAGTCAGTTAAGTAGCTGCCTTTGGCTTAGGTCATGATCTCAGGGGCCTGGGATCGAGCCCCATGTCGGGCTCCCTGCTCAGCAGGGAGTCTGCTTCTCCTTCTCCCTCTGCCCAGTCCGCCCCAACCACTGCGCGTGTGCGCGTGCCTGTGTGCACGCCCTCGCACATGTGTGCGAACTCTCTTTTCCTCTCTCTCAAATAAATAAATAAAATCTTAAATCCTTAAAAAAAAAATGGCAAGTATAATGGCATCTGTTTCCTTGAGTTATTACGAACATTACGTAATGCTTGTACAGTGATTATAGCACTGTCATATTTTATTATTGTTACTATCATTATTATTAGTCATTTTGTGTTGAGTCCAGGTAAAGAACTTAGACAGAAAGAAGACTCAGATTCTAGACTTGGCGCCACTAGCTTTGTGGGCTGAGGCCAATCATTTAACCTTCCTTAACCTCTGGTTCCTCTTCTGTAAAATGGTGACAGTGCCTGCCTTGCTCACTTTTACTAGATCCTGAGATAATGTGCTAGAAAGCGCTTTGCCGTGTGAACTGTTATAAAACCATAAGATAATTTATTAGAAATAGTGGTCTGGTCTCTCTACATAGGTTTTTACAAATATTACCTGAGGGGAAGATCCTACCTTCTTAATATATAAATTGGGATTATTTATTATCAGTTACAGATTGTGTTTTATACACCTTCTATTTTTAAAACTATGTTTAAGTTTAGAAAAGCCATTGAACGTGCCCTTTAAATTTTCTTGCAGGATGAAACTGTAACTATAGAAACTGTCTTTCCATTTGATGTCGCGGTTAAATTTGTCTCTACAAAGGTATGTTCTTGTGAAGCATTTTGGAAATCATTTCAGTTGTAGAAATTACCAGAAAAAGGAAAATGGATTACTGTAGTTCTAAACAGACCTTTTGTCTTCATTTGTGACAGTTTGAACACCTGGAAAGGGTCTATGCGGACATCCCCTTTCTATTGATGACGGACCTTCTAAGTGCCTCACCTTGGGCCCTCACTATTGTATCCAGTGAGCTCCAACTTGCTCCTTCTATGACTCCTGTGGATCAGCTGGAGTCCCAAGTGGACAAAGGTGAGAATGTGGATCATCCTACTTAATTAGAAGACAGGTGTGTGTGTGTGTGTGTGTGTGTGTGTGTGTGTGTGTGTGTGTGTGTGTGTGTGTGTGTAGGTTACAGTTTGAACACCTGGAAAGGGTCTATGCGGACATCCCCTTTCTATTGATGACGGACCTTCTAAGTGCCTCACCTTGGGCCCTCACTATTGTATCCAGTGAGCTCCAACTTGCTCCTTCTATGACTCCTGTGGATCAGCTAGAGTCCCAAGTGGACAAAGGTGAGAATGTGGATCATCCTACTTAATTAGAAGACAGGTGTGTGTGTGTGTGTGTGTGTGTGTGTGTGTGTGTGTGTGTGTAGGTTACCAGTGTAAGAGTTAGCTTTTTGCTAAGGGAGGGTAACTGAGACTGATACTCACTAAAGTGAATAAATTTAGAATTAAGGTAGAATTAGTATCATTTACAATTTGCTTGAGTATACCTTATTTTAAAAGATAAGATTTTTGCTACTGTAAGGGAGTTACTCTTTGAAAAATGTACTTGAAAATAAAATATTTTTTCATATTTGGATTTTTTTATAGATTACTTTTTTCTTATTAATTTTTAATTGTTTACTATTATGTATAACTTGTAAAAGATGGTTATTAAAGAAACTTGGGGGAAATATAAAAGAGTAGACAATAAGTTTGCTAAATCAACTAAAACAGTAGAGAGAAGAGATTTAAACCCAGGATATTACTTTTCTGGTGCATCATACTTTGGGCTTGTATACTTCTTGAGCTGTTAGAAAAAAATGAGTTTGAATGTTAACCCAAGCAAAATTGTGCTCAGCTATGTTATAAGGGTAAATATATGCAAAAAAATCATGATATATTCTTAAAACCAAATATAAATGAGTCATTTGCTCTATTTGTTTATCTACTACTGGACTTCAGTGTTACAAATCATATAGTTGATTTGCAGTACAGGTTGAAATTAGCTGAGTAGTTTTAGAATTCCAGTGTATTTTTTGTATCTGGCCTATAAATAAGTTTTAACATCTATCAATAAATAATCCACCGATATTTATCGATTTCACCGTATGGCGCCTTGCTAGGTTCTCAAGACAGCAAAAGGGCAAGCAGCCTTCATAGTCACTTCTGTGCATTTTAGGAAAGTCATCATAAAGGAGGGTGGGTGAAACAGGTGGGCGGACGGACACACAGGTAAAATCAAACGTGGCCCTAAACCTCTCTGTTTAAATGCTACAGACAGGTCCCACAGTCTGTGAAGTAATAATAATAGTAACCCATTTTTGCTTTCAGAATGCCTTCGTCAGTTTTGTTTTTCTGGCTTTGGGAACTTGGTTTTCTCCCGGTTCTGGAAGTCGTTGCCGCTGGTTCTCCTTGGTTTCCGTGTCCCCTTCTTTCCGTTCTCCCTGTGCCGACTTGGGAGCGATCGCAAGATTTAGAGTCACGCTGACCTGGAGTCCGTTCTCAGCCCTCCTGCTTGCTCTTTTGTTGTGTTGGACTGTTCAGTGGGTTTTATCATTTCTCAGAGTCAAAGGAGGTCATAGTCTGGATGAGATAATCTACATGAAAATCTCAGTCCAGTGCTCGTCTCCTAACAGCTCAACACAAGCTAGTTATTTGTCCATTCTTTGCTGACTCCTTTCCTGGCCCCTTCAGTGCTGGTCATTTCCAGGATCCTGACTTTGGCTCCCTTTACCTTTTCTACCAAGTCTCCACCTGCCACACAGCCTTTAGGCCGCCTGCATCCCGCAGTCCAGCCAGAGGAATCCGTGCGCGCTTGGTTCCAGCCAGGGCCCACGGAGACAAACTAGACGTCCTCTGTGCGTGTTCCTCCAGCCCGGCACCACGTTCTGCCTTCTTCGTGTGTCTGCCATCCAGAGACTGGCCCCGTCTCTCCTCTGGCCTTCAGGAATACCTCCGTAGCTGGTTTCTTCTTTGCCATTCTCTCCCTGCTCTGCCTTTCCTATTGCTGCCAGAGTTTGATTTCTCAAGAAACTATTCTGAGCGTGTCATTCCCACTTAAAAAGCTTCATGACATTCCAGATCTTTGCCAGCGCAGCTTCCCTTTCTAGCTTCTTCTGCACGAGCCTCTCTTCTGCCCCTTCCTCTTTCCCAGACTTCGAGCAAGCCAAACTTTACAGTCAGCAAACATCGCCTCCCTCTGGTTTTGAACATGTTAGTACCTTGGCCCACAACCCTTTCCTTTTTCTTTCAACCTGTCGAACTCTTGTGTGCTCTTCAGGACTCCTGTAAGCTTTGACTTTTTGATCTTCCCAAACAGGGCTGGGTCATCTTCCTTCTTTACTCCCCGAGTATCTTGTACGTGTGATAACACGTAACCATTCTATCGTAATTATTTATTTACACTTATGGCGCCTGCACTACGCTGTGTGCTCTTGAAGAGCTGCAGCCATGACATCATCCTCTCTGTATTGCCAGCCTCGTAGTACTTGGCATTTAATAAGTGATAATTAATGAATAATTAATGAATTGTAATTAGTGATAATTATGATAATAAGTGATAATTAATGAATAACGTCCACCTTGAATTTCCCATTACTAGTTTTCTGTTGCTGCTGTAACAAATTACCAAGTTGGTTGCTTAAAACAACACAGATTTATCTGAAGGTTCTAGAGGTCAAAGGTCCTAAAGTCACGGTGTTGGCAGGGCTGCATTCCTTCTGGGCTCTAGGGAAAATCCTCGCCTTTGCCCTTTTCAGCTTGCAGAGGCCAGTTGGATTCCTTGGCTCCCGGCTCCCTCCTCCAGCTTCAAAACCAGCAGCGTAGCATCTTCCCGTGTTTCTTTTCTCGCCTCTGCTTCCATTCTCCCCTTTCTCTCAGGCTCCCTCTTGCCTCCCTCTTTCCCTCATAACCCTCATGGTTACATTGGACCCAACTGGATCATCCAGTATAATCTTCCCATTTTAAGATCCTTATCTTAATCACATCCGTAAAGTCCTTTCTGCCAGGTTAGGTAACATTCTGGGAACTATGATGTGGTTATCTTTGGGGAAGGGGGTGGCATGGCATTATTCTCTCTCCCACCTCTAAGAACACCAGAACGCATGCATTAGAAAATTTATGTTTGACATACTAAAAATAACAACTTTACTAGGTCATAAGGTTGACCCTAATGTTAATTGTTAATAAAGGTTATATCATTTTGGTTAACTTCCTAGAATTAAGGAGGACTTGCTGGAGCAAGGTGGGGCAGGGGGGAGGCAATATGAATGTCCCAGGTTCTGAGAAAAAAGGTATCTTAAGAGGTTTGAATTAATGTGTGTTCTGTTTAGTGGGCTACAGTATCATTTCCTAGGCCTTAATGTAGAAATTGGCCCAGCTTTTTTCCCTTTGACTTCCAGTTTCTCCCCACAACCTAACTATTAATTTCTCACAGCCTTCTTCATTGGAGAACCATAAAAACAATTAGTTAATATTTAAAGACTTTGTTATTATCGTTTGAAAGTTTCACTCACAGATGTGCTAACATCGGTCCTCCATGGGCCCTGTTGCTGGCTTGCATTAAAGGAGGGGCCCCCCAGGCTGCGAAGGGCTGACAGGGAGACCTCGGGTCAGTTGAGCTTTTGTCTTGTCATCAGGAATTTAGACTAAATTTGGCAAGAGGACAGCATCCTTGTGTAAGAGGTAAATAACCAAATTAGACAGTAACGAGGCACCGTATAAGGTGTTTCCATTTGATGGTGTCAGTTATGTGCGTTTGTCAGAAAAGCCCGAGTTGGCTGGAATGACATTTTGAGTACCTTAAGGGTTAACTAAAAATTTCTTTTTCCCTACTGTGAAATGTTTTCTTTGGAGACATGAAGTAATATGGAGAAAGAAAAATAATCACCAAATGGTATTATCCTGACTCCAGACTTTTCCTTTTCATTAGTTCCCATAGGAACTTGTCACAGACCTACAGCTGCTTCGCCTCTTTTTATTATAACGGAATATTGATATATTAGAAAGAAAACCTGGACAGGGACTTTGTGACCTTGGAAAAGTCATTTAACATCTCTGAGCCTTAGTTTTTAAGTCTCTATAAATAATGTATAACTGATAAAGTATTCTGTTTTTGTTCCATTACCGGAGGTGAAACTCTCCTTTCATAGGGAAAATCCTTGCATAAGGATTATAAAAACTATTTCTTGTAGTTGTTTTACAGACTGGAGAGAGTGCTAGTGAATGCTTTTGTCTTCGGTGCCCATCCGTTGGAAATGTTGAAGGTGGAGTAGCAACTGGGCATTATATTATCTCCTGGAAGAGGTAAGTTATATCAGCCCTGTCTTTTTTTCCTTGTCTGTGCTATTCTCATGCCTTTATTATTTGTGATTGTCATTTCATATTTGAAAGCTTCTTTCAGTCCTAGGGTGAAGACTAGAAGTCACGTGCAATCACTAACCATTTGTCAAAAACACAAAGATTAAAAAGGATCATTAAACTTTCATTTGTATTTGTCACAATTTGTGACCTTAATATCCTGATGAAATTTTAGCCAAATGAATTCTTACAACAGGACCATTAAAAACATTAGGAGAAACTTCTCTTACTTGCAGTCAATAGGATTGTTTACATAGAAAACCCAAGTGAATCAACAGATTATTTGCATTATAAGAGTTCCAGCAAGGTTGCTGGATATAACATTCAATATACAAAATCCAGTTGGCTTTCTATATCAGTAATAAACCTCCAGCAATGTACTTTTAAAATAGGTATCATTTAGATGACAACAATAATTATAAGGTAAGTGAGAGTATATCAGATAGAAAACATGTGTTACCATTATGGAGAAAATTATAGAACTTTAAAACATTAAAGGAAATTCTTAAATCAATGGGGAAATATACAGAATGGTCTCGGGTAGGATTTGGATAGGTCTAATATTGTCTGTTCTATAGAATCAGTGCCGTTTCCTTCAAAATCCCAATAGCTTACTTTGGTTTGTTTTTGTAGAACCTGTAGAACCTGACACTCTTGATCATGAAGTTTCTCTGGAAAGGCAAAACCTCAGAAATAGTCAAGATAGGCCAGAAGAAAAACTAGGCAAGGGTACTTGCTCTTCTAAATTCGCAGACTTACTGTGAAGCTACAGTAGTCACTGCTATGATATTGGCTTGGGGGTTTGTAAATAAGCCAGTGGAAGAGAAGAGAGAGTCTAGAAATAGATCCACAGATCCACACATATGGAAATTATATTTTAGAGAGGGAACATTACAGATCAGTGGGGAAAGGATGAACTGTTCCACAATTGGTGGTGAACAGTTGGGTGTCCATTTGGGAAAAAATTGGATCTCTACAATGTTTATAAAAATCAATTCCAGGTATCCTCAAGTTCTAATTGTGAAAAGCAAAACTTTATTACTTTTAGTAAAAAATAAGAGAATTGTTTAAGACTTTGGAATAGGGAGAGTTCCTTTAAACAAGCCACTAAAATTGGTGAATTTGATTTATTACAATTAAGTTTCTTAGTTCATTTAAAAATGCCATGTAGAAAGTGAAAAGACAAAATACAAATTGGGAAAAGCTATTTACAACATGTAAAACTGACAAAGTATTAGAGTTCATATCAAGACCTTCTACAAATCATAAGAAAAACAAGTCTCCTAACAGAAAGTTGAGCAAAATCTCGAGTATGCGGTGTAAGGGAAAGAGAAGAAGCCAATGGCTAGTAAACATAGGGAGAGAAGCTTGACGCACTAGGAATCTGAGATTCCGATGTGCTCCCACTAATTTGGAAAAATAAAAAGGTTTAACAATGCATGGTTTGTCAAAAGTTCCTTTGGAAGTCTGGCAGGACCAGGTAAAATTGAAGATGTCTATACCCCATAGTCATAGAAAAGTCTTAAACGTGCACACCAAGGGTATGTGTAAGAATGTTCGTAGCACCTCTGATTATCGTAGCCAGCAGTTAGAAACTAAATATCCATCAACAGGAAAATGGATAAATTGTGGCATAGTCATACAATGGGATGTTGTGTTATCAGTGAAAATGAATTAACCAGAGCTACACCTGGTAACTTAATAGTAAGTGAACAAAGCAACTGCAGATATTCAGAATGTGAACAAATTGCATGTATATAATATTGGAAAACATGTGAAACACTGTGTACTTCTTAGGGCCACATACATAATTTGGAAAAGTGTAAAGAAACACATAGCAATGATAGATACCAAATTCAGGATAGTAGTTGCTTCTGCGGAGTGCAAGCAGGAAGGGGTACATGGGAAGATTCAGCTATATTGTTATGTTTTCTGAGGCTGGGAGGTAGATATGTGATATTTTATGTGTTACTTTCTTAGCATGACTCAGTTTTTTTTCATAAATTTTAAAACAGTGGATAAGATATATTAAAAATGAGAATGGAAAAATAATGTAATTTTGTTTTTAAAAAACTAACTTTCTTTTCCCCACTTCTGAATTTACTAAACATTGAAGTTTAGTTTAATTTATGTTTCTAGGAATTAAAATGGTATTGTGAAGACACTGTTTAATTATCCCATCATGCTACTGTAGTACCATAAAGACGTATTTCTTAATGATGAAGGGTTAGATGGTTTTTCCTGTCGCTTCTGCTGTGTAATAATTGGCACAGAGTGTTGGCTATTCTGCCTCTAGATATATAACTCTCCCCAAGGGCTCTCCTTGGTCAGATAGCACCCAGCTGGCCCTGTAGTTCCCATTCTAACTGTAACAGAGGGAAAGATACTTGACAGTTTCCTAATGGTACTCACTTTTTCTCGGTAGTGCTGGAATGGCACCCTGTTTATTGATTATAACATATTTTTAGTTCCTCGGTTTCTACTCTGTACTTCTAGAATTGTTGTAGTAGTCCGCTTGCAAGTCGTCCCTGCTCAGCTGTGAGCCGGCTGCAGGGTGAGAAGGAGGTCTCTGTCACAATGTCGGTCACTGGGCGGCCACCCACACTGAGAGCGTTTTGCTACCAAACACTGTGTTCAGTGGTGTGCCCCCTGGCGTGCTCGATTTACCCTACGGCACTGGGGCCAAGCAGCAGCCATGGGTTGGGGCATTTGTGGATTGGAAACGTTCCAGCCACAAACAGGATTCCGAAAGCTTTTCACGAAACAACTTCCATTAGTAAAGTTCTAGAAAATGTAGAAGTAATTTCTGTTTCCTTTGGAACACGTTGGTGCGTATACACGTTTCCTGTTTTTAACTTTTCGCGGGAAGCCTGGGTTTGAAAACTGCCCTTTTCTGCCGCAGGACCTCAGCCATGGGGAATGTTCCTGTCATCAGTACTGCCGTCACTCTGCCACACGTGATCGTAGAAAACATTCCTCTCCATGTGAACGCAGGTAACGGCATCAGATTGTACTTGAGGAAAAGAATCCAGGAAGAATACCTGTTTTAGCTTCTAAGGTTTAAAAAATTCTATTATAAAAAAGTGCCCGGCATTTACAGAAGTAGATTCTGATCAGTCCTGTTTCATCCATACCTCTACATACGCCTCCTGCTCCCCTTATTTTAAAGCAGATCCCAGCTATTATTTCATCTACAAATATTTTTGTCTGCATCTTTAATATTAGTGGTTATTTTTTGAAACATAATCACAATTCTGTTATCATCACTGACCCTCTCCGCTCTCAGACTGTTTCTCTCTCTCTCTCAAATAACTAAATACATAAATAAATAAAATCTTTGAAAATTAGGAATAATTTCTTACTATTATCAAATTCCAGTGTCGCAATTTCCCTGGTCGACTCTGTGAAGGTTCTTTAGATTGTTTTAAGGTCTCGCATTGCAGCTGATGGATGTCTCGTACTTTTGAAATCTATGCTCAAGAAGACCCCCCCGCCCTCTGCTCCATCATGTCCTTCACCACCACTGCCTGCCCCTCTTCCTTGCTGTTCATTTGTTAAAGAAATGGAGTCCGGTGTCCTGTAGAGCTTCCCATAGTCTGGATTTTGCCGACTGCATTGTAATCAGTTTTGAGGGTCCCTGGGAGTTGGTGGTGAGATCTATAGTCTTGATCAGATTCAGGTTCAAGTTTTTGGCAAGAATACTTCATGGCTAATGGTGTGTGCTCCCATCAGGAGGCACGTGATGCCTATCATTCCTTCTTGAACCGTGATGGATATTTAGAGAAATGTTTTATAGACTTGAAAAATTATTCCTAAAATATAATTCACCTCCTGATAGCCACGACTCTTTCTAGGTCAATCAGCTTTACGAGGAGACTCGATTCTTTTGGGCCTGTTTTATCATAGTCCCATGGGCTGTTGTCCAATCAAAGAATTTTCTTACTTAGCGAGAGCGCGGTATTATCACTAATTTAAATAATCCTATGTCTACGGAATGAATTTCATTTACAAAAAGAACTCATAAATGGTGAACTATTTTTTTTTAACCAAAAGAAATGTGTCCTCTTTCTCTGCAGATCTGCCATCATTTGGGCGTGTCAGAGAATCCTTACCTGTCAGATATCACCTACAGAACAAGACCAGCTTAGTTCAAGATGTAGAGATTTCTGTGGAGCCCAGTGATGCCTTCATGTTCTCGGGTCTCAAACAGGTATAGGTCGTATCTCACTGGGTTGCTTACGTAGATAGAGAAGTGTGGCCCGGAAATGGAGAGCTATATATTTCGCTTTTACAAACGAACGGATAAGGCTGATTGTGGTCCCTGTTATTTTGATAGGAAATTTTTAGCCACTTTTAGTATATGTGCTGCCGAAGCGAGCACTTTTAGCCACTTTTAAAGATTAACTATAATTCATAAAGAGGTGGATTAAGTGGGTAACCCTTTTCACATTGAGATCATACATGTAAGTTCTTTCTTTTTATAAAACAAGAATTCACAAATCCTTGGACTGTAATAGGATTCCTGAAAATTTTATTATTTATTTATTTATTTTTATTAAAAAAATTTTTTTTTAAAGATTTTATTTATTTATTTGACAGAGAGATACAGAGAGAGAGCAAGTAGGCAGAGAGGCAGGCAGAGGGAGAGGGAGAAGCAGGTTCCCCATGGAACAGGGAGCCCGATGCGGGGCTCGATCCCAGGACCCTGGGATTATGACCTGAGCCGAAGGCAGCCGCTTAACCGACTGAGCCACCCAGGTGCCCTGGATTCCTGAAAATTCTAGATTTCCCTTTTATTACTACTGAGTGTGTGTGTGTGTGTGTGTGTGTGTGTGTGTGTGTGTGAGAGTGAGTGTACTTGTGTCTTTTAATTGGAGGCCTAGAGGCCTTATTACCCATATTAAAAGCTTGATTCTCTGGGGCGCATGGCTGGCTCAGTCAGAAGAGCATGCAACTCTTGATCTTGGGGTCATGAGTTCAAGCCCCATGTTGGGTGTGGAGCCTACTTAGAAAAAAAAAAAAAAAAAGCCTGATTTCTCTTCTGAACTATCAGTGAAACTTTTTAGAGATTTTTGATCTTGCACAGAACTTACTCATCTTTGGCACATTTAGACACGATTTTATATTTAAAATAAAAAATTGTTCAGGTGTTTTGATTCACTCATTCAAATCAGAGGTGGAAAAGTTCATCACGTTTTTGAATGGAACATACACTTCCAGGCAAAACCGTATTTCAGTGAGAATTCTGTCTTCTGCTGTCAAAGTGGATAACAGACACCCCTCAATAGTCAGTAAATACTTTGCATCAACGAGGACATAACTAGAAGAAGAAATGTGTCCTAATACTCAGAAGTGTCTACCCTGACTAGCCATCTGTGCTGTACATAATGTGAATGCTATGTTTGTTGTTAAACGTAAAATAGAATTATATATGAAACATACTGTAAGTGCATTCATATTTAAGTTGATAACATAGAATACATCATATTAGCTATTATGTATTGGTACATGACATGTACATACTATATGTACTCATTTGCAAATGAGGAAGCTTTTCTAGAGTGTCCTCATCTTTTTCACATATTGATTTATAAAAATATATGATACCAAACATCTTTTTTTCCCCTGACATCATTTACCTCGCCACAAAGATCCCCTAAAAGAAAACACCGGAAACAACTAGTTTGTCTTACGTTGACGTAATGTATACAAAGATACCTTTCTACCAGTTATCTCATAACATACTGTGACTGTAAAAAATCTACCTGGTCTCAGACACAGAAAATCTTGATCCATGTCGTCTTCCCCTTTTTAAGCTGGTGCAAGTTGCCGTTTGGATCTTGGTAGAAATCACGCACATTTTTTTAATGCATTTATTATCTGTGTAGTCCTCATGTCACACTAATTCAGCCCTGTATTTTAGAATCTGGAAGGTGGAATTAGGAGAGAGAGAACATTTCACCAGAAAGATTTGGGTATCCGGTCACTTGTGAATAATTAAGGGGTGACACCGTGAAGATGCTGTAAGCATGTACCTTTGATTGTCTTTCTCTACAACTTGTTATGCTATAGATTCGATTACGGATCCTCCCTGGCACCGAACAGGAAATGTTATATAATTTCTACCCTCTGATGGCCGGCTACCAGCAACTGCCGTCTCTCAACGTCAACCTGCTTAGATTTCCTCACTTCACAAATCAACTGCTCAGGCGTTTTATACCTACCAGTATTTTTGTAAAGGTAAGGCTTAGAAATTGTCTGCTTTTTGAGTCTCCTGTCTTGAAAACAAACCAGAGGTATTTCTTTCATGTAAGCTTCACTGAACAATATTTTGAGACTGATAGCTTTGATTGTTACAATATGAGTTTGGCAGTATTGCTGTTCATTTGTGTAAAGTTGCTATTATTTCACAGAATCTAATTTCAAAGGTTTTCATTCCCTTAGGTAGATAATGATTTACCCTTGCAGGATCCTTTGACGTGTTTATTCTTTGGCTTAGTAAAGTATGTTTTTACATTGTAGTTAGTTTGTAACTAGTTTTTAGTCAAAATGGATCAGCTTTCTAAACATGAACCTTGAATGGTCCTAATTCCCTGTGTAATACTGGACTGGGGCCTTTTCTGAAAATGATCCCGTGTCAGAAACTGTATTCGGGTTGAATGTTTTGATGTTGTACACGGGGACCGTGTCCAGGTTCCTGGGGTAAAGGAATGTGTCAGATGGTCATGGTCGGTGTGGGAGAGAGCGAACCGGGCTGTGCGGGAGGTTCATTCAGCACAGCGCTCCCCTCCGCTGAAGCTGTTCTCGCTGCCTAACATTAAGGCTTCCCTCCAGCTGGTTGTGGGTTCCTCTAACTCGGGTATATGTGGATATATATGCGTCCTGTGCACCGTCTTCTGTTTTAACTTTATACTCCCTTTTGGAAGGACATGTCACATTGCTTCCCCTTGCCTGTTTTGTGTGTCTCTTATTCAAGTTTGGAGGAACTGTCCCTTCTTTACACAATCTGGGATGGGGTAAATGATAAATGAGCCTGTGTTGATGTATCCTTTATAATCTTCCTAGCTTTTATCTTTCCATCTGCAAAACAATAATTTATTAACGTTTCCAAGCACCATACTTGTAAATTGTAAAAGAAAAATCTCATACTTACAGATCTCCTGTGTTTAAACAGTGGCTTTTTGAAAAGACTGAATTTTTTTTTTTTTAAAGATTTTTTATTTATTTATTTGAGAGAAAGAGAATGAGAGATAGAGAGCACGAGAGGGAAGAGGGTCAGAGGGAGAAGCAGACTCCCCGCCGAGCAGGGAGCCTGATGCGGGACTCGATCCCGGGACTCCAGGATCACGACCTGGGCCGAAAGCAGTCGCTTAACCAGCTGAGCCACCCAGGCTCCCAAGACTGAATTTTTTTTTAGAACAGTTTTAAGTTCATAGTAAAATTGAGAGGACAGTACAGAGATGTCCCACATAACCTCTACCCCGCGCCAAAAGCAGTTTATTTTTATTTTTTAATATTTTTAATTTTTAGTTTAATTTTTTAAAAGATTTTATTTATTTATTAGAGAGAGACTGCGTGCACACAAGCAGGGGGTGGGAGAAGGGGCAGAGGGAGAAGCAGACTCCCCACTGAGCAGGGAGCCCCACTTGGGGCTCGATCCTGGGGTCATGACCTGAGCCGAAGGCAGACGCTTAACCCACTGAGCCACCCAGGCACCCCGGCAGTGGCTTTTTAAACATTTCCACCTGTTCACATTCACAAGCCACGTCTGTTGCTGTTCCTCCTGTCGTGTCTCAGGTCACCCTGCAGGGGAAAAGTCTTGAGACCCAGGTGGGGAGCAGTGGCGGCATGGGTGACCTTTGAAGCGTGCTGTTCCCAAATCCAGAAGTACAGCTTTAGTTAGCGTGGGAGTAGGTATCCGCATAGACAGAGCTCTACAAACACCGCCTGTTTGAGACGTGACAGTTGATCATTTTGGGGAATCAGGATTTCGGATCCGCTGATGAATCTCTTTCATTCCTTTCCCTGTAGGGCTCGGTACACCCAACCTAATCCCAGCTCGTGCTAGTTCAGTCTTCTGCTGTTCTTCCACAGTAAGCCTTTGCCGGGTAGTGCTTAAATCCATAAGGAAAGGTTCCAGGAAAATAAACATTTGTAAGTTTTAGCATAGCTAGCATACCCTTTCCTAACTGCCATGCTCTTTTTTCTAAATACAGGTACTACCTTCTAGTAACCTGACTGCTGCCAAAAAAGTTGGCTGGGATCCTCAGAGCCGGCTCCTTTATCAGCTGGGAAGTCTTAGAGTGACAGTTGTTTGACCTGTGACTGAGGATTACCCTTTCCCCACTTCGTGAAGTCTTACTGACTCAAGTTGTATATCCCTTCACACCTTTAGTAAACTCCAGAGCTGTGCTATTCCAGTATGATAGCCACTACTCATGTGAGCCCTACCGAGATGTAAATTACAGTTAATTAGAATTTAATTTAACTTAAGAATTGGTTAGTTGCACTAGCCGCACTTGAAGTGCCCAGTAAATCAGTGTGACAGGTGGCTCCCATGTTGGACAGTACTGACTAGAGCTTTTCCATCATCACAGAAAGTTTCTCTTGGACAGCGCTGCTCTACTTCAAGGCTGGATTAATATTTTTCTTCCTTTGAAAAGTAGATTCCAGTTTTCTAATTGCATGATGTTCTTGTCTTCTGTCCCTGTTTGTAAAGCTGTGTTTGGTAAGGATATAACCAGGTTGAGCCATTACTCCGTTTCTTTCTTTCATTTTTTTTTTTTTTAAGATTTTATTTTATTTATTAGAGCGCACAAGCAAGGAGAGGGGCAGAGGAAGAGGGAAAAGCAGACTCCCCGCTGAGCAGGGAGCTAGACGTGGGGCTCAGTCTCAGGACCCTGGGATCATGACCTGAGCTGAAGGCAGACGCCTAACTGAGCCACACAGGTGCCCCCATTATTCCGTTTCTGAAACTGAACACCCTCTATCAGTACTAAAGATTATGTGAAGTACAAAAGACCAAGCACCTGTTCTTTAATTCATTCCGTTCCTGCTTGAATGTCAGAGGCCTAACTTACACACGTATGCATGCATACATACACGTATATGTATGTGCACACACGTACACACGTGTGTACACGCAGACACACTCGTGCGCATGCATGCACACACGTATGCGCACACACTCGCGTGCACACGCACACACTCGCGCGCATGCATGCATAAAGCGTACAGCAATAAAACTGAAAGCGGGAGTGCTCCCTCCCTGTCTCAGGGAGTCTCACCGGAACCATTCTGCTTCAAGCCCAGCCAGTGGCTTTTGGTGATGATGTTGTAACACTGTTCTGTTTCATGTCCTGAATACCATCTCATGCTTTTCCCACAAAGGTCTGCTAATGTACATCCGCTTAGTAAGATTATTTGCAAGAGTTTAATCTTTTCAGTTCCTTGATGACTCCCTGGGGTATTGCTAACCTGTCAGAAGTTTTACCTCTAAGTACAGTCACGATACCTTTTATTCTTTCGTAGCCTTTACTCTTGTGATATGATGTTTTAACTTTTTTTCAGTGACCTTAGGGAAAGGGAAATTTTTGTTTTTATCTGCCGCTTCCATCCTTGTAGTGTTCATTGTTAGATATTCTAGTTCATTGTGAATTGCTTTTTCTTACAAACAGGAGATTGGGAGACCTTGAATCCCCAAGGAACTTATCTTTCAGCTCAGGTTTGTGGCGTTCTTCAAGCGTGGGATGCAGGAGGGCCCTGAGCAAGAGAGAAAATAAAACTATCCCTGAAGCAGGAATGGCAAATGGGTTCCCTTTCACATGCTCCCGGCGCGCGATCAGTAGCTGCTAGGACCCAGGGTGGAGAGAATTAGTGACTGAGGCAGATTCAGCCAGTGGAGGTATGCGGTCGACTGGCAGTGTCAGTGTCTGCGGGCAGAGGGGACAGGGGCAGCGCCTTGGCCCTGAAGCTTGCCCCCCGCCCCAGGTTCAAGTGAAGCAAGAAGGTGGGGTGAAAGAAGGAGAGAAACAAATGTGATTTTGATACTTGAACACGTTTATTCCATTTTTGTGAAACAGTTCCAAGAATTTTGAGATCTTTTCAATTAATAGAGCTCTTGTTACTGTCTTATAAACCCGTCTTATTTCCCCTCTTTCAAGCCACAGGGCCGGCTCGTGGATGATACCTCTATTGCTGCCGCATGAAGTTCAAGACTGGCCCTCGGCTGTTCTTCCAGAGAAGGTGGACGGAGCTATAGAAGTTTTTCATTGTGAACTGTAGCTTTGATCATGGTAAAAGTTAATCTTTTCTATTTTTTAATGGTTGTTACACCAACTCTTCAGAGGAACTCATGCTTAAAATATTAGGAAAATCTATCCTCTCTTATAGTTTCACTAATAAATATTTGAAATCTCTCAGTGTGACATGGAAAGATGTCTGACCATTGTTATTGTTGGAAGTAGTTTTATGAACAGTAGGTTCTTAAAGTAAGTGATTCGCATGTGCAGTATCAGAGGAAAAGGGAGCCTCCCAAACAGGACTGGCTGTGGGGAGGAAAGTGCACCTAAGCTGCCCCAGGGAAGTTCTGAATCCCGGTGCGTCGCTTTCAGAGTTGGCTGAACCGGAGATCAGCCCGTCCTCATACATTGAATTGAGTGCTCAGAATCCATACATCCCAACTCGTAAGCAGTTGTATGACTGATCCAGAAAACTTCCAGAAAGTTTTAATCAAAGCAATTTAAGGTGTCTAAAAAAATCTCTGCTTGGTGTCAAAACATGGGAAAGAGGTTCAGCTTGCAGCCAAAACGTGGATCATTTATGAAGCAGGTTTGTATTTGTGTGTTTAACAGATTTTCATCTCTAAGAATCCAAGCTACAAGGAGGTGATTATAAGCTTAATTTCTTAAACTAAAAGTTTTGGAAAAGGATGCAAGTTCTAAATGAGAGCTTTCAGTTATATCGTGCCGTTTCAAAAGGAACTATTTAAAGCTCTTGGAAATTCATGTAAATAAAAATCATATTGTAATAATTTTCTTCTGTTAAAATATCTTAATTTAAAGCTTATCGGATTTCATGGAAAATTTTATTATTTAAAAGCGTAGGAGTTGTAAAAAGGAAATAATGATGTAAATAAATACATTCTCTTTCAAGGACACTTATATGTATCTTTCATTTATTTTAAGCTTGTTTGATTTCAGCTTCACAAAGTCGCTTTTACTAAGAATACTGTTGTATGAGGTCTAGGGAGAGCATAGGATTGGAAATTGGGAGATCTGCGTTCTAGAACTTGCTCTGCTAGCCTTCGGGGAGACTTGGACAGTGAAACGGGCTCTCTGTCTCAGGAGGACACGGGTTCCCTTCATTCTCGGCTTTTCAGGTAGAGACCACAGGAGCTTGTCTCCACAGATTGTCCAGGATCAGATCCCAGTTCTGCTGCTTGCTGGGGACGTGCCGTTCAAGTTACCTACCCTCTGCATATCTCTGTCTTCTTGTCTGTGAGGTGTAGATGATGATAATCCCTATCTCCTAGCCTTATTAGGAGAATAATAACAATTAATACATGAGAAGAGCTTGGGAACAGTGGCTGACCCACAGTAGTGCTCAACCAGTGACATCTGTATTGTTATTATTATTATTATTATTATTTTTAACGGAAAGGCTGAAAAGAATATGCCTGCATCTACTGGAGGGTCTGTGTTATCAGAATGTGTCAGTGTTTATATAGTTGAGTACATACATGTATATATGTGTAAATGTCTAAAACTGAAAAGATCATGAAATACTTATATTCTATATGCTCATATATTTTATATCCTCTTCTGTTTTGTTAAAAGACATCCCTAGTGTAACCTACCAAACTGACTTCATGACCCACTAACGGGATATAATCTGCAGCTTGAAAAATTCACAGGTTCCTTTGAATATGAAGATGGTCTGGTGCAGGGCTTATGTAATAAAGATCTCAGATGTTCACACTGCCATCGTCAAACACGAAGTAGGTGTTAGAATGAATCAGTCACTGGCATGCACCTTAAAATTATTAGCATTGACGTCCCTGTGGTCTGTGTAACTCTGCTACTCTACACCAAATAAACAGCTCTGTGCTTTTCCCTCGATCATCCTCAGAGCTGGCAATAGAATAACCCTTTCCCAACCGGGACTTCTCCCATATCATGAATTCTACTGTGAATATATTCTGTTTTCTTACTTTTAAATTGGAAAATTTTAATTCAAAAATACATGAAATCATCATCTTCCCTGGGTCCAAAAAATCAAAACTGTCACCGTGTTGCAGGAGCTGTTGACGAAGTCAGGTTACAGGTGTTGGGGGGAACCTCACAGCCTTTCCCTTCCTGCCTCCGGGCCATCAGCCACCATCATTGTCCGCATGGAAGTCTCTTACCTTCTGTTTTTTACTGCATGCCGTCTGGTGCTCTCTGTTGCTCTGCCAGTCTCACACACCACTCAGGGATACATTTTTAATAAAGCATTATAAATTTGGGGGAGGGATACACTGAAGTTTGACCTCCTGTATCATGAAGGTAAGCACTCGATAATCAGAGATGAGATTATTGAGTGTCAAGTGTGAGGAGGAGGTGGGTGATAATGTCTAGGGGAGAAAAAATTCTTAATTTGCCTAATTTTGTATTTTACGGCCCTAAAAGTTAAATTTGCGATTTCAACTCAGTTTTCCTCATAAAGTCGTAGGCTCCTTATCCTTGAATTCTTTAAAAGGTTTTATGGAGCATGACTCCTAGAGTGGATTTTTTATTTTATTTTTTTATTTTTTTAAGATTTTATTTATTTATTTGACAGAGAGAGACACAGCGAGAGAGGGAGCACAAGCAGGGGGAGTGGGAGAGGGAGAAGCAGGCTTCCCGCCGAGCAGGGAGCCCGACGCGGGGCTCGATCCCAGGACCCTGGGACCATGACCCGAGCCGAAGGCGGACGCCTAACGCCTGAGCCACCCAGGCGTCCCCTAGAGTGGATTTTTTAAAAAATGTTTTCCATGTTACTTGAAGGATTCTTTTGTTTTAATTCAGTCCTTTCTTTCATGGCCCATATTGTATCTCCACCCAGAATATAAAACGTCTTCCAGTTGATACTGTCCCTGATAATAGCTGTTAAGAATTCTGAGTTGGGATTCCCACGTTGGCACTGTAATGAGTGACAGGCCGCTTTTCAGTGGAAAAGTCAGACTTACCCTTCTAATGGGGAGGGCTCTTGTCCCAGCAAATACCTTCCTGAAGCTCCCCCTCTTGACCTAAAACCCCTGAAAAGGCACCTTAAGTGTCCCAACTCCTAGTGTAGAAAATACTTAGGGATGAATTGTATTACTTAATGGTACAGTAAATAAATAGCTGTGACTGTAATTTTCGAGAAGCAGTGATGTGCAGCATTGGTGATGAGAGATTATTAAATGAGTACGTGACACCAGATAGGGATGTGCACTTTCTCCTGCCCCCTCTTCCCCCTCCCCTTTTTCTCACGCTGTAAATCCTCTCTAACTGAAGTGTTAAGAATGGATGCTAAGTTAAAAATCATGGATCCTGTGCATTAAGATATATAAGAAGACAAATTCACATTTTATTTTATTATCCTGGCATTTCAGATGCCTTTTTTTATGCATATGGATTTGTTTTGAAACATTTTTCACAAATGATACTCATGCCATCCTTTGGTGAGCTCCAAAAATGTCTTCCTTTTATTTTAGCACACAGTGTCATTCTCAGACACATCTGAGCCCCGTAAGACTCCCTAAATGAGTATAAAATCCCATGTTTTCGTGAAAAATATATTCATTGTTTAATTATACTCAGGTTTTCTTCAAAGATCCGATTTGTGAGAAACCTTCTCTTCCACTCAATTTCCTCATGCTTGTGTCTGCTTTCTGAAGCATGTTTTACCAGACAGGGAAGTAGAAGCGAAGTCAAAGCATTTTTAAAAAATTCTGTTTTCTCTCTAATTATTGAAAGAACTCCTAGCAACTTTGAAGTTGATTTTTTATTTATGTAATCACAACCCTTATTCAAGGTATCAGCATGCGTGGCAAATGAGATCTTGCAAATATTATCTTTATTAGGTTGGGCAAGATTTCTAAACTATGTGTGTTTCCCAAGTGATGATTGCCAGCATTTATTCAGTGCTGTCATGTGCCAGTGATGTTCTTACCTCTTTAATACCCCCAATAGCCTAATGTGTAGGAAACATTTTAAAGATGTGTAAACTGAGGCACAGAGAGCCAGTAGTTTGGTTTTCTCTTGCTGCAGAACAGATCACCCCAATAGTTGACGGTTTAAAACAACAATCATCATCTTTCACGGTCATAGTGGGTCAGGGATTCGGGAGGGGCGTGGCTGTGCAATTCTGGCTTGGGGTCACTCGGGCAGTTATGGTCCGACCATAACTGCAGTTAGAATAGGCGGGAATGGAACCAGGAGCTGAAGTGGGCGGGGGCTGGCTGGGAGTCTGTGCTCATCGAGTCTCAGGACCTTACCAGGGGCCTGGGGGCTCCAGCATGAGGGCCCCAGGCAGCAAGGTGGAAACCACCCTGCCTTTTGTGACCTCGCCCGGGCTACCACGTAACAGCACTTCCACTGTGGCCACAAGCCCACCCGGCTTCAAGAGGAGGGAATATAAACTCCACCTCCAGATGGGGAAACGGGAAGAACACTGTGGGACAGGAGAAACTGCCACTGGCTCTGGAACATACAGTCCGTCATACCAGCGACACCGCAAGTGGAGGCAGAGCTGGGATTCAAGTCCAGGCACTGCACGTGGCCACCGTCCTAACGCTGCAGGTGCTTGGTCCTAAATAATGAGTCTTGGGCTGAGCATGTTTTTGATGACTGAGGCATTGTGCATTCTGTGAGTTAAGACCTATGTTCTTTTTTTTTCTTTTTAAGATTTTATTCATTTATTTGACAGCACAAGCAGGGGGAGCAGGAGAGGGAGAAGCAGGCTCCCTGCTGAGCAGGGAGCCCAATATGGGGCTCGATCCCAGGACCCCAGGAGCATGACCTGAGCCAAAGGCAGATGCTTAACCCATTGAGCCACCCAGGTGCCCCAAGACCTATGTTCTTAAGTCTATGGCAATAAAGCAGCTGCCTTTACTCACACATTTGAATTCCAAGTGTTTCCTGACCACCTACCATGGATCAGTTTGCGTGCTGGTTGCTAAAGCCATAAAGGACACCCCATTCTTGCAGACCAATGGGAAAATGCCATTGCAAACAAATTCCACTACAGGGTGATAAATGCAGAAGTGGGTGTAAGACTGGTGAACTGACGGGTGTCTGGGATTTGTTTTAAAATGTTCCGGGGGCGGGGGTGGGGGGGAGAAACAAACTAGGTCAGAGAGAAATGGATGAAATGAGATTTGAAAAGTGTTCGTAATTGCTAAAGGTGGGTAAAGGGGTGCCTGGGGGGCCCCACTTCTTTCTATTTTTGGATATGTCTGAAAATGCACGCGATTAAAGAAATACTAAAAATACAAGGGAGAAAGGAACCACAGTGGAGGTGAGCATAAGGCGGAGGTGAGGAAGCTGCAGGGAGGCCAGGGCTCCTCCAGGAGCAACATCGGAGTTGCTTTCATATTTGTAATAAAATGATTGTGCTTCTCTTGTATGGAAATGCATTTCCATTATCCTTGAACAGATACTCTTAGGTGAGTGAGTTTGGGAGGACATATAAAAGTTGGTAAAATAAAGCAGGGAAGAGTTTTGCAGGTGATGAAGGGTATGCTGGCTGGCATCCACTCCTTCCAGCATCATGGCATGCCAAGTGCTTTGAGCGTAGACTTGTCAGCTATTGAGTCAGCTAGCGATGTTTTCTTACCTGGGAGGTTCACATTCAGTGCTAAGAGAATTGGAGGGGAGAGAATGAAACTCACCACTGCTCCTGGAGAGCAGGGCTTTTTCCGTTGGCATTCAAGGACTTTAGGGATGAAGCTTGTCTTCTTTTTAGCTTTAAAATGCTCATCAGATTGAAGAACTGTATCGTTTGAAAACTGATCTTGGGTGATCATCAACGACCATTGCCTCATCAAAGGACTGAAACTCAAATGCCAAATTTAACTGGAAGGAATAAGCAGCTCTATCTTCAAGATGAAATATGGAATTATTTAAATACAAGATGGGAGGAGCTCTGTGATAGCCCATGTTTATCAGAGGTGATCAGGACCCTCAGGTACTCAGACGACATTTACAATATTTTCTTCACTTCTGATTACCCTCCCTTTATTTCATCTTCTTTATCATGAAAATAACCAAACATCCACAAAAATAGAGACTATAACACACTTCCATGCTTGTACTCAGCTTCAATCCCTATCAATACTTGGCTATGTACTTTTAATTCTCTTAGATAATTTCACCCAGAAATAAAAGGACTTTTTTAAAAAACCGCAATGCGTTTTTACATCTAAAAAATTACCAAAAATTCCCTATGATTGTCTAATACACAATACATATTCAATCTTCCCTGATTGACCAAGAAGTCTTTTTATAGTTTAATCAGCATCCTAACGAGATCCTCCATTATATTACATCTCTTCAATAACCTGTTATTCAAGAACTTTGGTTTTTGTTTTGGTTTGTCCTCTCCTTCCCCCTCTATTCTATGTAAGAATCTTCTGAATGAAAAGCTAGAAGACAGGAATGTCAGGTTGGTGTGATGGCTTTATGACATTTTTGGTAGCAGCTTTCATCTTCTCTAAAGGAGATCCAGCACCCTCCATCTGAACAGAGGGATATTTGTGCCTATGTTCACCCGTTTAAAGCTTCTGCTTTGAAGAATAAAGTTTACGAGGAATCTTCGGCTGTATGGATAAAATCAGTGAGATAACTTCAAACTGATACTGATATCAGACATTCATTCCTGAGAACCTTTTTCAACCATACACTTAAAATCAGCATTATAGATGTTCTAAATGATTACCTTGGGAAATTAGCGCATGAGCCTGACACGGAAGAAAGATGAAATTGCTTAATGAATATTACATACTGATTGTTTAAAAACACGTAATCATTACATGATGGCTCTTTCACCACATACACCCACACATGCACACACATACCATCAGAAACTGCTAAAAAATTATTCAGAACACTTGTTAAATAAAGACAGTAAGGCAGTCTTTATTCAAGAGGGGCTACTGCAGTGGGGCTTTGTAGGGGAGAGAGGTCGGACTCAAGGAAGTTGGACTCTAATAAGGACAAATGGGGATGTACCGGCAAGGCACAGGGTGGGGGTCAGTGGATGGAAAATCGCCAAGAAGTAAGGGTGAGGGCATTCTTGCTAGACCAACTCCACAGAATTCTGCAGGCAGCCCAGGAGGATCCAGGGTGGAGGATTTCCCCCAAACTGATTTAGCAGCATTCTTGCTCAAACAGGCTTCTCCAAGGTCAGAGAGAAGCCCAGGGGCAGACCTCGGGTGCTTACAAGAGCCAGAAGAAAAGTTTGGCCAGAGCACAGTCTTTGTCGATGCACACTTGCTTACAACTACTTCCCACCAAATTTTAATTTCAGGTTAATAATCCCCCCTCCCCCGTCCAATAGTGAAGTGTTTACTTTTCTTAAAGTTTGAGCGCACTGGGTAAGCAGAACCCTTCTTTTCAAGCGTTGCTTCCCCCGCCTCACGGAAAATTAAACCAGGGTTGCAAAAAAAACAAAACAAAAACAAAAGCAAAACAAAAAAACCCCCCAAAAAACAGGGTTGCCCCTTCCCAGAGAGGTTCGCCTGGTAAAGCTCTTGCATTAATAATCCTGTGACCCCTGGGACGACTGACTACGAGTTCCGCGGAGCATAAAGAAACTTCCAAAGTGGTCAGACAGGCTGGGTGACTTCAGGACAATGAGCCTTTCTGCTCTAAAATCGGAACTCAGCTGCGACGAACGCAGGTTTCCGGGGACTTAGCGGACCCGAGTTGCGGACTCCGTGCAGGAGGACCGCATGCCACGGCCGCGGGTGCAGCCGTTCCCGCCTGCCCCCCCGCCGCGCACGCGCACGCACCGCCCCCCGCCGCGCACGCGCACGCCCCCCCCCCCCCCCCCCCGCCGCGCACGCACGCGCGGTCCAGGTGTAGTCTTTACGTTCCCGCCGCCGGTGCCCCCTTCCGTCCGAAAGACGGTGCGCAACTGGCAGCGAGCGGCAGCAAGCCCGCCGCCCCCTGCTGCGATTCCGAAGCATAACGCAAAATGCCTTCTAAGGATTTTGCAAATCCCACCTAGGAGGTGAAGCGGTGTTAAGTCGACCTTTTCTTTCCAGGGGGCGGCAGGGTCCGGAAAGAGAAAGGACGCGTCGGCTTAGACAGCCCCCCCCCCCAACTTCCGTACACACACACCGCCTAGCCCGCCCCGGGTGCTTACCCCCACCTCAGAAGTCCAGTGGAAGAGAAGTGGAGAAACTCCGCTTTCCAGAGCCCAGCGACTAGTGTCTGAAAGGGAGGCCTGGGGATGAGTGCAGCAAGGCGGCCGCAAGGCTTCCGGGCTGACTCAGGTGGGTGCTTTGGGGATTTCTGCTCCTCGCTGCCCAGGCCAAGCGCTGCCCCCAGGCCTTCATCCTTCCCGTCTGTTTGGTTTGGCAGATGTGCGGAGCCCCCCCCCCCCCCCCCCGTGACCCCGGGCGCCCGGAGCCTCGACAGACAAATCCTTCTTTGTGAGAAAGGCCCGCCTCCCTGGTGAAACCACCTGTACTCCGGATATATGGGTCCGGTCCTAGAGAAATATTTAATCGGGAAATGGGCACTCGATATTGTCGAGGAAGAAAGCCAGTTACGAAACAGCACGGGCGATAGGCTCTTGTTTGAGAGGACAAAACCAACACTAGGCGCACATACCCTGAGGTTTCGAAATGACCGGAAGTATACACCCCAGACTATATTTTTGGATTACTGGATTATAGGTGATTTTCATTTTCTTTATTTTATTAATCTGTTTTAAGTGGTTTCAACGGTAAATGGCTTTTTCTCCTAACGAGAATAAACGATAAATGTTATTTTTAGAAGGAAAGTATCACAGCCACCGGTGGGAAGAGAGTCAGTGGATGGATCCTGGGCATGACCTTGCTCCTTAGTGACCCGTGACAGTCACCCTGGAGGTAAGGTGTGTGAAGGCTGCGTAATATTCTAGGATGAGGCTATGATTCAGCAGTTTATATCCCCACCCAGAACTCTCGCTTCCTATTTGAGAAGTTCTGCTCACAGGAGTAGTAGGTGGATCTTTGGCAGTATGACTTGGGAGAAGGTAAAAGGTTCTACATGTCTCAGTGTAACCCCAAAATTCCCTTTGGGTGAAAGAACTGTTAGGTGTCTGAGACCAGGAACCTTCTCCTCAACTCTGAGGCACAGATATGTCTGCTTGTGAACGGTGACTGCAGCCAGCCACCTGAGAAGCATGCTGCCCAGAGGCACAGGCCTGGCTATAGGAGCTCCGAGGGGGCGGAGCATGAAGGGAGGGAGACCAACAAGGGAAAGACACAAAGATACATTTTTGAGGGGTCATTATTTTCCCTTTCAAAGGCCAGACCTGGAATGTTCCCACAGACATTCCAGTGGCCAGAGGAAGTAAGGAAATGCCATCTCCCTGGGTGCCCAGGAAGTGGAAATGGTAGAGCATCATCTCTGCCGCAGGAACCCTTCAGCTGTATCACTACCTCCTCCATAGCAATCAGGGTCCTTCCATAGCCCTCCAGAATCCTCTAGCATTTCCTGTGCATACTGTCCATCTTGTGACTTTTTAGAGGATGCATTCTGTCCCCAGACTGGACAGGAGCTCCTTATTTTTCACCTCTTTGCTCTCCAGTGCCTGGTACAGGGCTCCGGAGAGAGTTGGACACCGCCATCAATGGCCAGGAAGTGACTGAGATGGTCAGAAGTGTGTCACCTGTGCTGTCCTCGCGCATTACTAAGAACAGTTATGTGGATGGAATACCAAAGTTAACAACCAGGTGCTCTTTACTCGGTTACTGAACTGGACGGAGAAGAGAGGGAATCCAAAACTGAGGTCAGCTGCCTTATTGATTTAGTCAGGAGGGAGAAAGTTGTCCCAGCCAGAGCACCCAGGATGTCCAGCTGGCTGCCTTCAGGATCTTACGTCTTGGGAAGCAGTGGGTCAACACCTAGCATTACTTGTTGAAGTCGAACAAGGATTTATTTACTGATCAGACAGAATTTTTTTAAATGTATATTTCCTGCTAAGAATGGAATTAAAAGGCAGCTAATCCTGGCAGAAATTGCTGATTCCGTGTCTGAAGACAAGAAATGTAAAGATGAGTTCAGAACACTTTGTCATACCAGAAAGCAGGGAATAACCAAATATTGCTAGCGTCATGCCGGGATGACCTTGGAGTGAAGCCGAAGAGGCTCCCAGCGGATCTATAAATTCACAGTGTCACTCAAAAGAAACAAACTTCGTAGGCCATGTTGGAAGATGTTAAAAGAACCGTCTTATTTTGAGAACTGACAGAAAAGAAATCGTGTATTTTGGTGTTCCTAAATGAATTGTACTTTCGAGTAACCAAATAGCTGATGGAATAATTTTTCCTTATGGGAGTATTCCAGCTAATAATAACTCTTGGTAATGATTATCGACAGCTTGTGATATCACAAAAAGAGACAAGCTGACACTATATGCCTCCTGATGGAAATACACAGTCCTATGAAATCATGTTGCCCAAAATTTGAACCTGATTCTGATCGTGCTTCTAGATGTAACTAGCAATTTTCAGAAAGTACAGTGAAGTATTAAGTGGCCCTGTAAGGACCTAAGCAGCAAAATGCAGGCTATAGGGGACAAAAGCTTCTCTGACAAATAAAAAAATTTTTTTAAAGATTTTATTTATTTGACAGAGAGACAGCGAGAGAGGGAACACAAGCAGGGGGAGTGGGAGAGGGAGAAGCAGATTCCCTGCTGAGCAGGAAGCCCGATGCGGGGCTCCATCCCAGGACCCTGGGATCATGATCTGAGCCAAAGGCAGACGCTTAACGACTGAGCCACCCAGGTGCCCCTGACAAATTTTAAAGAACAAAGCGAGTGGTAGGAGAAGAGGGAACCTATACAGTGTAAGGTACTTGAGATATGTATTATTTAATTCCAGGGGATCTAGTTGGTTCTTTTTTAAAATCTCCTTGCAGCCACTAGACTATAACCTCCATAAAGGCAGGGCATTTTGTCCATTTTGTACACTGCTTTATCCCTCTTCCCTAGAACTGGAATAATATTTGTTCATGGACAAATACATGAATTCATCTCCCTGCTGTAGCTAATGAGATAAGGAATAAATGGCTGACTTAGTTAAGACTCTCTGGGAGCAAATGAGAGCTGACGGTTCTTCTGTCCCCTCCAATGTTTGATGATCTCAAAGTCTGCTGATTCTTCCCCTGAAAATCTATCTTTAGGACAGTTACCGACTGCTTTAGTTTGGGTTCCAAAGAGGCAGACCCTGAGAACCCTGAGAAAAGTATTCAAGTGCAAGGAGTTTATTTTGGAAAGGATCCCAAGAAACATCTATGGGTAAGTTGGGAACTGAGAGAGGAACAGAATGGCAGCCAATACAGGGCGTATTATAAAGCACATCTCTTTGTGGACATCTGGAGCTTAATGCCAGTGGGGAGTTCTGGGAGTCAGTGTAGGGTTATCCCACCTTAGGGGCGAGGGAGCTTCGGTCTTTGTATGGCACTTGCATCAGTCATTGAATGAGGACTGCTGGGGTTGGGGTGAGGGGTTTATTCAGTCAGAGCCACGGGGGTGGGGCACCTTCATCAGGTACTACCCTGATAAACTTACTGACTCTGACAATATATATCTAATAAGACAAATATTTAATACAGTGCTAGGCTCACATAGATATTAGCCGGGGGTAGTAGATAAATCAGATTCTGGAGTCAACCCACCTTGGGTTCAGCAATCATTTCTTCTGTTTACCTGCTTTGTGACCCTGAAAAAAATCACTCAGCATCTGTGCTTCAGTTCCCTCGTATATAAAAAGGGTCTGAGGCATAAGATTGATATGGAGAATAAATAAGATCGTACCTGGCAAACAGTCAGCGCTAGAAAAGAAATTTACATCTTTTCCCTTCTCTTGGATTTAAGCCAAAACAAATTATGAAATTTCAGGCATCCGTGAACCAGAGGACGAGGAAAAGGGAAGACAACTTTCTGGTATTCCTGAGTTACAATATGGAGGAAACACTGCCACCCTGCTTTCTACGTTGGAGCGCGAGTGTCCACAAGAGTGCAGTACCACTGACAGAAATGGAGAAGCTGGAGACAGAGGTTGTTTCAGTGTGAGGATGACTAATGAAGCCATTCAGGCAAATATTTGGACCTTTAGTCCCTGAGAGGTCGGAGATCTGAATGCCATCCTAGACTTTGACAGCCTACTAGCTCAACTTAAGCATATTTAGCAAATGTATATACACTTTGATAGAGATCACTTGATTTGAGTTAGAAAACACCGTCTAGAGTTTTCACTGGGGCAAGGGACATAGAAACACAACTTGGTGAGAGACGGATTGGGGCAAAGGGAAAGAAGGTCAGTCGGCCTGTGGTGCCTACGGTGTCTGAGAAGACTTTTTCATTCTCATGTGTGGAAAAAAAAACATTGCTATCACTAATGCACATGACCGTATGTTCGTCTAAAATTTATATGGAGCTGGAAATGAAAAGGGCACAGTTGGAATTGTTTGGGTTTTGGTGTTTCCTCCTAAATGCTTTAAGACTTCGTTGTGAGGCTTCCAGGGATCATACCTGGTTGTGGCTTGTGGTTCCAGTTGTCATTCAGATGGGCCAATTTTTTTAATGAATGACTAGAATGGTAGTAGGCAAATGACAAATGGGCAGGGGTGGGGTGAGGGAGGAGTTCTCAAATATAGATGTAAAAATGAGAAAGAATGAGGAGGAGGGGAGGGAGAAAGGACAAGAAATAAGAAAGAACAGAAAAAAGAACTCCAAAGGACTGGGATATAAAAATTTCCATAGAGTAATTCTGTAGTTTACCCATATATATGCAATAAATGTTTGCCAGTCCCTTCTAATGTGTCAGGGATGGTTCTAGGAGCTGGAGACACATCAGTGAATCAAACATGCCTTTCTGGCACTTGCATTGTAGTGGTTCTGCTGGAGGGCCCATTTGGGAAGTTGTGGCAAGACTGAAGTCCGGTTTAGTTAAGACTTTGTAGCTCTTTGGGTCCCTTGGCGTCATCCCTTAGGTCAGAGATCTAAATCGAGATCTGCCTTTTACAATCTAAAAGCCGAGGAACGGCAGAGTGTCTGCTATGAGAATTCTCCCTGGCCGGATAGGATTGGAAATTGGAAGAGAACCGACTCAGTGAGAATGTTGCCAAGCAACAGATCAGAGTCACCAAATCCTCGGAAACCTTCTGGGTAAGAGAAAAGCAGCATGGTTGTAATTACAGTGGCGGCTCATCTGCCTCCTCCTTGAGTAGCCGTGGGGCAGGAGCACATGTTTATCTTCAGCAGGGCAGAATCTCTCCACATGGAATCCCCATGGGGTGCTTCCGGTTGGCATATTGGTATCCTGGTTACTCGTCCTTCCTTTGCAGAGCAGAATATGCCCCAGAAGTTTTTGTAACAATCATCTAGAAATCACAAGATGAGTAGACGAGTAGCTTGCAAAGAGCAGATAGCTGACATACTACCTTCTTGCCCCCAAACATTTCCGAGCAGGCAGCAAGATATATACTAAAATGCACTGATAGTTCCAAGACAACCAACAACCCCACACAGAAAGCTGCATTCATAGATGGCAGTAGGACGCCCAGAGACCCGCGGGGAGGAGTCGTGCCGTAAGCAGGAGATCGGTGGTAAGGTGTGGCTCACCTTACTCTCACCTGGCTCTGCCACTGACTAGCTGTGTGATCTCGGACAGGTCACTTCAGTTCCACCCAGAATCTGATTCCTTCTCACCGTCCCGCAGCTACTACTCTCCAGCCACTGGGATCATTGCAACATCTGCTGCATATCTTCACACCCCAATGGTCTAGAATCGACACAGCAGCCAGAACAAGCCTGGAAAAGCTCTCAGATCTTGTCACTCTTTTGCTCCATCTCCCCTGTGGTTCCTCTTTCCTTCAGAGGAAAAGCCAAGTCCATGCAATGACCTGGAAGGTTCTACAAGATCAGACCTCACCTACTACTGATCTCCTCTCCTGCTACTCGAGCCCCTCTTCACCCTGCTCCCCACGCTGTCCTGACAGTCCTTGAACCCGCCGTGTACTGCTAGGGCAGAATATTGGAGCTAGCTCTTCTCTTCTCTTCTCTTCTCTTCTCTGTGCCTGGAACCCTGTCTCTCCAACTAGTTCAAATCCAACCTCCTCCTCTATCCCAACTCTGCTTCCTCAGTGAGCCCCATTCTGACTTCCTATTTAAAACTGCAGCCCCTCAATCACTTAACCTGCTCTATTTCTTTTTCTAGAGTATTTATTACCTTCTAAAATACTTCATGAGTTACTTCTTGATTATCTTTACAGTTGATTATCTGCATTCCTCGAAGACCCATGAGGATAAGCATCTTGCTATATTTTTTCACCGATGTACCTGAACTGGCTTAAAAGAACACCTGACACATAGTTAGTGTTCAACAAATATCTGTTAAATGAACAACTCAGAGTACAATGAAAATCTCCATTCACAGGCAGATGGGACTCGAGGCTGAGATGACTGGAAATATCCAGCAGGTTTCTTGCTTTGTTGTCTTCCCAAGGGGTGGGAAGGGGTACTTGGGTAGAAACACTACCCTGTCGACTTCCAGGGAAGTAAAGAGTGGTTGTTTCTTGGGCTTCTCCTACCAGCTTGCTCCACCAAGTTCCTACCTGTCCCCATGGGATTTGTGCTTGACTCAGAGATGAAGGACCAGACTGCTGTCTATCACAGAATGTCTAAACTGGAAGGGATCCCCTCCCTCTGACACACAGTTCGGAGGCATTCATTTCTGCCATGCCCCTTGTATTGAAAGGAATCCAGTGCAGGGTTGTGTAGAAGACAGGATCCACTACTAAGTGGCTAGATGGTTTTCTTAGCATTGGCTGAATCAAGTGCCCTTAAACATTAAGCTGTGTTGAGGTCCAGGACCTCTGCCAAATCATGTTACAAATAGAAAAAGGCAAGTCAAGTCCTGTCTCCTGGTAGGAGGTTAAGTGCCTTCTAGGTAGCACACTCTACAGAATTGTCACCAATATTACCCCAGCATATTCATCCTGGGCGGAGTAGAATGAGGGGTAATAAAATAATCTCTTTCAAGGAGGCCCTACCCCACCCTCCCCAGGGACAACAGGTAGCAAAAGGCAAAAATAGAAGAGAAATTTTGATTATTTTACTGTTTATAGAAATCACTAAGAGTTTAGCTGTCCTTTTTACACTAAAAATACTTTACCAAAAAATCAAAATAACACTGCAGTGCCTCTGTGCCCATCGTGCAACTTCAGTGACAAGTTCAAAGCCAACCGTATTTCGTTTACCACTCACCAAATATCAAATACGCTATTTCAAAATAAGGCCATATTTCCAGATTCTGGGTGGACAAGAATTTTGGGGGAGACACTATCCAACCCAGTATAGACCTCAACCGTCCACATCTCTTGACAACTTGGTGGAGATAGTCAAGTTTCTATTTTTCTTGAACCCTTTTGGACAAAATATTTTAAAACTCCCTTTGCTTACTTTTCGACATTTTAAGTCAAAGGTACAGATTCCAATTGTGCTTTTTTTTGGTAGACTTCAGCTATCAAATGTGTGTCACGGGTCTGTGATGAGGTTTGAAGTCTGCTGCGCTCTCTGGTACTTGGGTTGGCACTAGAGAGTTTGTCTTTTTTTCTTTCCTTCTATAGTTATTACCTGCCACTTCTTCCTGATGTTAGCATTTGTGTTTGGGTAAATAGATCCTCTGTCATTTCTAATTTATGTCAGTTAGAAAGCCACAACTCTAAGTTTGCTGTAACTGTCCAATTTAGCCTTAAATAGTCTTAATAACAGGCCAAGGAGCTTCCCTCGACTAGAATAGTGTATTGAATGCAAATGTCACATGCAGCACACACAGAAATAAGCCAGAATTCTAGAGGTTTCCTCACTTGGAACTTGTCGAGAAAGCTTGACCTCAATGAGATAATATTATAGCTCATTTAGGCAGGAATATAAACAGTTCTAGGTGTTGATATTGATTTCCTCTTCCTTGTAATTAGAGGTCAGCTGATAACATTTTGGCCTCACAGCTAAGGGCAAGGGACCCTGTCCCAGCCATCCAGAGCACCTGTCCTCTTTGCAATGTCCCTGTGTCTGGCTCTTCTTTTCTGTGTTGAATCCCTCCTTTTTTTCACCCCTGCAGGCTTGCATCACTAATCATGGATCAGTGCACTTGTTCAAAGCAAAGTCTTGAAGTATGCAAGTTCATTAATTGATTTCTTTAGAAGACTTTGCTTCCCTCCAATATACTCTACAAAATGTGGGTTAATAGGAACGGCTGCAGAGTGCTCTGTCAGTCCATCTGTTTGTCTCTCTCTCTCTCTCCCCCAGGCATTGTTTTCTGATGCCTGTAATTTCCACCCCATCACAAGGCCTTCTTCTGCTTTCCTGGCTCCCACTGTTGCATTTGCTATCTAGTTGGATTGCCGATGAGTGGGGTGTGACTGTATTTACTCAGTATGATAACGTGTAGAAGCTCAAGTAATAATGGAATGTACAGTTCTTGTATCACTGAGCCTTGGATTCCCAAGCGCATTAACCTCTGGCCCCTTTTCTGCCAGGATTTGACAAAGAAGTCAAAAGTTTAACTCCAGGGTAGGAGAAAATTGACTGTGTAAATGCAGATTTTTCTGGGCATTAAAATGAAAGTTCAAATACTGACCCCATGGTCTCCTGCAATCGTTTCTTCTGAGAAAAGGGTCAGTAGACTGTTTTCAATGAGCATATTTTTAGATGATTTGCCATTAAATCCAGTTTTGTAGGTATAGGCCTGACTCTGGGTAAAAAAATGGCCAACTGACTTTGCTCCCTCTGCAGCTCCTGTCTGAGTCCTCCTCCTGTCTGATAGTCCCTTCTCTGTCCCAGGTCCCCCATTGCATCTCCCTCCCTTAGGCAGCACCGTATGCTCCAGAACATCCCATTTCTTTCTTTTTTAAAATTTTTTTATTGTTATGTTAATCACCATACATTACATCCTTAGTTTTTCATGTAGTGTTCCATGATTCATTGTTTGTGCATAACACCCAGTGCTCCACGCAGAATGTGCCCTCTTTAATACCCATCACCAGGCTAACCCATCCCCCCACCCCCCTCCCCTCTAGAACCCTCAGTTTGTTTTTCAGAGTCCATCGTCTCTCATGGTTCGTCTCCCCCTCTGACTTACTCCCCTTCATCTTCCCCTCCTGCTATCTTCTTCTTTTTTCTTTTTCTTTTTTAACATATGATGCATTATTTGTTTCACAAGTACAGATCTGTGATTCAACAGTCTTGCACAATTCACAGCGCTCACCATAGCACATACCCTCCCCAATGTCTATCACCCAGCCACCCCATCCCTCCCACCCCCCTCCACTCCAGCAACACTCAGTTTGTTTCCTGAGATTAAGAATTCCTCATATCAGTGAGGTCATATGATACATGTCTTTCTCTGATTGACTTATTTCACTCAGCATAACACCCTCCAGGTCCATCTACGTCGTTGCAAATGACAAGATCTCATTCCTTTTGATGGCTGCATAATATTCCATTGTGTATATATACCACTTCTTCTTTATCCATTCATCTGTCGATGGACATCTTGGCTCTTTCCACAGTTTGGCTATTGTGGACATTGCTGCTATAAACATTGGGGTGCAGGTACCCCCTCGGATCCCTACATTTGCATCTTTGGGGTAAATACCCAGTAGTGCAATTGCTGGATCGTATGGTAGCTCTATTTTCAACTGTTTGAGGAACCTCCATACTATTTTCCAGAGTGGTTGCCCCAGCTTGCATTCCCACCAACAGTGTAGGAGGGTTCCCCTTTCTCCACATCCCCGCCAACATCTGTCATTTCCTGACTTGTTAATTCTAGCCATTCTGACTGGTGTGAGGGGGTATCTCATTGAGGTTTCGATTTGGATTTCCCTGATGCCGAGCGATGTGGAGCACTTTTTCATGTGTCTGTTGGCCATTTGGATGTCTTCTTTGGAAAAATGTCTGTTCATGTCTTCTGCCCATTTCTTGATTGGATTATTTGTTCTTTGGGTGTTGAGTTTGATAAGTTCTTTATAGATTTTGGATACTAGCCCTTTATCTGTTGTGTCATTTGCAAATATTTTCTCCCACTCTGTCCGTTGTCTTTTGGTTTTGTGGACTGTTTCTTTTGCTGTGCAAAAGCTTTTTATCTTGATGAAATCCCAGGAGTTCATTTTTGCCCTTGCTTCCCTTGCCTTTGGCGATGTTTCTAGGAAGAAGTTGCTACGGCTGAGGTCGAAGAGGTTGCTACCTGTGTTCTCCTTTAGGATTCTGATGGACTCCTGTCTCACGTTTAGGTCTTTCAACCATCTGGAGTCTATTTTTGTGTGTGGTGTAAGAAAATGGTCCAGTTTCATTCTTCTGCATGTGGCTGTCCAATTTTCCCAACACCATTTGTTGAAGAGACTGTCTTTTTTCCATTGGACATTCTTTCCTGCTTTGTTGAGGATGAGTTGACCATAGAGTTGAGGGTCCATTTCTGGGCTCTCGATTCTGTTCCATTGATCTATGTATCTGTTTTTGTGCCAGTACCATACTGTCTTGATGATGACAGCTTTGTAATAGAGCTGGAAGTCCGGAATTATGATGCCGCCAGCTTTGCTTTTCTTTTTCAATATTCCTCTGGCAATTCGGGGTCTCTTCTGGTTCCATACAAATTTTAGGATTATTTGTTCCATTTCTTTGAAAAAAGTGGATGATATTTTGATGGGGATTGCATTGAATGTGTAGGTTGCTCTAGGTAGCATTGACATCTTCACAATGTTTGTTCTTCCAATCCATGAACATGGAACGTTTTTCCATTTCTTTGTGTCTTCTTCAATTTCTTTCATGAGTATCTTATAGTTTTCTGAGTACAGATCCTTTGCCTCTTTGGTTAAATTTATTCCTAGGTATCTTATGGTTTTGGGTGCAATTGTAAATGGGATCGACTCCTTGATTTGTCTCTCTTCTGTCTTGTTGTTGGTGTATAGGAATGCCACTGATTTCTGTGCGTTGATTTTATATCCTGCCACTTTACTGAATTCCTGTATGAGTTCTAGCAGTTTTGGGGTGGAGTCTTTTGGGTTTTCCACATACAGTATCATATCATCTGCAAAGAGTGAGAGTTTGACTTCCTCTTTGCCGATTTGGATGCCTTTGATTTCTTTTTGTTGTCTGATTGCTGTGGCTAGGACTTCTAATACTATGTTGAATAGCAGTGGTGATAGTGGACATCCCTGCCGCGTTCCTGACCTTAGGGGAAAAGCTCCTCAGCTTTTCCCCATTGAGAATGATATTCGCTGTAGGTTTTTCATAGATGGCTTTTATGATATTGAGGTATGTACCTTCTATCCCTATACTCTGAAGAGTTTTGATCAAAAAAGGATGCTGTACTTTGTCAAATGCTTTTTCTGCATCTATTGAGAGGATCATATGATTCTTGTTCTTTCTTTTTTTAATGTATTGTATCACGTTGATTGATTTGCGGATGTTGAACCAACCTTGCAGCCCGGGGGGTAAATCCCACTTGGTCATGGTGAATAATCCTTTTCATGTACTGTTGGATCCTATTGGCTAGTATTTTGGTGAGAATTTTTGCATCCATGTTCATCAAGGATATTGGTCTGTAATTCTCCTTTTTGTTGGGGTCTTTGTCTGGTTTTGGGATCAAGGTAATGGTGGCCTCATAAAATGAGTTTGGAAGTTTTCCTCCCATTTCTATTTTTTGGAACAGTTTCAGGAGAATAGGTATTAATTCTTCTTTAAATGTCTGATAGAATTCCCCTGGGAAGCCATCTGGCCCTGGGCTTTTGTTTCTTGGGAGATTTTTGATGACTGCTTCAATTTCCTCAGGGGTTATAGGTCTGTTCAGGTATTCTATTTCTTCCTGGTTCAATTTTGGTAGTTGATACATCTCTAGGAATGCACCCATTTCTTCCAGGTTATGTAATTTGCTGGCATAGAGTTGCTCATAATATGTTCTTATAATTGTTTGTATGTCTTTGGTGTTGGTTGTGATCTCTCCTCTTTCATTCACGATTTTGTTGATTTGGGTCATTTCTCTTTTCTTTTTGGTAAGTCTGGCCAGGGGTTTATCAATCTTGTTAATTCTTTCAAAGAACTGGCTCCTAGTTTCGTTGATCTGTTCTACTGTTCTTTTGGTTTCTATTTCATTGATTTCTGCTCTGATCTTTATTATCTCTCTTCTCCTGCTGGGTTTAGGCTTTATTTGCTGTTCTTTCTCCAGCTCCTTTAGGTGTAGGGTTAGGTTGTGTATTTGAGACCTTTCTTGTTTCTTGAGAAAGGCTTGGATTGCTATATACTTTCCTCTTAGGACTGCCTTTGCTGTTTCCCAAAGATTTTGAACAGTTGTGTTTTCATTTTCATTGGTTTCCATGAATTTTTTAAATTCTTCTTTAATTTCCTGGTTGGCCCATTCATTCTTTAGTAGGATGCTCTTTAGCCTCCATGTATTTGAGTTCTTTCTGACTTTCCTCTTGTGATTGAGTTCTAGTTTCAAAGCATTGTGGTCTGAAAATATGCAGGGAATAATCCCAATCTTTTGGTACCGGTTGAGACCTGATTTGTGACCTAGGATGTGATCATTTCTGGAGAAGGTTCCATGGGCACTAGAGAAGAATGTGTATTCCGTTGCTTTGGGATGGAATGTTCTGAATATGTCTGTGAAGTCCATTTGGTCCAGTGAGTCATTTAAAGTCTTTATTTCCTTGTTGATCTTTTGCTTAGATGATCTGTCCATTTCAGTCAGGGGGGGTGTTAATGTCCCCCAGTATTATTGTATTGTTGTCAATGTGTTTCTTTGCTTTTGTTATTAATTGCCTTATATAATTGGCTGCTCCCATGTTAGGGGCATAGATATTTACAATTGTTAGATCTTCTTGTTGGATAGACCCTTTAAGTAGGATATAGTGTCCTTCTTCATCTCTTATTACAGACTTTGTTTTAAAATCTAATTTGTCTGATATAAGGATTGCCACCCCAGCTTTCTTTTGGTGTCCATTAGCATGGTAAATGGTTTTCCACCCCCTTACTTTCAATCTGGGGGTGTCTTTGGGTCTAAAATGAGTCTCTTGCAGACAGCATATGGATGGGTCTTGTTTTTTAATCCAATCTGATAGCCTGTGTCTTTTGATTGGGACATTGAGCCCATTTACATTCAGGGTAACTATTGAAAGGTATGAATTTAGTGCCATGGTATTGCCTGTAGGGTGACTGTTACTGTGTATTGTCTGTGTTCCTTTCTGATCTATGCTGCTTTTAGGCTTTCTCTTTGCTTAGAGGACCCCTTTCAATATTTCTTGGAGGGCTGGTTTCATGTTTGTAAATTCCTTTAGTTTTTATTTGTCCTGGAAGCTTTTTATCTCTCCTTCTATATTCAATGACAGCCTAGCTGGATATAGTATTCTTGGCTGCATGTTTTTCTCATTTAGTGCTCTGAAGATATCATGCCAATCCTTTCTGGCCTGCCAGGTCTCTGTGGATAGGTCTGTTGCCAATCTAATGTTTCTACCATTGTAGGTTACATATCTCTTCTCCTGAGCTTATTTCAGGATTTTCTCTTTGTCTCTGAGACTCATAAGTTTTACTATTAGATGTCGGGGTGTTGACCTATTTTTATTGATTTTGAGAAGGGTTCTCTGTGCCTCCTGGATTTTGATGCCTGTTTCCTTCCTCACATTAGGGAAGTTCTCTGCTATTTTTTGCTCCAATATACCTTTTGCCCCTCTCTCTCTTTCTTCTTCCTCTGGGATCCCAATTATTCTAATGTTGTTTCATCTTATCGTATTGCTTATCTCTCGAATTCTGCCCTCGTGATCCTGTAGTTGTTTCTCTCTCTTCTTCTCAGCCTCTTTATTTTCCATCATTTGGTCTTCTATATCGCTGATTCTCTCTTCTGCCTCATTTATCCTAGCAGTTAGTGCCCCCATTTTTGATTGCACTTCATTAATAGCCTTTTTGATTTCGACTTGGTTAGATTTTAGTTCTTTTATTTCTCCAGAAAGGGTTTCTCTAATAACTTCCACGCTTTTTTCAAGCCCAGCTAGTATCTTTAAAGTCATGATTCTGAACTCTAGGTCCGACACCGTACTAATGTCCGTATTGAGTAGGTCCCTGGCTGACGGTACTACCTCTTGTTCTTTTTGCTGAGGTGATTTTTTTCATCTTGTCATTTTGTCCAGAGGAGAATAGATGAATGAGAGAACAAAATGCTAACAGGTTAACAGCATCCTCAGCAAAGATACTCTATACAAGTCAGAAAAGACCTGAAACCAGGGGAAAAGAAAGGGAAAGAAAGAAAAAAGAAAGAGGAAAAAAAAAAAAGAAAAAGATAAAAACAAAAACAGAACAATACAAAAAAACCAGAATATGATCAAATATGATCAGGCTAGTGCGTAGATCAGTGCCACACACTAGATTTTGGGCGTATTTTGGTGTTAGAAAAAAGTGCCTCCTAAAATTTTAAAGGAAGAAAGACTTATATATGTATAAAATAAGGATACAATGAAGGGATGGAAGATGACTGTAAAGATGAAAATTATAAAAGATTTTATAAAAGGAATTGATAAGTTAAGAAGTTTGAAAAAAGAAGAAGATTTAAAAAAAGAAAAAAAAAGGGAGAGAATGTGATCAGGCAGGAGACTAGAACAAAGCCATACACTAGTGATTTAGGGTATATTTTGATCTGTTAGAAGAAACTGTATCTCAAAATTTTTAAGAGAGAACAGCTTATATATATATGCCAAAAATAAGGGTAACTACTATGAAGGGATAAAATGACTCTAAAAATGAAAAATAAAAAATGTTTTTTTAAAAAAGGGATTGATAAGATGTTGGTTGAAAAAAGGAAAAAGAAAAATTAAAAAAAACAAAAAAATTAACTTTGAAAAACTAATGAATCATGGTAAGAAAAAAAAGCCATGAATTCTATGTGCAGTATTCCTCTAGCGCTGGAGTTCTCCCGTTCTCCTTGATCGGTAAACTTGGTCTTGGCTTGGTGGCTGTTCGTGGTGATCTTCTGGGGGAGGGGCCTGTTGCCGTGGCTCCCAAATGTCTTTGCCGGAGGCGGAATTGCCCCGCCCTTTTCGGTCCGGGCTAAGCAGGCTGCTCGGGTTTGCTCTCTGGTGCTTTTGTTCCCTGCAAGCTCTCGGTACAGCTTTGGAGGACCAGGGTCAAAATAGTGGCCTCCCAATCTCCCCCTGGAGGAGCCGAGAACTCGGGGCTCCGCTCCTCAGTGCGCCCCCAGAGAAAAGCAGCCAGTCACTCCCGTGTCCCTGGTCTCCGGCCGCACTCCGTGCTCACCCGGCCTGTGACCGAGCGTTTCTATCTCTGGCACCCGACCCCGTGTGGAGTCTCCAAACCCAGCAGATCCCTGCGGTGCGCTCCCGCGCCGCTCCTCCCGGGGAAGGAAGGGGAGTCTCCCCGGCTCTGCCGCTTGCTGGGTCCCTGCTGGAGGAGCAGTGGCCCGACTGGGCCGCGGATCACAGTTTATGGCAACCCCGAGCTGAGAGCCCGCGCCTCGGCTCCGTCTCTGCAGCCGGCTTCCCTGCTCCGATCCCTGGGAGCTCTGCCGCACTCAGGCACCCCCGGTCTCTCTGTGACCCCGAGGGTCCTGAGACCACACTGTCCCGCGAGGGTTCCACCCCCCGCTTAGCCACTGCAGCGACGTCCCTCAGCGGAGCCGACTCCTAAAAGGTCCGATTTTGTGCTCCGCGGCTCTAGCACTTGCCAGAAGTGGCCGACGGAGGCCCCCTCCCCCGCCGTCTATCCTTCCGAATATCGCCTCGGGTTCACTTCTCCGCACGTCCTACCTTCCAGAAAGTGGTCGCTTCTCTGTTCAGAGAGTTGTTGCTACTCTCCTCTTCGATCTCCTGTTGAGTTCGTAGGTGTTCAGAATGGTTTGATCCCATCCAGCTGAATTCCTGAGACCAGAGGAAATCCAGGTCTCCTACTCCTCTCCCATCTTGCTCCGCCAGAACATCCCATTTCTAAAAGCATAGTCCTGTCCTGGGGTCTGTTTCCTCAGGGTTCAGCTAGATGCTGACTAACACAACGCAGAATCGTGGAATTTCAAGCTAAAAGAACTCTAAAGATAAATTAGATGGATTAATTTTGGTAAAGAGCAGGACAAAGGGTATAGGTATATGCATATATATGTGGGGGTGTGTGTGTGGGTGGGTGGGGGGTGTAGGTAGGTGTATATGTCTACATGTATACATATATACCCACACAGATACAAAAGAAGTATAATGTACTGGGTGCTGTGGGGGGAGTCCTCCCAATTACTCCACGTCAAAGATTTATTCCCCCCAAAGACCTGCCCAGTAAATGACACACAGCTGAAATGATCTTCTCGCTTTTGTTCATTGAGCCACGTAAGACATAGTGTTACACCAAGTAGGAGACATTGGTGAGCCATTATCTTCCTGGGGAATTGCTGCTATTAGAGTTCACTCTTTATTTACGAGGACACAAGTCTCTTTAAAAATCTTGGAATTCAGTAATTTTTTTTAATTAGAATTTTTATTTTGAGATAATGAGCGAATCGTGCAGTTGCAAGAAATGCATTTGGTACTTTCAGTTTAGGGAGCAATTTCATAATGCCTCACATGCTGTAGGCATGTTCAGTATGTAATACTTGATGGATAGATGGATAAACTAACTATAACTCGTGCCTCACAAGAGGTGTCTTGAGGGAGATATGTTCAGAAGTTACTGGGCCCACGGCTAGAAAGTGAATCTCTTAGATCATTTGGTGGCTCTATGTTTTGTTTTCTTACACATTTCTCATTTGTAAGGTAGTTTTATTTAGTTTTTACACACGCAGTATGCATTTAGTCTCATCATGTTTTGCTGTTGTTAATTGGCGAACATGATGAAATCTAACTTGTGAAATGCTAGTCTTTTCTCCACCGAGCTGGTCAGGGGTGAGAAGTAAGCTGAGGAGAACAGCGGCTGGGGAGAGCCGAGAACTGGATGGCATCTTTCTGAAGGCTCCGGGCTTCTCTGGTTATGTGCCTCCGAGGAGCAGCATGGCTCACGGATCGCTTTCCCACAGCACAAAAGGAACATCATTTCCTTTAGACCAAACTCAGGCACAGTGGCTTCTACTTATCATTCTTCCATCTCCCTCTAGAATCCTGACAGACAAGAATGCTGCCTCAGGGCTGCCTGCCGTGCTGCAAAGTATGACAGCCTGCGCTCAGGGAACCATAAATATTTGGAATTTGAAGTGGATTGGGGACTTAAAAAAAAAAAAACCCAAAATAACAAAACACCTTAAGAAACTAAAGTTTGAGAACAAGTTAGCCAAACGCTGGATTCCTTGAAATGCATTTGATAAGCATGGCATTAAAGCTGACCTTTTTGCAAGGGTTTCTGGAGAATGATGTTCAGTGGGTTTTTTTTTTTTCTTTTAATGTAATAAAAATTCGCTCTGCCAGCTGAGTATGTGCTATGGGGTGAGAGCAGGTTGCTTTCTCTGTGGGGGAGAGAAGTGTTTGAGTGAGGCCCTCTGGGCGAGTTCTTGATGCTGGCTACAGCTTTGATGAAGGTTTAAGCTGAAAGATACATCAAGTTTGAAATACATATTTTACAAGGGGAAGGCGTGGGACGGTGTCCTGGATTCCATCAGGCATGCACAGAGCCTCCTGTCACGCAAGGCAGAGAAGGGGGTTGAGCTTGCTCCTCAAATCCCTGAGGAGACGAGGTCCTCTTACTCATCCTCAGGAACAGTCATATAACTTCTCCGGAGACCTGTCTAAACTAAGAAAATACAGTTCTCTAATTCTGAGGAAGGCCAAGAGTAACGTTGCACAGAGAAAGAACAAAACAGAGTAATCATGGGTAAGTTGTTTGGTGAAATTTTAATGCTTCCTCCTCCATAGTCCTAGTAGGAAAATCTTGGAGAAGTGGTTTACCGCTCACAGACCAGAGTTCTCGAGGCCATGAATGCCACGGACTATCAGGGTCAAAAGCAGGGCCCTGCGTCTTAAATCACCACGTACTTGCTGGTAGCTATCATAGGCGGTGGTAGGAATCAGGGCTGGGGGCTTGGGACTGGAATCTGGGAGGTGCGGGGAGAGCAGTGTCGGCAGATGCGAAATCAGGCCCTTCAGACTTGCACAGTAGGACTGTTTTCAAATCATATGATTTCCTCCTCCTACCCCAAGACCACTCACTATCCCTGGCAGGGCTAGCCCGACCTTCAGCTTGTGGGTTAACCCCCTTGTGTTATTTATCCTTCCTCTCAAATCTCACAAAGGGAAAATCTGGTGATAACCATCATCAAGGGGAGAGCTAAACAGAAAGAAGGGCAGAAGGCCTCATCAAAGGCCCAGAGGTGTGGAAGGCAGACACCCAGCTCTGACCCCCCCAACCTTGTATTTGTGTGAGGACCAGCTCAGGCCCTTTTGACCACCAACAGAGCACTAGCTCCTTCTCCATCCTATACCTCGGACCCCTGGCAACTTCTCCACTAACTGCCCCAATCCTGTTACCTTGAGCCTAGTTCTTTCTGACCCCAGGTCTCCAAATCCAGAATGGCAAATTCTGAGAGTTCAAAGGAGACGTGAGAATTTGATAGAGGAGCTCCAGGGATCAGTTTGGATCGGAGTCTGGTAGTAAAGAACAGTTTTTCACCTTATCCTAGGCAAAATGGTTCTATTCCATATTGCCTTAGGATTAATGTTGCCAGATTAAGAAATAAAAATACAGATGCATTGATAATATGCCACAACATGGATGGACCTTGAAATCAGGCTAAGTGAAAGAAGCTAGGCACAGAAGACCACATATTGTGCGAGTCCATATAGGTCAAATGTTCAAAATGGGCAAATATATAAGGATAGGAAGTAAATTCGTGGTTGCCTAGGGCTGCAGAATAAGGGGGCCCCTGGGATGGGGAGTGACTGATAATGGCTACAGGGTTTCTTTTTGGGGTGATAGCATGTTTTAAAATCAGATTGTGATAATGGCTGTACAACTCTGTGAATATACTAAAACCCATTGCCTTATATACTTAAAGTGGTGGAATTTTATGATACATGAATATCTTAATAAAGCTTAATAAAGTTTTTGGTAATATAGGATGGCAAGTTAAATATGGATTTCAGATTAACTATGGAAATAAATTTAGGGTAAATATATGCTATGCTATATTTGGGACATATTTCTACTGAAAACATTTTCATTATTCATTTGAAATTCACATTTAGCTGGACGTCCTGTATTTTATCGGGCAACCCTACTTAGGATTCGATGAAATGTCTCAGAAAGCACCAATCAACGGCAAGAGTAAGAAGAACTAGTTCATGAGATGTCATTTAAAAGAGATTTATGGGGACCCCCTACATCTTTTGGGCATCAAAATTCTTAACAATTAATCAAGACCAAGAACTTATTAATTTAATGATCATCATTTTTTAAAAATCGAATTGTAGCTGCCACAGCAGAAAAATCCAAGAAGAAAAGAAATAGCATTGAAATTCTTCATTAAAAATGTCCAAAAATTATAGAAAATGTCTAGGAATGAGAAGAACTGGATATTTTATAAGAACCTACTAATCTTGGGGCTCCTGGGTGGCTCAGTTGGCTAAGCGTCTGCCTTCGGCTCAGGTCATGATCCCAGGGTCCTGGGATCGAGTCCCACATCGGGCTCCTTGCTCAGTGGGGAGTCTGCTTCTCCTTCTCCCTCTCTCCTTCCCCTGACTCTTGCTCTCTCTTTATCTCTCTCTCTCTTAAATAAATAAAATCTTAAAAAAAAAAGAACTTACTAATCTTTACATTTCATGAATCTTACCATTGAATTAGACACATTTTAGGGGAAGTTCAGGAGTGTGGATCTAAAGATTTTTGACTTGTTCACTTAGATGAAAAATTATTTTAATGTTTTTACTAGTATAGTGAGATTTGCTATAAAGTAAATATTGTCATGCTTATGGAAGAACATGAAGGCGGCACCTGTGAGAAAAGGTGATACATGTGTATGTGTCACACACACACACACACACACACACACACACACCCTCGCTCAACATATATACATTCTTTGGATGTTTTGTATTTCTTTAAGGGGATGTCTCAGGTTGCAAATTCTAGTAAGCAGAATTGTTTAAGTTTGCACTTGCATAATGGTCATCTTTAAAAAATGATTATACCCCTGCGTTGATCCTGGAAAATCTAGCATAAAATTGCTACAGTGGTATAAATCAAAATAGCAATTATTAGCTAGTTGTGCCTGCAAAACTCTGTTCAGGTTCTTAAGCAGTGGTAACAATAGACAATATTATTTTTCTTATCTTACAATTGGGAAAACATAAAACTGTAATACGTTTCTGTGGATTTAATAATTTTATAAATTGAAATTCAAATATGTTGGGGTTACATGGTACAGCATTTAACCAAATCTTAGATTTTTGATTACATATTTTGAATGAATAATAGGTGTTGAGCTAACCATTACGCTGCAATAGCTCAACTTTCCTGCTGGTATTGGTACAATAAAGAATAAAATTTTCTTTTATTTTAGCTTTAATTTTTTTGTTATGTTAATCACCATACATCATTAGTGTTTGATGTAGTATTCCATGATTCATTGTTTGTGCATAACACCCAGTGCTCCACGCAGAACGTGCCCTCTTTAATACCCATCACCAGGCTAACCCATCCCCCCACCCCCCTCCCCTCTAGAACCCTCAGTTTGTTTTTCAGAGTCCATTGTCTCTCATGGTTCATCTCCCCCTCCAATTTTCCCCCCTTCAAGGAATAAAATATTCTAAACAAAAATTTAAATTATAGATTAAGATATATTAAAATTAAATTGGTAGGTTCCACGTAAGTTCAGAGAAAGAAACCAGTCTTGCCCCTTGAATAATTTCAAGAAGCATAAGTGATACCAACATACCTGGATGTTATACATGATCTCAACAGTGGGCAATGATTTTCAGAACAATTTTCCTCTTCCTACTTACACCAGAGTTTTAAAAAATCATTCATTTAGGTCACACATTGGGATTTAGATTCCTAAGAGGCCATTGCATAATTGTTTTCTTTTTTAAAATTTTCCTTTTAAGGGCTAAGGTCTTTATATAAGAAAGAGTTTTTTTGTTTTTTGTTTTTTAAAAAGAGAGTGTTGGTTTTTTTTTTTTTTTTCAAAATAAGAAGCAGAATTTAAGAGTACAAAGAGTATTTGGGGATTGAATCTGCTTAAAAGAAGAAAACTCCAGGCAGCTAACTTTATTCCTTAGATTCAGGAGGGTTCTTTCTGCTGAAACTCTTCAGGACTGGAGTATTTCTGGGGACAGGAGCAGGGCGAGTGCAGAAATAGGTTAAGTATTTTGCCCTAGGTCCTACAGCTCATAAGTACCGGATCCAAGTTCTGGACCAGGGCAGTTGGCCATCAAAGCCCACAGCAGTAACTACTATTCTATTTTATTTATTCTGCGTAAAGCCTTCCCCAGATACTCAAACTGTACACGTCTTTCAGGTCATATCACAGATTTTAGCAGTTTATTGCATTCATACTGTTTTGTCCTGTAACTCCTTGATAATGATCTGCAGCTGGACTTCAAACTGTGAGATGACATGAATTTTATTTTTGCATGCTGGCTCAGCTGCTCATGGTGTGCACTCAGCCGGCACCTGTAACTTCTTCTTGGCGTTGACATAACGCCTCTGATGGTAAGAGCAAGGTGTGTGCACCTGTGGCCCGAGCCACACCAAATCGGAAAGAAATCTTTTCTCAATTGCTTTTGTCAATTCTTTGAAATGTGCTGAAGAAAAGAGAAAACGGTCAGGGCTCCTTCAAGGATTCCCCCGTGTGCTGGTCTTATGATAATCACATAATCCGGACAAGTCGGGGCAAGAGAACAGTCGGGGAAGAATGAGAGGTCACTGCTGAAGCTGGTCAGGTGCTTCTCTGGGCTTCCATCTTCTCTGAACAAGGATCATTCCACAGGATTATGAAACGAATTCCTGTAGCTCACTCAGCCGACGGAAGGTCTCAGAGACTTGAAACTTCAGGACTAGGCCCTGCATTTGTGTATGTCCCAGAATGAAAAGGACCTTTGTTGACTTTCATTTGATTTATTTAACAGTCGGCCCACAGAGAACGGAAGGCCGCATGTGACATTGAGGGGAAAGAGGCCCCCACCCACCTCCCATCATTTGGGCATCGGCTGTTATTGGCTGTTATCCGTGAAAACATTGGAAGGGAATTTGTTTTGTGGTTGGGTTTCCTTTTTAACATCATTACAGTTATATCTGCAGTATTTCCTCAAATATGTAAGGGGAAGGGAGCGGTGACTTCCTAAAGGAAAGTATTTATATTTTTAGGCTGAAATATGCTTTTACAAAGCTTCTCCCAAAAAACACATCAAAAAAAAAGAGAGCTTTGAAGAACCAGAAAAACACCACTTCAACTGCAGCGAAGGCAGTGGGGCTTATGAAATACAGTCTAATGTAATGAGAAAGAGATGAGCAGTTTTGTTTTATTTTAAAGGGTGACCAAAAAAGAAAATACTTCTGGACTGTGGAGTATCTGCCTCGACTCCACCTTCTTCGGAGTTCTCTTGCTTGAGGCTCATAGGTCAGCAGAGTTGGGAGAGCCATTCCCTATGGGCTGATAGGATCCAGCTCCATGGTGTGAGTGGGTGGGGGGGGGGCAGAGAGGAGGCGTGGGAGAGACGCTCTCTCGTGAGGACACAGCCCACCCTGTTTCGTCATAAACGTCAGTGTGTTGTAGCTCAAGAGAGTTGTGCAGGGCACCGAGGGCAGTGTTTCGTACGGGGCCCCGGCATCCACATGCTTTAACGAGCAGCCCAGGGGAGCTAGTCCTGTACCCAGCTGGTGCAATGGCCTTATTTTTCAAATGAGCAGTCGGTGGTCTAGAGGGCTAAGGGAACTCAGCACAGCATCCAATTTAAAGCCAATTTAAAGCAGAACCCACTTGAGACATGTAGCTTCAAGAGCGATACTGTGGGGGCGCCTGGGTGCCTCAGTCGTTAAGCATCTGCCTTCAGCTCAAGTCATGATCCCAGGGTCTTGGGATCGAGCTCCGCATCGGACTCCCTGCTCCGCGGGAAGCCTGCTTCTCCCTCTCCCACTCCCCCTGCTTGTGTTCCCTCTCTCGCTGTGTCTCTCTCTGCCAAATAAATAAAATCCTAAAAAAAAAAAAAAAAAAAAAAGAGCGATACTGTGCCGTGCAGGCGTGGGCGTAGACGTAGACATAGTCTCCACGGCATGCGTTAAGGGGCTCTGGGAAGACAGCCTCCCTGGCCCTCCAATCCTCGCTCACGCGCTCATCCTGAAATCCTTTAAAGAACACACAAAACTTTTATGTCACAGTTAGAGATAACATGGGAATGCTCTTAAAAAAAATAAGAACTTAGCATAAATATGCACGAAGGAAGGAGAGGTGATAATGAGTAATTATCCATTTCTGAGCAGATTTTGATATAGGAAGAAGGGGTGGTACGAAATTGCCTGGGAGCCGGAAGGGTGCCCTGAACTGAGGGAAAGTCACAGGTCACAGACGGAAGGCAACTGGAAGGTAGGAATTTTGTTTGCTAAATTTTTGTTACGAAAGTTTCAAACATTCAGAAAAATTAAAAGAATAGCATAGTGATCGCCCAGAAAGCTACAATTTGTATTAAAAAATGTAAACATATCCCCACATTTGTATCACCTATCCATGCATGTGTGTGTGTGTGTGTGTGCGTGCACGTGTGCTTGGGGATGAGCATGTGTCTAAGAATATGGAGTGCAAGACACAGGAAAGTGCCAACATGCACTGCAGAGACATTCAGAATTTACTCTGGGGCACAGAGTCAGAGGAAGGAACTAGACCCAAGGTTCCTGGGATCTCAGCCTCTGCTCTTTCCTCTGTACAAAACATCCTATTATTAACCATGATGATTCATACCCACCATTTTGATCGCACTTTAGAGCCTTCAAGTTGCTTTCTTGTAACTCATATTCTGCTCAGTGCCCCTGAACCTAGTGCTAAGGAAGGAGGAAAATAGGAGGGGAAGGAGGATAACACCGGGTGTGGAACGTCCTGAAAGCCTGGTCTCTCCAAGCAGTGACAGCTCAAAAGATGAGGCGCTGTTTTTCTCGTATTGGTTCTTTGGAAGTTTTGAACAGGAGAAGTAGGAAAAACTAACTGAGGGCTATCAACCCGTAAGAAACAGGGCTGGCTTTGTAGGAAACAGATGAGGCGGTGACTGTGGGATTTGGGGGACACGCACCTGCCTACTTCGGGTGTCAGCACCTGTCTCTGCTGTAAGCTTCTCTCCTGAGGCTTCCTCCTTCTGGGATGCCCTCCTTCCCATCTCTTCAACTGGGTTGGGTGAGGGGCCCCAGCCCGCCCTCCCACCGGGTGCTTACTCCCACGTTGCATTTTCACCCTGGGCTGTCATTTCCTGTTTGTTTATTTGTTTCCCCCGCTGAGCCACAGGTCACAATGACTGAAATTGTCCTCCTTGCTTTTGTCAAGCTCCATCCCTGCCACTCGCGGCCATACAGTTAACATTCGTTGGACGAAGGACTGGAGACCATCAGCTTGCAAAGATCTGAACTTAACTCTGTGGAGTAAGATTTAACTGCACGTGGGATAAAGTGGAGCGGGGTTTGTTTTTACTTCATTTTACGATTTGTTTTTCAAGAGGGAGAGCGTTTGGCAAGCATCGGAGGAAGAGAGGAAACAGACTTCAATGCAGTTAGGATAGAGGCTTAAGCAGCTTGGAACATAGCCCAAGGGAATATTTGAGGAGCTAATGACCCGTTCTCGGGGACAGAAAATATGGATTTTTTTTTTTCCAGACAAAGGGTTTACCGAGCCCTGTGCTGGGGTCAGCAGGGATGGAGGCTGCAAGCCGGCAGGTGGAGGAAAACACGGGCCAAGAGAAGAACATGGGCATGGCAGGCAGCTGGCCCCGGCGAGCAGCCCCTGCGTGGCTGGGTTTTAACAAAGGGCAAAGGGTGATCAGCTCAATGTGAGCTCAGACTCTGTGGACAGCCTGAGCAGGTCTTTTCTAGTCTCCAAAGGAAGAGGTTTAAGTTTCCAGAAAAACTTTAAAATGTATATTTCCATTTAAAACATACATAATAGGGACACCTGGCTGTGGAGTTTGGGAAGATGACGAAAGTTCCGGAGCTAAATGGCAGTGTTGGCTGCCCGACACTGTGAATGAACTTAATGCCATCAAACTGTGTGCTTTCAGGTGATGAAAATGGTAAATTTATGTTATTTGCATTTTACCACCATTTTTAAAACATGTTTTACAGTGTTAAAATAATACATTTTATATTATGTATATTTTATTTTATTTTTTAAAAAAGATCTTATTTATTTATTTGCGAGAGAGAGAGAGAGCACGAGGGGGGCTCAGGGGCAGAGGCAGAGGGAGAAGCAGACTCTGCGAGCAAGGAGCCTGATATGGGACTCGATCCCAGGACCCTGAGATCAGGGCCTGCGCTGAAATCACGAGTTGGATGCTTAACCAACTGAGCCACCCAGGCGCCCCTAAATCTATTCATTTTCAAATCAGGTTTTGTTGTTATTGTTTAATTGTAGGAGTTCTTTATATTCTCTATGTTAAGTTTACAAAAGTTTTAACCAGTGTCCTCTTAGAATTGGCCAAGGGTTGATCTTGATCAGATGTACTCATTTCTGCTTTTTGCCTAAGGACAAGTCTAGGCTCATCAGAGGGAGAGATTAGGCCCTCCATGCACACTCCAGTTACACCAGCTCCCCATAGATTTCCAAATATGCCTGCATTTTCATTTCTCCAAGATTCTGGAGGGCAGTCCTCTACCCTGACCTCCCTTCCCCAACACGTCCACCCTGCAATGTTCAACTTGCTTTTCAAGGTCCATTTCAAATGCAAGTCTTCTAGTTTCTGGAGTAGTTGGCCTTCAAACTTTTTGGTCAACACCCCCTAAAAAGATTTTGGAAGATCACTTAACCCTTGTAGATGATCAGTTTGGTGATACTCCCAATTTTTAAAATCATAAGTTGAAATACATTTAAATGAGATTTAATTTCCAGAGTCTTATAAAACTAATAGTTTAAAATACAATTGTTGTATTTCTCTTTTCAACGGATCCAGGGGTGGTGCAGTATTTCCTCCAGAGGCTCTTTCTGTGCTGACCAGGTCCTGGGGCATCCCGCATGTGTGCAAACCACCTGTTCCTCTCAGCATTGCCATTTGAGCTCCACAAGTTTTTTCTTGGTAAGAGAAGAGTGAAAGTGATAGAAGGCAGTAAGAGTGGCAATGTTGGTGGGTTCCAGGAGGACGAGCCCAGCATCTGCTTCTCCGATCATGGTTTGGGGCAGCCGCAAAACCACGGACAGGTTTGTGTGCCCGAGAGCGGACAAAGTGTGTGTTCTCCACCCTCCTTGGGCCCCGGGAGGCCACCGGATCCTGGAAAAGAGGTGGCTATGGGATGGGTTAGACACCCTGCCCCTCCTCACGTCCCAGAAACAGCAGGACCCCAGGATTCAGGGAGAGGACCCTAAAACTTGAAGGAGCAAGTGGCTTGAAAGGCATCTATCTCTGTGATCACATCTGTAGACCAAATACCAAGGACCAGGCACATAATGCATGTCCAAGTGGATGCCAATGTGGACTGAGGACAGTGAGGGCCTGGCTGACTCTTCTCCCCTTCTGGACACCTTGGCATGACATACGACCCCTGCTACCACCACCCAAAACCTAGATACAACCTCAGTAAAGGGTTGGATGAGATTTAGTTTCTACCACTCTGATGAAATGGTAACGGTGTACTGGTGGCTTGAAAGATAAAATGGTATGAGTTAAAGAAAAGTGGAGCTATAATTCTTACACATCTGGGGTGCAAGAAAAAATATACTGAGACATAGATGAGCCACAAACATATAGAACATATTATTCTTGCTCCTCTAAATATAAGGTCTGAAAATGGGGATTGTGTCTGCTTTACATTTAGTGTTGGCATACTTGTGTTTCTGGAACAAGTGTGTGTGTCTGTGTTGTGTGTCCGTGTGTGTGTGGTTATGGCAACTGTGGTCTATGAGGAAGAACCATCTTGATTCCAAACAACTCAACCAATATTTCCACCATTCGATTTGATTGATTTGTGCCTTTTTTTTTTTTAATCTCATTTTGGAAGCACAAAATCTCTCATGAGTGTTGGGAAGTAAGCATTTTCACTAAGGAAAAAAGAACTTAGAAAGCAAAAGCAAATTAAAACTGGAAATTGGAGAAGGTAGAAAAGTCCTAACGAGAATGAAGGTAATTGTGAGAATTTCTCCCTGTAGGGGAACCAGAAAGAAGCAATAGGTCAGCTCAAGTTCATTGGACCATCACATAGCAGCCCAGAGGGGCCTCCAACTAAGCACAGGATGGGAGTCTAAGGTTCTCAGATTTAAATCCATTTCATCAGTGGGCCTTCAAATTGAGTTAAATGGGGCCAGAGTCATAATAGCTTCAAGTTAAGTTGTTAGCTGAAATCTGAGGCTGGGAAGTTGACTTATTCCTGTACTTCTGATCAAAGCACAAATAGTTGGCTAGACAAAGCAAAAGCAATAATAAAGCAATTTTATGTCTTTAGAATTGGTGAGCAGACGAGCTTGCTGTTTACAACACACCAACCTTGGTGTGAAATAAGGTCTTGGATTAATAAGGTGCCTTGTGTTGGAAAGGTGCGTGGGCATTGTAAGCACCGTAAGAAAGCACATCTCGGGCTTGATGTTAGCATGTCAATGGGGAAGAGATGCTGATTTAGAGTTTCCTCCACTGGGGCAGGCAGGCGAGGTACTTAAAAGATATAAATGGTGCCTCTGCAAATGTTTGAATGGAAAGCATGTTACAAAAAAGAGGTACCCTTCTGTGCATGCACCCACTTATATTTAATTACCAAAGTAACACCTACTCATTTTTAAATATATAAAATATTACAGAGCAGGATAAAATAAAATGTTAAATGGTTTATCAGTTCCTCCTAATTCTACTTACCAATGGTAACTCTTATTAACTGCTTGGATTGTGGCAGGAAACAGACAACACTCTCAAAAGCGGGAATTGAAGAAAGTTTTATGAAGGGAATATTAACAAAGGAGTGGGTAGGGTTATGGGAATCTAACAAAGAGTAGTGAAGCATCCTTGGGCTAGCTGCAGCAGGGACTCTTTGCTACTCTCCTAGGCCTGAGGAGCAAGCTAAGGACGTGGTTGCCAGCCCAGCAAGACCCGCCATTATAGAACAGGGCCCTGGAGAGGAGCTATTAGTCTTGGGTAAAGGACCACCTATGGCCAACCCGGGTGTCTGACCAGGGACAGCTGGGAAATAAATACCCCCTTGTCTCTCTCCCCCTGGTCCCCCACGTCTTGCCAATTTCTGTTCATTGGCCAGATCTAACTGGAAGTAAGAGGGCAAGCGAGCCCCGTTGGTGCAATCCATGGCAGCCCATGTCTCCTGGTGGAAAGCAGGAGAGAGGAAGACGGAGAAGGAGTCTGAAGGGGAAATGGAAAAAATCCAGCAGGTAGCTTGCCCACAGCCTCAGTGACTCCCAGTCCCTAAAAGTCTCTCCACAGCCCGTGAATGCAGATTTCCCTGGGTTTCCCCTTGGGGCCGAGGCAACCTCTGTGGAGGATGATCTCTTAAGAGAGGAGGGCTGTTGGGATGGGTAAGAGCCTGGGGACCAGAGCCTCCCAAACGGTGATGTTTTAATATTTAGAGTCTGACTCATCAAATCCAGGTGGTAATCACTTAGATCCTTGGGCCACCGAGCAAAGATTTATGAAAGAGCACTTAGCTCTTAATTAATGCATGACAAAGCGTAGAAGCATTTTCCCTTTCTGGGAATACAACGCTGGGGCTGGTCTGACCACAGCATCATTGCTTTTATTTAGCGGCAGTATGTTCCCTGGCTTGCACTCTGGTATGATAGTAGATGGCAGGCAATTCTGTATAGATGCCGAATTATATCAAAATTATGACTGAGTAAGTTTATTTTTATTTTCAATATATTGTTCTTTAATTTACCCATGGAATTGATTAGAAGAGACTTAAAGGGGTTAAGGATATATAAAATAGACCATAAGTTGAGTTGTAGGAGTTAGGAGCTGTGACTAGAGGAACATGTGTCCGTGAGCTTCACTGAACAACATGCGTCGAAGTCTGGGCTAGGAGAGGGTCAGAGATGGGAGCCTTCTGGAGGAAACTGGGGAGCAAATTGTAATTTGTTCTTAGCTCAGAGTCTGTACTTTCCCATGCACAATGACTAGCAGAACCGCAGAGTGAAAGAGAACCTTAAGCACTTTGAAGGAGTAAGGTATAAGGCAGCTTCCGTCAGCACGATTAGAACTTTCTAAATCCCCATGGATTTTCCCCACTCTCTTTGGCATGGTCCTCAAGCTAGTCATCCACTTCTTGGGGCTTGGTTCCTAATGTGAACACAGCACTGGGTGCCTCGTCTCACTAGTGTGACTAACACAAATTGAGACCCACTTACCACATGTTTAAATATTCCATTTCCATATTTTTGTTATTTCAAGAGTGTTACATAATGGAATCACGGAGTGTGTGACCTTTGGAAATTGGCCTTTTTTCACTTAATGTAATTCTCTGGAAAATCATCCAAGCTGCTGCATGGATCAATGGTTCACGTGTTTTTATTCCTGATTAGTAGTCCGTGGTACAGATGTACTATAGTCAGTTTAGCCATTCTCCTGGTGAAGGGCATTGAGCTGTTTTGTCTTTGACTGTTGTGAAGAAAGCCTCTATGAACACTGAAGTACAGATATTTGTGTGACTTGAGTTTTCATTGCTCCAACATAAATACCCAAGAGTGCAGTTGCTGGGCCATTGGTAACTGCATATTTACTTTTATAAGAAACTGCTAAACTCTTTCCCAGGGTGGCTGTACCATTTTATTCCCACCAGCAATGTAGGAGTGCTACGATTTCTCTGCATCTTCACCAGCATTTGGTGTTGTCACTATTTTTAATTTTAGCCATTCTGATAGGTTTAAAATGATAGCTCATTGCGGTTTTAATTTGCATTTTCCTGATAGTTAATGATGTTGAACATCTTTTCTTGAAACCTGTATATCCTGTATATCCTCTTCAATGAAATATCACTTTCAGGGGCGCCTGTGTGGCTCAGTCGTTAAGCGCCCTTCAGCTCAGACCAAGATCCCAGGGTCCTGGGATCGAGCTGTGCATCGGGCTCCCTGTTCTGTGGGAAGCCTGCTTCTCCCTCTCGCACTCCCCCTGCTTGTGTTCTCTCTCTCGCTGTGACTCTCTCTGTCAAATAAATAAATAAAATCTTAAAAAAAAATTCACTTCATGTCTTTTGCTGATTTTCTAATTGGGCTACTTATCTTTTTGCCATTAAGTTTTGAAGATTATTTATATACTCTGGATACAAGTTCCTTATCAGTTACATGATTTGCAAATATTTTCTCCCAGTATATGGGGTGTCTTTTCATTTTCTCGATAGTATCTTTTGATGTACAAAAGGTTTTAATTTTGATCAAGTCAGATTTATCAATTTTTTTAAATTGCATGTGTTTCTGGTGTCATATGTAAGAAATCATTGCTTAACCCAAGATCATGAAGATTTATTCCCATTCCTTCTAGGATTTTTATTTATTTATTTTTAAGATTTTATTTATTTATTTGACAGAGAGAGAGCAAGAGAGGGAACACAAGCAGGGGGAGTGGGAGAGGGAGAAGCAGGCTTCCCGCCGAGCAGGGAGCCCGATGCGGGGCAACCTGAGCTGAAGGCAGATGCTTAATGACTGAGCCTCATAGGCACCGCTTTCTAAAAGGATTTTTATAGTTTTAGCTCTTACATGTTGTTCTATGATAATTTTGAGTAAATGTTTTTTGTAGGGTGTGAGGTGTTTTTTATTTGTGAATATCCAATTGTCCCAGCACTATTTGGAAAGTTGGGAAGGTTATTTCTTTCTTACAGCATTTTGTTGGCATGCTTATTGAAAACCAGTTGACCATAAATGTAAGCATTTATTTCTGGGCTCTCAATTCTTTTTCATTGATCCACATGTCTGTCCATATGCTAGTACCATACCATCTTGTTTACCTTAGTATATCTTTTTATTTTGGTAACTACACAGTTACAATCTCCTATAAATTCAGGTTCTCATTTAGAACTTTTTGATTCCAGGGCATTGATTCCAGGGCATTCTTGCTCCCAGCCTGTCCCTTCCCCCCTCTCTTTGCACTCCCAGCTCTGTTTCTTAGTGCTAGAAGTCTCCTGTACATATGTTCAGATGCCCCAATCCTCAGACATGGTACTGGGGTTCTGTTTCTGTGCTGCCTGTCAGCTGGGGAACACCCTCAGCTCCTACAGGGCGCTCTCTAGTTCTCCCACATGGGCTTGCACATCTTAGAGCCCACTGTGATGCACTGAAATCTCTCTGACCTTCCTTTCTGCCCTTTCTTTTGGCTTTCTCTTCACCTTCAGCTGGAAGAAAGCTCTGCTTGGAAGGGCTCATATGATCACACATGGTTCACCCAAATAATCTAGGATAATCCTCCCATTTTGAGGTCAACTGACTAGTAACCTTAATTACATCCTCAAAGTCCCTTTTTCTATGTAATGTAACATATTCACAGCTTCTGGTGATTAGGAGGTGGACATCTTTGGAAGGCCATTATTCAGTCTACCACATTGGGATTAGAATTATTAAGTTAATGCTGTGGTTTTTGATTGTCTGAAAATATGTTTAGTTCACCTTCACTTTTGAAGATTATTGTCACTGGCTATAGAACTCTAGGTCAACAGTTATTTTCGTTTTGTATTCAGAGAGGTTTCATTCCATTGTCAGCTAGCTTCCATCATTTCTGCTGAGAAGTCAGCTGTTAATCTCATTGTTACACTTTTGAAGACAAGGTGCTTTCTTTTCCATTGGCTTCTTTTTTAGTATTCTTTTTGTCTTTAGTTTCCAGCAGTTTTATTTTGATATGCCTGTGTGTGATTTTCTTTGTGTTTATTCTGCTTTGGCTTCTGAAATCTGTGAGATGATGTTACATATTAGTTTTGGAAAATTCTCTTTTGTTAACTCCTCAAATATTTCTTCCTTACCATTCTCACTTTCCTCTTATGGAATTTGAATTACACACATATTAAACTTTTCCAATATATCTTACCTATTTCTGTGTCCTCCCCATTCTTGTTTTCCCTTGTGCTTTAAAATTTGCATATTTCTGGGCGCCTGGGTGGCTCAGTTGGTTAAGCGACTGCCTTCGGCTCAGGTCATAATCCTGGAGTCCCGGGATCGAGTCCCACATCGGGCTCCCTGCTCAGCAGGGAGTCTGCTTCTCCCTCTGACCCTCTTCCCTCTCGTGCTCTCTATCTCTCATTCTCTCTCTCAAATAAATGAATAAGATCTTTAAAAAAAATAAAATAAAATTTGCATATTTCCTGTTGACCTATTTTTCAGTTCACCAATTCTTTCTTATACTATATATTGTTCATAAACCCATGGACTGAGTTTTAATTTTGGAGATTGTAATTCCCATTTTAGAGTTTCATTTGAATTTTTTTATTTTTAAGATTTCTCTTCTGTGGTAAAATCCTCTATTAGTTTCTTTTCCTCCATCTTTTCCTCTATTTTCTTGAACATATTATAGTTATTTTAAAATTCTTGTCTGCTATAGGTCTGTTGCTAGTACATATATTTCTTCCTTAAGGATTCCATAGAGTTCTTTTCCTTGGCATGCCTTGTAATTTTTAAATGAATGGAGTGTGTATGTGTTTAAAACATTATCTTCTTCCAGAGAGAATTCACCCTTTTCCTTGCTAAGTAGGTACAGATGGGGGGGGGGGGGGCTGGTCACGTTAGTTCACTAAGGGGCTGAAGCAGACTGTAGTCTGGATTGAAGTTTTGGCATAGCTCAGTTTACATTTGGTTCACCCTCTTCACATGCTGATGTCCCCTAGGGCTCTCAGCTGAGAGCTTGATGTGTGTGCTGGGGCTCCTCCCCCTGGGCAAATCACGAACTCCAATCCTTGTCTAATCGTTATACTGAGGTTGCCAAAGTCTTTACTTTACTTTTCTGAGGGTTTCAGCCCATCCTTTCTTCCTCCCATCCTTTGCAGCTGTCTCGAAGAGAAAATTTCCCCATTTGAGGCCTTCCAAGTATGTCACTCGAGCTGAAAAAAGTCTGTTGGTTTCTCCATCAACCAGGAACAGTTCTCTCATCAGGCAAAGACTGGATTTTCAGCTTCTGCTCATACCCAGGAATTGGGTTAACCAATCTCCTTTGGGGAAAGTTAGGCTGCAGAAGGTCAGCTCACTGCTTCATGGGTCTTCCCTCTGAAATTTTATTACTTTCATTCCTTCTTGCTTCAGCAACTACATGATGCCTTTAAGCGGACAATATTTATATTTTACATAGCTTTTCTAGGTTCCTGGCAAAATCACTGGTCTGACGTTAACAACTCCATCCTACTTAGAAGCATAATGTCAGTGCTGGAGGAGATATTTTTGATATACATCATTTTAAATGCTTGTACTGAGAAATTTTTAGGGTATGTAGTGTGCTCTGTTGCCAGAAATGGAAGGCCTAAATGTACTTTTTTCTTGATAATTGATATGTTTTCTATTAAAACATGTTGTCTTTGTTGTATGTATATATTTAATTCTGATATGAAATACAACATTTAGACATGGAGCACTTATCTAATTACTTTTCCAAATTATATTTATACCTTTTTAAAATATTCAAGTACGATAAATAGAACAAATTGAAAGTGATGAGCTGAAAAGACACCAGGATTTGCAATAACTGTCACAGATGGTAGACAATTCTTGTCAATGTGCCACTTATTTTGCCCTTCTAAGTTATCAAAACAATCCCCATTGAGAGTATAAAAGAAATGTGAACAAATTGCAAATAAAACTACAATTTTTTTGCAAGAGAAGCTATCTATATTTTTTCATCTACAATAAATGGGTAAATGTTAAGAAGTTAATAACTTTATCTTGAATCATTAAGAGTAGCCAACTACATTTAACATTTTTCTAAATGCTTTTGTTAGTCACATTCCTAACATAATTAAGTGTAAAATGGCATTTTACACTTAATTATATATAAATAATTACACTAATTCCATTTATAATTGAATGCCCAAAACAGATGATTTTGGAGTTCCACTTTTGGACAAATACAACATGAATTAGATCATTAAGCTTTCTCTTGTGAATGACTGTGTTTCTGCCTTTTAAAATGTTTTGATATCTGCATGTTTCAGATAGCAGTTATCTGATTAACCGTAGCATTTTCCTAAAACTGTCTATTTTTAGCTGGCCATTCTCTTGCCTTTGGAGATCTGCCATATGCAGTGATATCGGTGGGGGGGGAGGGGGCTGTTTACTGGAGAACACGCACTTTGGGCAAGATGGCAGGGTCCTGACAGGTTGTAATTTCCACTGTTGGAGATCTCAGACACTGAGCACTCACTTCCTTATTTGGAGGACACATAATCAAGGCTAGAACTTGGCAATTATATTAAAAAAAAAACAAACCCAACAGATAAGGAACTAGTTCCATTCCAGTGAGTAGGAGAAAATATACAAAAATTGTGTTTGCCTTATCATGTTACCTTGTTATTAATATCGGCCATTTTTATTTCAATGCAATAGCGACAAGGTGTTATATATGTTCAACTATATACTTATAAAATTAATAACGTATAGTATGTATTAGAGCAGCACTTTGCCATTTTTTTTTTTGTTTGTTTCCTCCCACACCAGAGCTTTTATGGGGAATACCATTTACATGAGGGATACGGCCCCTTGGGAATGCTAGTGAAATGCATAAATCCCAGCAAAGTAGTTTTAACTCCACCCTTTTCTTTCCTTATCTAAAAAGCCTTGTAGTTTGCAGAGGAATGAGAGTAAACTTATTGTTGGAGGAACTTTGAATCTACCCTAATTTAAAAATAAATAGAATGGAATCAATCCCAAACTGATACTCTATTGTTAATAATCAGTTTCTTTGACACACTTCCCAGTGATGGATACTTGCTCGTGGATCATATCCTTTAGTTTGGAAAGAGCTGTATGGAATACATGAATATCATACAATAAATATGTGCCTTTCAAGTGTTAGTTCAATATTACCTACTGACGGTCTGAAGTCTTATCTCATTCTCCATGTCACCCAATTAATGAACTACTCCTTCATTTTATCCCCCGCCCTCTTTTCTGCTCCCGTGTGATACATACATGCTTCAACCATTGCACCAAAAGGCATAATTTCATTTCAGGGAGATTATTTGTCTATCTCCTCTTACAAACTGTGAGTTCCCCCAAATAAAGACTAGGTCATATTTATTTTTCTGTGTCTAGAATTCAGCACACTGCCTAGAATACAATAAGTGTCTGCCATATGATTATTAATGAATGGGAACAAGATTTAGTAACTCTCGATCACTCCGAGTTAAAGCCTGAGGCCTGCATGCTAATGTTGTGGACATCCAGTATTATAAAACATTTCATGAAAAAAAAAAACCCCACACTCATTTGGTGTGGCTGATGGAATTTTTGTTCAAATAAAAATGATTTTAGCATGAAATTTAGGGTGTATAAAGGGTTACAATAATAGGCAGGAAAGTTGTTAAATATTTTAATGGGGGAGAAAGTATTACTCTAGACTGGTTTCTACCCTTAACTGCTGCTAGGCACAACTATAGGAATTGAACATGAATGAACCACGAATAGAAATATAAGGCAAAGAAGAATATATTTTGTACCCTGCTCTTTGAAAACTGGTTTTGACTGGGCTGGGCTTCAGCCACTGTAATTGAGATGCCAAGACTGGTATCATATGCCAGCCGGAGTAAAGGGGAGGGGTCATGCCTGGGTGATTGTCAGCAAAGACATTATTCAGAAGCATCTCAAGAAACATCTAGATGAACCATCTTAATATTTAGGTTCTACGAATCTCTCAGTTATGGTGGCCATCTTAAATTTTGTCCTAGAAAAGATTAATTCTTTGGGGGAAAACTGAGTGAGGAATCAGAGTAGCATCTAGGAGAACTCTGAGCCACTTTGAAAAGTGTTTCAGGTAATAAAAAAGTCTTCCATGTAAGGAAGATCAATATAGGTCTTGACTAAGGTAAGACTCTTTGGTAGGTTGTTGGGAGAGGTGAAGCATGTGATACACTTTTGCAGTCTTTTCAGTATCAATATCAGTATCAATATCAAATTAATTCTAAACCACAAAATATAGCTAATATCCTCAAAGCAAATGATTCACACATGTTGGCTATGATAATAAGATGATCACTGACTCTTTGAAGAAGAGCAGAGGGGTCTTATAGTATAGTTGTCAACAGCACAGACTGTGTGGATTTGAATCCTGCCTTGGTGACTTAACAGCTGAGCCCCTGAGCATGTTGCTTAACATCTCTGTGGATCAGTTTCTCATCCGTAAATATAGAATAATAACAGTATCTACCCCATAGGGTTGTCATGTGGAATAAATGAATGACTATACATAAGGTACTTAGCATGGGATGAAATACATAGGAAGCACCATATAAATGTTAGTTATTTTTATTATTAATCTAGGATAAGCAGTTACAGACAAGTAATTCAGGTCATCAGTAATCAATTCTTTTCAGATACTAGGTAAGCATGTAGTTGTAAGGGTCAAACAAAATCATTAATACTGCATAAGTGGTGTGACCCAATTAAGGGTGTGGATTATCCTTGAAATAACTTTTTAAGAGGCTTTTTAAAAAATGTTTATTTATTTATTTATTTTTAGTAATCTCTACACCTAACATGAGGCTTGAACTCATGACCCCAAGATCAAGAGTCACATGCTCTACCGATTGAACCAACCAGGTGCCCCCCCTTTTTAAAGTTTGTTTGTTTGTTTATTTCATTATGAGGCTTTTAATTAGACCCAGTGGTCACTCCATGGTTATAGACGTTCGGTGGAAATTCTGGACTCCTACTGCAGCAAGATTTTATTAAGTGGTTTGTGCAGATGCCATTGTTCCTGATACATTAATTGGTGCCTTCAATTTATTAGTCTAAATCCAACTACAACACTGGTGATATAAAAATAACACAGCAGCACTTCCTTTTTCTCTATATGAGTTGACTTTCCATTGGTACCACACTCAGGATGTCACTGAAATACAGTTTCCTGCCTGGATTCTTATACGTTGGAATTCATAAGAAGCATGCAGATACTGCGAGAGCCAACAGTGGTCCACTTATCTATTGCTTTGTAACCAATCACCCCAAAACTCTGTGATGAAAAATGGCTGCCACTTCATTTTATTTTTTTAATTTTTGTAAATTTTTTTTAAGATTTTATTTATTTGTGAGAGAGAGAGAGAGCACAAGCAGGGGGAGCAGGCTCCCCACTGAGCAGGGAGTCCGATGCGGGGCTCAATCCCAGGACCCTGAGATCATGACCTGAGCCCAAGGCAGACGCTTAGCTGACTGAGCCACCCAGGCGTCCCTGGCTGCCACTTTATTATGCTCACCATTCTGTGGGTCAGGCATTCAGGTAGGGCTCAGCAGGGATGGCTCACCTCTGCTACACTAAGTTGGAAGCTTCGGCTGAAGTGACTTAAGGACCCAGAGACATCCTGATTGGAGTTCAGTCTGGGGACCCGGTTCTTCTATATTTGGTGTCAGCTGGGGCTAGAATGTCTCCTTTACTCACACGAGTAAAGTGTCTGGTTCCTGGGGCTGGGATGGCAAGCATGACTGGGAGTTGGCTGGCACTGCCCCCTCTCCCTCTGTACCCTCTTCATGTGGCTAGCTCAAGCATCCTCACAGCATGATGATCTCAGAGAAGTTGCACTTGTTACATGGTGTCTGGCTGGCTTCCAAGAGGTGGAAGTGAGACCTATGAAGCCATATGAAGCCAATAAGGTCTATGCCCAGAGCGGGTACAGCATCGATTCAGCTCTGTTCTCTTGGGCCAAGCAATAACAGGGCCTGGCCAGAGTCGAGGAGGTGGAGAGAGAGAGAGAGAGAGAGAGAGAGAGAGAGAGAGAGAGAGAGAGAGACTACCTCTTGATGAGGGAGTGGCAAAGCAGTGTTTAGAAAACACTGTTGGCCACCAACAGAAATTCCAAAGTGAAGGCCCTTAGGCTGGAACGCACGGCCCTGAGTGATGATTGTCTGAGCTTCTGTTATATCCCAGTGGACAATCAGCAATTGATAAGCCTGGGCAAGAGAAAGTTTAGCAACACCCTCTTTCCCACAAGAATGGCAGGCAGTTGACTGCAGGCAATGGGGAGAAATGCTGACAAAGAGGTTCATTACAGTACTTTTTCATCCTGCACCAAATCCCACTCGATCTTGAACTTCAGGATTGAGACAACTGAGGCAAGTGTTCTCCCCAGGGTGTTAGAGTTGGGTTTGGGGGTTCCTTATTTGATTAACACTCAAATAGTTCTTCATTGTTTTTTCTGAGTGTTTTCAAGGAAATTGGTGCAAGCATTTCTTCTGAATGAAGTAACATTAAGTCTATCTTGTGGGTTCTTAGTTCCCTTGGAGGCTGCAGTGAATGCTGAACAAGCATAAGCATGGGTTTTGGAGTCATAGGTCCGGTTGAAATTTTGGGTTGATTGGCTATTAGTTGTTTGACCTTGGGCAAATTACTTAACTTCTGTGAACTTCAGTTTTCTCAATGGGAAAATTGAAATAATAATTGTTCCTCCTTATTGAATTTTGCAAGAACGAGCATTTGATAAATGTTGAACACCCTTCCTTGGAAAATAACCAGGAAATCTTCATGCTATTTGGGTCAACATAAAGGTCTGGGAATACTGAATCTGGGGAAGGCAATAGTTCCTTGCCGAGTAATGTTTGCACCTTCAATCAGGGCTGGGGAAGGGGGCAAAGAGAGAGGAAGACAGAGGAAGAAAAGAAAGCTATATTCGTGGACAGATTTTGGCAAACTGACATGAAGCAGAAACAACTGAGTTCATGGATAACTGGGAACTGAGGATTATTGAAAATGAAAATGTGTTGGGCTACTTATCTCAAAGGTATTATTGCCATTATGTTTATCCTCTGGAAAAAAAATCACAATAATATCACCATATATAAAAAGTTCTTAGCACATTGCCTGGCATTTCATGAGTAATCATAAACAGCCCTAATGATGCTAATGAGGTTGATCATGCAGGTGATGACAATGGTAAGAATCGATTAAGTAGCTCCTCATATTAATTGCACTGAGTTCTGATGGTATAGACTCTCACATGGCCCTACCTGTTCAGAGGATCAGTAGCGTTTTGTGTGTGTGTGTGTGAGTGTGTGAAGAGCTTGCTATCTGTATGTGAGAGGGAGCATTTATATTAGAAGGTGCCCTTTTAATTTGTCACATTATCGCAAACATCGTAAAAATGGAAACTTTTCATTGGTTCATTTTATTTTTTTAAAAGATTTATTTATTTTGAGAGAGTGAGAATGAGAGAGAGAGAGAGAGAGAGTACATGAGAGGGGAGAGGGTTAGAGGGAGAAGCAGGCTCCTTGCTGAGCAGGGAGCCCGACACGGGACTTGATCCCGGGACTCCAGGATCATGACCTGAGCCGAAGGCAGTCGCTTAACCGACTGAGCCACCCAGGCGCCCTTCATTGGTTCATTTTAAATGTTGTGGTAGATAGCTTCTAGGATGACCTCACATGATCCCTACCTCCTGGTCCTCATAGCTTTGTGTAATTCTCTCCCTTTGAGTTTGGGTTTGGCTTTAGTGAATCACTTCTAGCAAACAGTGCAGCAGAGGTGATAGGATGGCACCTCCAAGATTAGATTGTGATTTCCGAACTGGGTGATCTGAGGGAAGCCATCTAGCACGTTGTGAGCTACCTTACGTAGATGTTCATATTGTCAGGAACAGACTGGGTCTTCGGAGAGGGAGGAACTAAGGCCCAATCCAACCACGCTCAAGGAACTGAATCCTGCCAACAACGACGTGAGGGAGCTTGGCAGAGGATCCACACCGAGCTGAGCCTTCAGATGAGACCATAGCCCTGGCTTGACTGCAACTTTACGAGAGACTTTGAGCTAGAGGCATCCGGTTGGACTGTGCCTGGATTCCTGACTCACAGAAAGTGTGAGATGATCAGTGTTTGTTGTTAAAAGGTGCTAAGTTTGGGGGTGATTTGTTACGCCACAATAGATACCTACTACAAATGTCAAATATCATTTATTGAAGAGGCACCGTTGCAGGACTTCTTTTGAAAATTTTATCTGCCAGTTGTTGGTTGGTTAAATGGAACAGATGTGAAAGCATAGGGGTTGAGCCTTGGAGACAAACTGTCTAGGTTTAGATTACAGTTCTACCACTTCATGACTGGGGAACTAGGTAGAAAAATTACTTACATTATTTTAAATTTAGTTTATTTGTCAGAGAGAGCGAGCGAGTGCACAAGCAGGGGGAGCAGCAGGCAGAGGGAGAAGCAGGATCCCCGCTGAGCAAGGAGCCCGATGCGGGACTCAATCCCAGGACCCTGGGATCACGACCTGAGCTGAAGGCAGACGCTTAACCTACTGAGCCACCCGGGCGTCCCAATTACTTACGTTCTTTTGCCTTAGTTTCCTCTTCCATAAAATGGGGGTGGTAATATCTATCTCAAAGGACTGTTGTAAGGATTAAAGACCTTTGCATACCATGAGCACTGAATAAATTTTACACTGTTATTATCATCAAGGGAGATTGCTGCCCAAGGAAGACAGTGACCCCTGGAGCTACACGTGGGAAGAGTATGCCCACAGGGCTCCTGCAGACATCTCAGGGCTGAACTCCTAAGGCTTGCATTTGGGAAAAGGGGCTTTCCTTTTGCAGATGCAAGGAGAGGGGAAACTTGAGTCTTACTCTTGACTAAAACATGGCCCTAAGACCTTTGAGCCTAAATAAGTGTAGCTGAAGATGGAAAGCCTGTTGTTTCAAAGCTTCAAGCAATCTTTCCAGAGGTAGCTTTCTGAATATACTGTGCCTTTGTGTATTCTAAGGAAACATTCTTTGTTCTGGGAAAATCATTCACATTGAGCATTAACCCCGAATGCTTCTTCTTATAGTCATCTCTTTAGATATATGACAACTATATATAGTTTTTCTCAATGAAAAATAAGCAAAACACAGTTTTGCACAGAAACAACCTTAACGAAGTTTTTTCTTTTCTCTTAAAGCATGATTGTTACCTTTCCTGGTCATATCCCTATCCTCTTCATCAAGGGAGTGTTGTGTAGATACCACGGCGAATTCCTGGGTTTCTTCCGTAGCAGGCCCACAGTACATGATGGAGATATGACAGGAGAGTTCCACAAGAGTTTGGGAGGAGGGACTGATGACACGTTTTCGTGGTTTGACTCAGTTTTTTAAAAAAGCCACTTCCAAGGGCCCATCAACCAGTCAGCTCGTCCACTTGTTCCAGCAGGAGGTAGGAGGTTGGAGGTGGGTGGGGGGTGGAGCGTGGGGAGGAGCGACACCCCGCTCGGGAATCCTTGCTTCCAAGTGTCGCCCTACGTGCCCCCCCCCCCCCCCGGCTTCCAGGTCTCCTCTGAGCCCTGCCACCTCAACGCACACCCCCCCCCCCGGCCTTCCGGGCCACCTCGAACACCTTCCACTTCGGACTCCTGGAGATTTCTCCGGCTCAGTCCAGCCAAGAGGGTTCCCGAGACGCGGCGCGAACTGCCCTCCTCCTCCCGCGTCTCCGCCCCCTGTCGGGGCCGCCGGGGGCCGAGGGAGGCGAGGGTGCCGCCGCTAGAAAATGAGTGGTGCCCGGAGGGTGGCCCGGAGCTGCAGGTAACGCGCGCCAGAGCTCGGGCGCGAGCGGGCTCCGCGCACGGTCCCCTTCCCGGCGCGGCGACCCTGGGGCCGCACGGGGCGTCCCGGGCGGCTGGGGCGCGGCCAGCCCCGGCGCGGGTGGGGGCACTAGCGCTCCCCGCCTGTCGCGCAGCGACGTTCCGGCGGCTGTTCCCGGGAGCGGCGGGAGGCGGCGGCGGCGGGGAGCCGGGGCCGCGCGGCGGGGGCGCCGGCTGCTTCAGAAGATGGAGAAGTTTCTGCAGATCGCGCCTCACTCTCTGGCCATCGTCCTGGGCCCGGCCGAGGGGCCAACGGCGGAGAGGTCCGGGGCCGCCCAGCCCCCGCCCCCGGCCCAGCCCCGCCAGCTCGCCCGGCACCACATCGGCTACGAGATCTTCGCCGACTTCAAAGCCGAGAACATGCAGCACTTCTGGAACAAGAAGGTCACGGCCGCCGTGGCTGAGACCTTCTTCCTGGGCTGGATCGACGAGCAGATCCTGCTGATCCAGGGCAAGGAGGAGCATCTGGAGGCGCTGCGCGAGGGCTGGACGCGCCGGGCGCTGCGGCCGCCCTCGGGCTTCCACATCCGCTGCCTCGGTGAGTCCGGCCGCCGGCCGCCCCGTCCCGTCCCGCCCCGAGCCCGCGCCCGGCCCCGCGACGGGGACGGCCGGCTTCCCCGGGCGCCCCGCGCCTTCCTCCGCCTCCGAGCCCCGGCCGGGGGAGGGGCCGGCGGGCGTCCGCCAGCGCGGGATTGGGGGAACTTTCTGGCATCTAAAACCGGGATTCGTACCTTCCACGCCCCCCCCCCACCCCGGCCCGCCCGCCGGAGCCTCCCTGGCAGCGCGGGCCGCGCGCTCCAGTGGGGCGGTGCCTGGGGCCGGCCAGGTAGGCGGCGGCGCGGCGGCGGCGCGGGAGGCTCGGCGGTCCGTGGCCGCTCACGGGTCTGCCCGGCTCACGCTTTCCGCGCTGCCCCGATCGGGCCGGGGTGGCGTGCGATCGCGAGAGAAGTCAGGAGAGGATTCAGGTAGCATCAGGTAGCGACGGGCTCCGCCGCGCGGGCAGTTCAGGTGCGCGGCCGCCCCCGCTCCGTCCCCCGACGTCCTTTCGGCGGGGGACGACCCTGCCCCTCCGCGCGGCTCCCCGCCGCCGTTTGCGTGGGGGGGGGGGGCGCGTCCCGCGGCGCTGGGACACGGTGGGTGTCGTGCGCCGGCTTTTCTGGGCCAGACCGAGCTGTGGATTTCGTTTTAAATGTCTTGCCTCCCGGTACATCTTTCTTTAGTTTTGTGTGTTTGAAGGGAAGAAGGGACACGAGGAAATCAGGGGGAAGTCTGATTCTCAACAAAAGAACAGTGTACGGGGGAAGAGAGCTGGATAGGTGATAGTCGCTGTGCGCTTCCAATGTTGCCTGACTTGCTGTGTTGTTGTTTTTTTTTTTCTTTTTTAATTGCACTCCTATAGTCTAACTCCAGATTGCATCTCTTTTAGAATATACTTTTTAGTTTTGCACCTTGGGCCCAGTGGTTAAAAACGTAAATGGTAAATAGTAGTGCTTAATGCAATGATTTTAAGAAAGAAAGCATTCTTTCTAGTACCACGGTTTAGAAATTCTTTCATGACGTTTTGGGAGGAGGTCAAAAGTTCAAATGCTAAAAGACTGTAAAGCCGCCTTTTTCGTTGCCCACTGTTGCTATACTGCTTTCCTCTGACGGATTAGTTTATACCTGCTCATGGGTCTTCCTGTATGCCTATCGCAAATCTATAGCATTTTTTATTTAGTGGTATTTTGTCTGTTTTTGTATAGCAGAAATCTTGACAAAGCTTCCTTTCAATTGAGTGGACAAAAAATCCAGGAAGGCTTGCATCGTGTGTGTTTTGTAACCCGTGCCAAATTTCAAAAGGTGCTTTAATTTTTTTTTTCTTTAGCAAAAAAACCGTAGTGGACTACCTGTAATTAAGCTGCCTTAGTAAAGCGGCCAAGGTTAATGCCTCTGAAACTTGATCTGCTCTTGTATGTAGGGCTGCAACACATCAGGAAGCAGGGATATATGCAGTTATTTTTATGCCCTGTATAGATGACAGCATTTTAATAGTTCTCTTTTAAACTCGACTTCATTCTTAGTTTTCCCTTTTCATTTTCAAAAATCTCAAACATATAAAGGTAACATACTTCAAAAATCTTATATTGAATTCCCATGTACCCATCATCCAACTTTGAAATATATTAGGACATGGCCAATCGTATTTTGCCTCCACCCTTGTTCCCTACCTAATGCCATTTTGAAATCCCAGACATTGTATCAATAGCATTTGACTGGTAAATATTTCAGTTCACAGTTTTTTTTTTTTTCAGCAGAATTTGTAAACTCATAGGAATTGGGGATCCGTTCTATTAACCAAAGAGAAATATTTTGGCAATTTGAAAGCTTCCAAATTGCTGTCGTTGATTGACCTTTGTCCTGACCTGGCTGGGTAGCCTGAGCGGTCTTAAGCTGACTGGGGGGTGGGGGGTGGGGGTTAGCCGCTGCATTGCTCAGCTCCGCTGGGGCACACAGTACCATGATGGGGAGCATCAGGTAAAGGAGCAGAGTGAGGTCTGCTGGGATCCAAGTGGTCACTTTCTTTTGAGCTGCTTTGGGGCTTCAGAATTTCTGCTGGAATTCCAATTGCATTTCAGTAATGACTGTAAAATGCTGAATTGTTGGGAGAGAGTTTATCTGCTCTAACAATTCTCTGTGGGAGCCTGGGTGTCTGTTGCAGGATCGAAGGTGCAAGCAATTCCAAATGAGTTTTGCCTGTTAAGTCCAAAAGCATGTGGTTCTAACCAACTGTAAAATTTCAGGTGGCAGTTGGACAATGAGGAGGTGATTACGGATTCAACAAGAAGCGGGGGAAATAAGCAAGTCAAAGGAGAAGTTTTGATTTGGAATAGTCACATTCTCTCCTTAGAAGTGACCTGCTCTGGGCACGTAGGAAAAAAGTTCAGACTTTGGATTTCCAGGACCCTTCAAAGGGACATGTGTGCTCAGGAAAGTAGGGTTGTTTCAAAATTGTGCTGTATATTTTGAGTAAATCATGGTAAGTTAAATCCCATACGTGTTTATTGAGTGTGTACTAATTGCATTCTCTATGTCTCTCCCGAGATTATAAAGACTAGTGGGGTGTGCAGTCTTTTTGGGGGGAGACTCCCACAAAACTGGGCAGTGCTTTGAAGGGAGCAAGGAGCGGCTCCTTCTGCCTTGTGAGAGGTTTCCCAGAGATGAGGCTTGAGCTAGACCATGTGCAAATGTGGGGCGCAAGGGGTTCATTAGAACACGACAACTTTCCTACGCGGGCAAGAGCATGAGCAGAGTTACCAGGTTGGGGAGCTCATGACATGTTTGGAAACTGGCTGGTTTGGGTGGCTGGGGAGAAGGGTGTGATCCAATAATTCGAAAGGCGGCTAGGCCCAGATGTAACGATGTAGAAGCTGCTGGTGGCTTTTGAGCAGGGAGAGGGGTGACATATTTGATTGTTGTATAAGGAGAATTCTGGGGCCAGTGGGAGTGGTGGATGGCACTGGGAGGGGATTAGACACAGGAGCGCCAGCTCAGTCCTTGGACACCGTTGTGGGGAGAGGTGATGAGAGCTGTATTAGGTGGTCACTCTCTAAGGTGCATCCCATGGTCAAGGGTTATTTCCTTAAAGAAGATACCATCTTAGCTGGGTTGTGTCTGGAGGGCTTTCCAGCCCCATCTCCTAACCCACCAGCCTTTGGCCTTTGTGTGGAGCCCAAATGCTCCTCCTCCTGGGGCTCATGGGGTTTTCCTACCCCCAGCCTCAGATCCTGCGGTCAATGCCATAGGGCCTCCTGACTTCGTATGTCAGGGGGCATGGGTTAGTTCTCTGTCCTGCCAGTGGCTCTTTGTATTTTCCCAGTTTAACCTTTGATAGTCAAATACTTAGCTCCAAATATGTGATAATGCTTTTTAGACTTTAAATCAGAACTTGTATTTTATATTACAAAGTTGTTTAGAACTTATGGGCATCAAGATTTTATTATATTTCAAAATCTTTATCGGTTCTCTCAAAAGGAGTTGCTCTCTTAAGGTGGTTTCTCCAAGTAGTAAAATTTTAGGACAGAACTGTGTTTTTTCTTTTTTCTTTTTCTTTTTTTTTTAGAGAGGGAGGTCGGGAGGGGCAGAGGCAGAGGGAGAGAAAGAATCTTAAGCAGGCTCCATGCTGAGTGTGGAGCCCGTTGTGGGGGCTTGATCTTACCACCCTGACATCATCACCTGAGCCGAAATGAAGAGTCAGACGCTCAACTGACTGAGCCACCCAGGCACTCCCAGAATAGTTTATTTTTATTTTTTTGTTTTGTTTTTCGTATATTCTCCTGGGGCACCTGGCTGGCTCAGTTGGTAGAGCATGTGAGTCTTAATCTTGGGGTCATGAGTTTGAGCCCCATGTTGAGGGGAGAGTTTATTTAAAAAAACTACAGGGGCACCTGGGTGGCTCAGTCGGTTAAGTGACCGCCTCTTGATTTTGGCTCAGGTTGTGATCTGGGTTGTGGGATGGAGCCCCTGCATCCAGCTCCAGGCTCAGTGTGGAGTCTGCACCTCCCTCTCCCTCTGCTTCACCCTGCTCTCACGCTCGCTTTCAAATAAATGAATAAATAAAATCTTTAAACAACAACAAAACCAAAACCGAACAAAAAACATATTCTCCAAAAAAGTTTGCATAGACTCCCCCAGAAGTTTATTGTGTTTATTTAAGTCAACTTAAAATTGAATAGTATTCATCGACGGATGGTTGGGATTGATTTGTGAGTGTTATGAAGCTTTTTGAAGGAGAGATGCTGATTCATTCAACAACTGGAACACCTCCCACTTTCTAGGGTCTGTTCTGGGAATGGAGGTGGGGCCTGGGTCAGACAAGGACAAAAGTCCTTGTACTTTCGGAGGTTCCATTCTAGTGGGGCAGCAGACATTTCAAAAACTTGACAAAGAAAGAAGTTCACGGAGTTCCAAGTGCTGTAAAATTTCTGCACGTGATGGGCTAAAGAGTGATGAGGAGAGGCGGGATAATAATCGCCATTTATCGGTCATTTGTTATTGTCTAAGTGCTTTATTTTTATTAAGTCATCTTTTTTTTTTTTTAATTGTAAGATAGTAGGCACACGGTGTTACATTAGTTTCAGGTGTGGGACAGAGTGATTCAACAAGTCAGTATGCTTTGCCCTGCTCATCACAAACATAGCTATAATCTGTCCCCATCCAACACGAGTCCCCGGCCATGGACTGCATTCCCTGGGCTGTGCCTCTCATCCCATATTGCGCCCCTAACTGGAAGCCTGAACCTCCCATCCCCCTCCACCCATTTTGCCCTTCCCCCACCCCCTCCTCTTTGGCAACCACCAGTTTGTTCTTGGTATTCATGGGTCTGTTTCTGCTTTTTGCTTGTTTGCTAATTTGTTTGTTTTGATTCCACGTATAAATGAAATCATATAGGATTTTGCTTTCTCTGTCTTATTAATTAATCCTTAAGACAGCTATCCCATTTAGGTATCATTATTTTACCCGTTTTACAAATGAGGAAACTGAGGCACAGAGAAAACAAGTACTTCTCCAAGGACACCTAGTTCAGTAAGAGAAAGAGCCAGAATCTGGATCCACATGGTGGGTTTTGTCTTGCCTTGTCTTCTCCTTTTCTCTTTTTCCCTTCCCTTCCTTTCCCTTTGGTCACATTGTCCTCACCAAAATTTCCTTCCAAGACACACACACACCCTCCCAACAATTTAGGGGACCAGGCGGCCCAGCGGCAACTGGGTTGGCCAGAAGGGGCTACGTCCTCCTTTTCTCTTCAACAACACAACGGAAAAGAGAAACCAAGGTCGCCCAAGACGCTCATGTTTGAGCTTCTTTTGGGCCAAACGGGTCGGTTCATTACTTTGTGTGGTTAATGATCTTTCCGAAGGGCTTAGGCAGAGGAGAGCGGCTGCCTCCCTTTCTGCCTCGAAGCTAGTGCCATCCCCCCGCCCCCGTGTGTGGAGGGACTGCTCTGTAATAACATCTCCTTCGTGTAGCACTTGACTGGCCATCAGTCCGCCAACAATGGAAGAGCCCGTGGAAAGCAGCTTGACGTGTTAGAGGAACGGGAAAGAGCCAGCGAGGCTGGGGCTGGTTGAACCAGCAGAAGAGTGGAAATAGAAGGCGGGACGGGAGGTGAGGTCAGACGGGCTGGCGGCCTCCAGGCCACGTGGGGCCTCCTGGGATTTTATTCTGTGCGCACGAGGCATTGAACATCCAGTAAGTCTAGAGCACTGGGTTGGGGGTCTGCAGAATATCCAGAGAAGTTTCAGAGACGGGCCTCACGCTTAGAGAACCTTACCTTTCATATTAAAAATCTCAGGATGAAGGCTAAAATGGCGAATGGTGATGCATTTCTGGTTTTATTAATTTCTGGCTGGTCATAAAAAATATTTTTATGAATGACCTCACTCTGGCTCAGAGATATTTTCAGTAGAGATGTGTCAGTTTCATTGTGATAAAGCATTTAGAATGAACTTCTGAGACTCACAGGCTCACTGTGATAACTGGGGGACTTGGCGGAGATTTGTAAATTTTACCCTGAGCACATGTTTATCTCCCTCCTGCATTAAGAGGTAAATTTGCCAGTTATCCCCAAGTTCTTTTTAAAGGAGCATAAAACTGAAAGGTGTGTGTCTGTGTCTCTTGTTCCGGAGTGAAAGCACTCAGGTGCTTTGGGGTAAAAATCCAGAGAGGTCTGTTGTATACAAACTACTTGCTACAAATCATTTTAAAGGTTTCATCCTGCTTAAAGTATCTCACACAGTGATGTGTATGAGGGGGGCTTTACCATAGTCCCTTGAAGTTTGGAGATGTACTTGAGTCATTATTCTGCTCAGTTCATGCATTTGTGAAGTTTTGAACCCTTCCATTCTGTATTATAGTTGTAAACATAATATAATCGCAGACTTGTATTTTACTTTTTTTTTTTAGATTTTATTTATTCATTTGTCAGAGAGAGAGAGAGAGAGAGAGAGAGAGAGTGAAGGCATAAGCAGGGGGAAGTGGCAGGCAGAGAGAGAGGCAGACTCCCTGCTGAGCAAGGAGCCTGATGCGGGACTCGATCCCAGGACCCTGGGATCATGACCCGAGCGGAAGGCAGACGCTTAACCAACTGAGCCACGCAGGCATCCCTGTTTTTTACTTTTTAAATGAATGATCTGGTTTATCTGAATGAGGAGGTTAAATAGATGTATTGATAAGGTATAAGCTGTGAATATAATCTATTAATATATAAGTATTAGATATATGCATACATAGAAACAAATTGATCTTTAAGAAGATCCTGTGCCAAGGACTTTTTAATAAACTTTAATCACATTGGCATCAGAGGGTGTTTAAAGCAGCTTTTGATATTTTGATATCAATAGGTCTTTTTTTTTTGAGAGAGAGAGAGAGAGAGGGAGAGAGAGAAAGCAAGTGTGAGCAGGGTGGGGGTAGGGGCAGAGGGAGAGAGAGATTCCCAAGCAGGCTCCATGCCCAGTGCAGAGCCCAGTGCGGGGCTTGATCTCACAACCCTGAGATCATCCGAAATCAGGAGTCGGATGCCTAACCGAGCCACCCAGGCACCCCACAGTCAATCTCTCTTAATAGAGAACAGTTAATTAGGACGTTGTCAAGGACCAGAACTAGAAGCATCTCTGAAGAATTTGATAAGTGATTTAGGTAAAGAGGATCCCTCAGAGTCGTTTTGGGGTAGAGATGAAGGTAAACCCTCGTAGGAGGGCAGAGCCAGCTAATGAGAAGGTCCCCAGGGTGGTGGTGGACACCACGTGGAACAGAGCGGGTCTTAGCGGGTCTTACGACGTTTTTATGATGTTAACAATATGAAAGCATACCTCTGTGCTGTCAGTTTTACTCTTAAGACACAAGTAAACACAATAAAATTCCTCTCTTTTTTCAATGTCTTGCGAAGGCCCTAAAATATAATTTTCTAAAGTGAGGGCCCCTCTGTTGATGCAAAGTGACTTGTCTCTGAAACCAGGATGTCACCTGCTCCTTTCCCAGTACCAAACACGTGGGGAGCATATAAAGACCCTCAGTTTGCTGAATGTGGGCTGACTAGTCGTCTGTTCAAAGTAATCATCTTCTCAAGAATCTAGGGGTCACTGGAGGTCCCTAAAGGCTTACTGATGTCTTCAAGGGGTGCAGTGCAGTCTGGTGGGATTTCATCTTCTTACCACCTGAGATGACTGCAGCCTGTGTCCTCACAGTCAGCCTGGAGCGCTGAGGTGCTGGCTGGAAGGATAGGAAGCTGCCAGGCTTCTGCTTTGTTCCTTCCTGGGGGAGGTTGCTGTCTCTTAGCATTCTTCTGTGGCTGCCAGGCTTCCTCCGAAGCTGTGTCAGGAACCACCCCCGCCGCTGACTTTCCCTCCAGGGTGTAAGGCAAGTTTTCCTTTCACACCTTTGCAGCAAAAGATTATGATTCCATCTCTGCCTTTCTAAATAGTTTTCTCTCCCCCAGATTTTTTCTGGAAACTAAAGTTCCCCTTAGGTCTCCATCTATAGGACAATAGAGCTCAGGGCCTGCTCTTCTAAGGAACTTTATCTTCAGAAATTCCAGGCTCTGCCCCCCCCCGCCCCCACCGCCCCATCCCCACCATGCCACCCTTGAAAGTGACCTTCATGAGTCCTAGAGAGTTTTTGACTCCTTCATGCTGGGAAAGAGGGGGAGAACTGTCTACATATTTGACCCCTTGGAGGGTTGATAGGATTCTCAAGACAAAATTTATGCCTTTGGCTCTTGCCGGTTTCGGCTGCGTTCTATGCAGGGGAGGGGCGTGCGGCTCCAAGCCCCCTATCAGCGGGGGGGGGGCTGCATGTCCACCCCAAGCTGTCAGCGTTTGCAGCTACTCCCACACCAATTCTCAGTTCCTTCCCTCTTTGACTTCAAACTGGTGCAGCTGTGCTTTATTCATCAAGTCACAGACCCGCCAGGCTCCCAGCTCAGTTTCCTAATCCTTCCTGCTTGCTTGGCGGTGGCCCATGGTGGGAGGATGGAGCCGGGAAGAGCTGCTCCCGAGCAGCGTGGGATGGAGCGTGTGTGTGAGGGAGAGGCTGGGAGCGTGGAGGAAGGCACGGGTCCACGGCTGACACGTGCACAGTGCTAGGGGGAAGGCCAACGAAGAGGGGAAGCCAGGGCACAGGGATCACAGGGAGGCACTGAAGACCGTCTGGTGCAGGGGAGGTGCAGGACGGTTTCACATTGGCCGGCGTTGCTGTGAAGCGGGTCCACCTCTTGGAAGTCGTCTTGTCCCTGTCGGAGAGGGCGGGATGGGGCCCGAGCTCTGTGCATTCTCTTTGCCAGTCTCGCCCAGGCCTGAAGTTGCTCATGGGCTGAAATGTGCGGGCCTGTGGTAGAGGGCTTTCCCCCCGTGCTGTGGGAAGAGCACTGTCCAGGCTGAACAATTCACCTTGGCCCTTTCCCTTAAATCTCTGCTTCTGGTCAACCAGCCAGACACTTTTGGACTCCTCCTGAGGCAGAAAAGGATGATACGGCTCCATGAGCACTGCCATCCTTCTGGAAAGGAATCCCAACTCTTCAGCTCATTGATTATGTATGTTGCAATCTCATATTCCCCGTATTCACCCGGATCCTCAAACCTGCTCCCTCCAAAATGCCCTCTGGCCCCCTAGCTTCTGATGGCCTCTCCTTTCCCCATCGGTCCTTCTCCTTTGGTCTTGCCCAGCGTGGGGAAACTTGGAAAGGCTGCTTAGCTCTGGAGTTAACACAGAATCTCCGGAGAGATGAACGATTGGTGGTCAGTGGGGGACTTTGTGACCAGCACAATTTGTCTGGGCTGATCACTTTCCTTTCTTCAGAGTCTGGTTATTTATTTGTTTAGAAAAATAAGAAAGAGGCTTTAAGTTAGTAACCGTGAAGTGCTAATGTGGAGGAAAGGAATCAGTACTTCAGAAACCAGGTCTCTGAATGCTCCCAGACAGTGAGGGCTACATTAGCATCTTCTACTCTTTCCTGTATCTTTACCGTTTCCTCTTACGCTGCAGAAAGAGCATTCTAGAACACAATCTTTATGCCATATGCTCCTTCATTTTATTAAATGTTTACTGGTTCTACTTCAAGAGTTGGTAACTGAGTTGGGAATTGTTCCAAGCTCTTTGATACGTTGTCTCATTTAATCCTTATAGAGGTAGTGCTCACGTTATTTCTGTTTAGTGGAAGAGAAAACTGAGGTTCAGAGAGTAACCTTGTGTGAACAAACAATCTCAAATTCAACTAAGTAAACTGATCCCGAAGTCTGAGCTGTCAACCTTTTTAAAACTGGTTGTCATTTCTTTCTTTCTTCTTCTTCTTTTTAATCAGACCATTTTAATTTATTGAACCTTGGCTTTGTCCGGGGATCAGCGGAGCTCATAACCAAGTCCACCTTAGCAGAATGTCAGATTACCCTGCAATTATTTCCTAGCTCATGAGTGTGGAGTCGGAATTGATGTCCGCAGCAACTGGGAGAATCTCCAGATTGGCTTCCTGACTCCCGAGTAAGTAGGGACCGTTTCGATGGAGAGAGCCTCGTGGCAGCCCCGGGTCTCTCCACTTCCGGTACAACAGTCAGAAAATCTTTTGTGTCCTTGGAGAAGAGACTCACAGAGATTTAGATTACTCTCAGAGACTTGAAAGATTCAGGATGGAAATTTCTGTCTCATCCCCATTTAACTCTGAAGTATGACAGGCGCAGAATGACAGAGCATCGTAAGCTTAATGAAATAGTGACTAATACCCCAGCTCCACATCTGGGTCTGGTCTTATTGTAGTATATCCGTACAGCCATCAGCACAGTGACCCCCAACTGATAAGTACATCTAGTTTGTAAACGTTTCCAAATACAAACTGTTATACATAAAAAATTTATACGTACAAAATGGATACATACATATGCACACACATATATAATAAGATTAAAACAAAGTATGTGCAACCATGATCCAATTTAAGAATTACGTGTTGTAAGAACAGCTTGTAGCATCTTTGCGCTTTTCTTCCATGGCGTCTTCTTCTCTCTCTGCAAGAGATGAGAATTATCCTGAAATTTCTGTTACTCCTTCCCTTGGTTTTCTTTTGTAAGTTCACCAGCTCTGTGTTCATTCCTGTTTTGAACTTCGTATGAGTGGAGTCATACAGCAAAACTGATGGTCATTTCTGCTGGATGCAGGTTTTGGCTTTGTTCACTATCACTGAGAATTTTACTTCTCTCGTACTTGAATGTGAAACAAAGTAGTCTCGTCTGGATTATGATTTGCGAAACGTCCTTAAACCATACAACAGTACCTCACCAAATAGGTTGAAGCAGAGGCCTAACGACAGTGGTGTGGTCTTGATATTTAAAATGCAGGGTCAGGGGATAGCCAACACATACCTTTATTGTCAACTTTTGCCTTTTATATGCATATAAATACACACATAATTATATATTTATCCATATATGTCTAGGAATTTGAAGCCGACTCCACGCTGAGTGCGGAGCCCGATGCGGGGCTTGATCTCACGATCCTGAGACCGTGATCTCGGTCGAAACCAAGAGTCAGACACTTAACCGACTGAGCCACCCAGGCACGCCAAGTCCTCTTGTGAATTCTTTTTTTTTTTTTTTAATGTAGGCTCCATGCCCAGCATTTTAATCTTTTGTATCCTTCTGCTTTAGCGTGTGTTTTATAAGCAAGATAGAGTTAACGTTTGAATCTTAACTCAAGGTGAAGAGTATTTGTCTTTTAGGTATATTGAACCATTAACCATATTGCACTGATAACGTTTGTTCTTGTTTGGAACTTTTCCGATTATCTGGAAGGCCCTACAATATCAGCTTTTTATAAATCATTTGCTTTGTGCTGGAGTGGTACAATGTGACCCTCAAGTCCTCACTCGCCAGTTTTTCAAATGAACAATTAAGTCCCTTCTTTGGTGTTTTCTTTTTGACCTTGTAACTAGAACAACGGTTTGCAAACCTGATTATTCTATAGATTAGTGAGCCCGGAATTCTCCACCATCACAGAGTGAAAGAAAACCACAGCTGCTACCTTGCATTTCCCGGGAGGGAGCCAGTGTAGATGCGAGTTGGTAAGACAGTGCTGACTGGGACTAGAGGCAGTTGGTGATGCTCCCGCTTGACCAGGCCTCAGAGCAGGGAAGGGGGTGGAGGGTGCATGGGCAGTGGCCCCAATTTATCCTAAAGAGGCTACGTCAGTGTCATTTGGAAACTAGATATTTTGTTTTGTTTTTTTGTTCATACTGTGCAAGTATCTTGTATCCAGTATTCAAAGGCAGAAAAGTGAGGGACGTTGGCATTGTTCTGAGTTCAACTGGCTCACACAGCAGGCATCGCTCTCTGGCATTTTCTGCCAAGAGGTTTCCAGATGTTACAAGCAAGCACCCACTCTCTGGTCCAGGCCCAGCGTGTGTGGAGCGTCCTGCTATTCTCCTGGGGCACAGTTTTGGTGGTTGTCACTCTCCTCTGCTATTGTAAAGCTTCCATGTTTTTCATGTGGAAGAGATTGATTTATGTTTGAAACTACTTATGCCAAATCAAGGAATAAAGACAAGAAAGAGACTGGAAGCTTCTTGTCATGGAAGCAAGTCTTCAGCTTGGGGGAGCCCACAAAGACAAGATCAGATGGAATTGGCTGGTGGCGTTAACTCCGTCTGTGTGACTAATGATAAAAGGTTTCCTGTACAGAAAAGGTTTAATCTGATGATTTTTTTCCCCTTCTTTCTTTAAAAAAATGAGCATTTATATATATAAACGGAAGAAACGAGGCTCAGAAAACTCCAAAATGTCTTTCTTTTCTTTTTTTTTTTAAGATTTTATTTGTTTATTTGAGAGAGAGAGAGAGAGAGAGCTCAAGCAGGGGGAAGGGCAGAGGGAGAAGCAGGCTCCCCCACTGAGCAAGGAGCCCGATGCGGGGCTTGATCCCGGGACCCCAGGGTCATGACCTGAGCTGAAGGCAGACGCTTAACCAACTGAGCCACCCCGTTGCCCCAAATGTCTTTGTGTTCTTAAAATAATACCAGTTTCTTTTGTTCTGAGGTAGGTGACCGCTCCTTCCGAAGTGGCCCGAAGTAAGAAAGCCTGGATTCCTTCAAGTCCGGCTCTGTGTCGCTTCACTTGTACTGAAAATGGAAAAGCAAATTTAGCCAGCTAATTTACATGTAATTTGAATAAACTGTTTTAAAATTTATATGGACTGAAACTGATGATTAGTTGATAAAGTCACATCGTGCATAATACCTTTTAATGTGTCTACACTTTTTATACGACTTTAGATCTGAAAAAAAAGGAAGCTTTGTTGAAATAAGCATTACATTGCTGTCAATGATTCCCCCCCACTTCCTTTAAAATTTCTGGAAATTTATTAGTAGAAGAGGGAGGGATCATGTAAATGACATCCTAACAGAATGTGAATTGAAGTTATTTCTAAAGAGCAGTTTGATGTGAATTGGTGAGTTCACATAATTTCAGTGACTGGAAGTTTGCCTCCTCTGTTAGGGTGTCAATCTGTGTTGGCCATTCTGAGGGTCAAGAGTATGACCTATTCAGAAAATGCTTCTACTTCCAAGGAGAGGGATTTAGAGTACGTGCAATTGTCAGAGAGACTGTGAGTCCCTTTCTCTAAGCCCTGACCCTGGGTACTCCAAAGTTCTGAGGATTTGAGCATGTGCACTCAAATGAGTGAATGAAGTCTTCTGTAACATTACTAACATATTTAATTTCCTGAGTAGGTGGGTCATTGTGCCAAGTTTGTCCTCATGCCAAAAAGATTATTCAGGCATTTCAGTTAAGATACTGCCTTCTCAAGTCACAAAAGTTGACATGATCACCGTTTATACAATCAGTTTAAAAGAATTGGCATTTGTATTCTACTTGCTTATATTAACAGTTTCACTGTGAATGTGTCTTTCCCATTAGATTGTAACTTCTTTGTGGAGACGGTAAACTTCAGTTTTTATGTCCCGGTCTAATTCTCCATGTAATGTGGATTTAGAAGTACAACATAAGTATACTTATAGGTATAGTTAATGCTAACCGGCTGCTGGTGGCAATTTCTTAAAGTCCCATTTGATAAAATAGTTAAGCAAGGAGGCCATTAAATAGCCTATGTAACAGGCCTTTGGTAGCCTATGTAAACAGATTAAATCCAGAGTCAACTAGATTTTCTTAAATCTGAGAAAATGGAACTCAAGAACAACTATCGTAACAGCTGAATAAATTTTCCCAAGTAAGGCAAAAATTTAAATTATAACTAATTAAGTAATTTCTTTGCTTTGCTTCCAAGTCTTCTCTATAAATACTTCTGCTCTACCAGGACACCCCCAACCCCTTTTTGGTTTTGGTAGTGCCCACCTGGAATTGTTTGCTCAAATAAATTTTTAAAAATGTAATGTGTCTCGATTTATCTTTTTATACATTTTAACATTGGGGAAAAGATGACTCAGGTCTGGTAAGGGCAAGATAAATCTGATAATCTTAATATATTGCCAGTGGTAGTGAAAAAGAATTTTTTTTGGAAAGCATCTTGTCAGTATGTATTGAAAAGACATCTAAATATTCACATAGTTTGACGTGGTGATTCTACCTTGAGGACTATGTCTAAGGTAGTAATCCAAACTATAGAGAGCTATATGTAGGAAGCTGTTCGTTATACAATTTTTTTAAAGATTTTATTTATTTGAGAGAGAGTGCGTGAGTAGGGGGGAGGGGCAGAGGGAGAGGGAGAAGCAGACTCCCCTCTGAGCAGGGGACTCCATCCCAGGACCCTGGGACCATGACCTGAGCCGAGAGCAGACACTTAACCGACTGAGCCACCCAGCTGTCCTCATTATACAATTTTTAAGAAAGATTGATTGTGGGGCACCTGGGTGGCTCAGTTGGTCGAGCATCCTACTCTTGATTTTAGCTTAGCTTGTGATCTTAGGGTCCTGAGGTCAAGGCCAACCTGCCCCCCACCCCGTGAGGCTCTGAGCTCGATTTGGAGTCTGCTTGAGATTCTCTCTCTCCCTCTCCGCCCCTCCCCCTGCTTGGAGTGCACGCGCTCTCCCTCTCTTTAAATCAATAAAATCTTAAAAAAAAAAAAAAAGGAAAGATTGTAAGTAACCTAAATATCATGAGTAGAAAGCAAGTCATAGTTCTGCATACTGGATGAATACTATATAACTGTTCACATGTCTGTGGTGGTAATGGAACCACATGGAAAATGTCTATGCTACATAGTTTATGTGAAAGTGTGTGTGATATTTCATAGCAATACAAATCAGAACAAAAATCTCAAACCAGGTGCATAAGAAAAAATGGGAAAAATAACAATAAATGCCAGGTACTGAATAATAACTATGTTTTGGGCACAGTGCCAAGTACATTTTCTCCCTGAATTTTTATACATGGTCTTTGATGCACCCATTTTATGGATGAGGGAACTGAGCTTTGAGAGATTGGATAACCTTGCTCAGCCATGTTAAGTGATGGGACCAGGTCTGGGCCCAGGTCTGTGGGACCCAAAATTTGTGCTTGAAACTGGTGACTCACAAAGTTGACTGTGCATCATGGAACTTTAAATAACTAAATGAATTAATAAATGAATAAATACTGTATGGCTTAACCTCAGATCTGCTGGATCAGGATTACCAGCCAGACAGCCAGGAGCCTGTATTTCTAACACACAAGGCAGGTACCATGGCCAGTCCGTGGCCAGCATTTAGGACCCTCTGCAAATTCCGGTTGCTGTGTAAAAAAACACACTGAATATTAATTTGTGAATATTAATAGTGGTTGAATTTAGGTAATAGGATTAAGGGTGATTTTGTTTTTTTTCCCTCCATTTTTCAGATTTTCTTCAGGGAGAAATGATGTTACTTTGAGTATAAACACTTAATGAGGACAGTGTTGAATAAAATACTCCATTTAAATAGTCCCTTTTTGGAGAGAGGATATTATATGGTGCTTCTTTTTAAAAGTCCATTCCAAGAGTGCATAAGTGAGAAAAATGGAATGCTGTCCAAAAGAGGCATAATTTTAGCAAGATACTACAAAATATATGATGATTACAGTTATAACAGCACATATTAAATTTGTTTGCATTGTAAGAGTGCCTTAGAAAATACGAGCTGGACTATAGATTTAAAAAAATAAGTTAGGTGGTATGTTAATTATGGTTTAACTAGAAAAGAAAATAAGTAAATTGGATAATTGGACAAAGCCCCAGAGAAACTGGTCTGTTTAGCATTTTGACAAGCAAGAGAGAAGACTGTGATCACGGAATATTTTTGTTGTCAAGCAAAGGGAAAGGGTTCTTTTTCTTATAGTTGGGAGGAAGGGGTGTGAAATGAGATCATAATTTCACAGGAAATAATGGACTTTATTGTGAATGTGCAAACACGTGACAGTCGCGTTGGGAAGGTCAACACAGGGCCTTTTTCATCGGTCCCTGTGACACCGAGAACTGCCACGTTGGGTCACCCTGAGGCAGGAATAACAACAAGGAACCTTAAATAAGAGGAAAGCAATGCTGACAAGGTTCTGTTGTTTAGGAGGACAGAGGAAGATGTCAGAACGAGACAGGTCCTTTGTGCATATCCTAAAGAGTATTCAAAAAGTGATGTTGATATTTTCGTATTTATTAGAAGACATGAAATGATCAAAACGTTTGCTTACATGAAGGGGGCCCCCGAGTAGCCTCAGCCTCCAGGGTGTAAGTTCAAGGTCTTCTTCACTTTGCAGGCCTGGCCAGTCTTCAGAATTCCTGGGGTACATTCGGAAGATCATAAATAATTGCATGAGTTATAAGTCATGTATGGATTCATAAATGTATATTGTAAAGAATAAGGTGCATATTGTATATATATATTTATAAATATTTTATTTTAGAGAGAGAGTGCCTGCGTGAGCACAGGAGTGGGGGTGGGGGGAGCAGCGAGAGAGAGAAGCAGACTCCCCACTAAGTGTGGAGCCCGACGTGGGGCTCCATCTCAGCAACCTGAGATCGTGGCCTGAGCCAAAATCAAGAGTCAGGTACTTGACCGACTGAGCCACCCTGGCGCCCCAAATATTGTATATATTTTTAAAAGCTGAGTAATGATGTTATTTAGCCTTAATCATGAAAACCTTATTTAAAAAAATGGCAGTTTTTTTTTTCCCCCTTTGGAGCACTGACTTCTACACAAGAGACGGGATGGAACTGGGACAGATAACCAGAAATCCACCAAGACTGCGAAAGTTTTATATTAAGTCACGCCTTAACTGAAAAGAAAAAAAGTCCCCGTTAAAGATAGTCTCATGTAAACCAGATTTTTACGTCGGTCCCAACTTTGTTGGAGAGGAAGGGGAGAAGGAATTCCAGATGATGTCCTTGTCCAATATGAAGGCAAATGCCGGATGGGCTGACTTGATGATGGCTCAGGGGAAGCTACTGAATCTCCAGTGTCGCCAGAGGTCCAGCATGGCTTTTGCTGTCTGCTGTGGTCGTTGGAATCGTGTTCACCTGCTCTGGGTGCCAGGGATCCCTGAAGCCATGAGAGAAGAAAATGAAGTCTGTCCTGTATTTTCAAGGGAGGAGACCACCACTAGCGCTTTGAAAGGTAGTGAACTGAACCAGAAGAAAAATCCTATTTTGGGGGCTGAATTAGGAAACAGCGGCCTCCAAAGCTGCTCAGTAATCCAGGAGACCTCAATCCACTGATTAGGGGGGTTATTCGCCTCCAAACGCACGTGCTCAACACCGGATGGTGCACCTTGCTTTGTAAGCCCTTGAATGCTGAACCCGGGGCCTGTCCTCTGCTGGGTTGTCAGAGGGAAATGTGCTCGCCGGATTTGTGAGTAAAAAGACATAGTAGCTCTATTTGGGGAAAAGCTCTGAATACACAGAAATGGATACTTCGAGGGATAAAGCCCCAACATTATAGTTCATGCCTTTAGAGCTGATTTTAAAAATTAAAGGCACCTTTTTATTTCTTTTTATTTAAAAAATTATTCATTTATTTGAGAGAGAGGGAGAGCGAGCAGGGGGCGGGGCAGAGGGAGAGGAAGAGCAGTGAGGGGCAGGATCCCAGGACCCCAAGGTCACGACCCAACCTGCAACCAAGAGTCAGACGCTCAACCGACTGAGCCACCCAGGCGTCCCTCACCTTTTAATTTTTTTAAAATTTGAGGACATCCTCCAGGCTTCCTGTAAGTGATTTTTAAGAAGTTCGATCACATCTAGTCCGTCTGCTGGGTGAATCCAGGTAATGTACTCTTGGTGGTAAGTCACACCTGTGAGCTTTTGAGGGGAGACCTTTCCTGAAGTTCTTGAGAAGAGCTCTAAGAGGACGAAGATCCCTTGGAAAAGGGAGCTGATTCAGGTGTCAGACGGACTTTACAGATTACTGTGGTGGTCTCCTTATTTGTATTAAAACAGGCTTTCCCAGGCATGAGCTTGTTTCTCTCAATTACATACATTAGCTGGGCTGGTTTTCTCCTTCACTTCGGAGTATGAGAACAGGCAGGACACTTGGATGACGACGTGACTGTCATTGTCCTTGCAGGGAGCAAGCATCCTCAACAGTCTTTAAAAACATCCCGTGATGAAGAAAAATATGTGTTATTTCAAGGTTATTATAAATATCTTTCTTTGAAAATACCATTGCTGTGACATTTTGCATTGATATGTTTAATTTTGAAACACCCAGTACAATTAAAAGAGAGCGGGAGATTTTTATGTTTACCTGAAGGAGGATGGCTGTGAAATCTTGCCATGGTCAGTCGCAAGTGGGAAGGTCAGCTTCTTTCTCCATTTCACTCGCTAGCTTTAGGGTTATGGTTTTGTTCCTGTGTGAACTGCCTCTGGAAGAGAAGATGTGAGGGTTATGCTCTCAAACAGGGTACAAATAGTCTAGAAACAGCTTTACAATATAGTTGAGTGGGCGGCTCAGTTGGTGAAGCGTCTGCCTTCGGCTCAGGTCATGATCCTGGGGTCCTGGGATCGAGCCCCGCATTGGGCTCCCGGCTCAGCGGGGAGTCTTTGAGGTGTGTTCCAGGTGCACAGTTAATAAAGTCTGAAAACTCCAGGTTATTTTTATTTCGTTACTAAAACAGTGTCCAGGAGACTGACACCTGCCTGTCCTTATGATGTCCCTCACTTTCTGTTTTTTACCTTAGTCCCTATTATTAGGGTCCCATCTGGGAAGGAGGTAGATTACGGTCCCTTAACACCTTTTCCTGCCCTGTGTGGAGAGGCTTTGGGGGTACAGCGAGCCATCCCCATTGCTGTCTGGGTTGGGTGGACACAAGGCTTTGTCGGGTGATACACCGGAGTGTGCGTCAAGAACCCTAGGTAGATGGGGGTTCTCATCCCTGCTTTGAATTTGCCAGCTGTGGGGTCTTGGACGAGTCCCTGTTCTATTGGAGTATTAAAGGAAGTAAAAAAAATACAAGTGTAGCCATCTGTTCTTTTATCCCTTCCTCTTTTTTTTTTTTAAAGATTTTATTTATTTATTCATGAGAGACAGAGAGAGAGAGAGGCAGAGGGAGAAGCAGGTTCCCAAGGAGCAGGGAGCCCGACGCAGGGCTCGATCCCAGGACCCCGGGATCATGACCCAAGCCGAAGGCAGGTGCTCAACCATCTGAGCCACCCAGGCCTTTCCTGTTGGTTTACTTACTTTTTTGGTCTGTCTGCATATTTATACCTAACAGTGTCTCACTGGGTTCTGGATCTTGCAAAGGGTTGAATTTTTCATCCTTGGTTTCAGAGAATGCGGATTAAATAACAAGCTGTCGGTATAGTAAAATTTGGCCAATTCCAGTTGTGGTTTTTGAGAAGCTCAAGGTAACTACAAAACTAGAAGTTACAAAAAAAAAAAAAAAAGAAAGAAAGAAAGAAAATGAAACTAAGGATATTTTTTTTTTTCTTGCTCTGGGTTCTGCTGATTCCCTGGCCCTTCTTTCCTGATGCTAATCCAATATAGTGTAACGACTTTATTTTGCTTTTGAATTGTACACAGAAGCTTGATTAGAGCCCTCCCTTGGCTGGGTGCCCGTGTGCAACCATATGGTACTTCACGGGAATGCGGATAATGGCTTCATTTTCGTCTGTGTTACAATAGGTAGGAGCCTGTGCGAGCAGGTAGGAGAGCTTTTATACAAAGTACAAATGAAAGCATTGCACAGTATTGTTCATGCCAGACCACAGCAGACTTAATCTGTCCAGAAATTGTACTTCTCTTCTTACTGGACATCTCACGCAGGACTCTGAAGAGAGTTGAGCGTGACCTTGCTTTCAGGGTCAGGGGTCCCAGCTTCAGCCCTTTCCGTGTTCCTTGCTGTGATGTCACAGGTGTTGGGCCGGGGTGGGGTGGGGGCAGCTGAGGGAGGCTGATAGGCAAGGAGGTCAAGATGGCGAGGTCTGGCAGTGCTCACTCCTAGCTGCTGGACTGTACCTGCCCCCCAGCCCCCCGGGGCTCCTGGCAGACCCCTGTCCAGGCTCTGACTAGAGGGAAGGGGGCCTCTTGCTTTCTCAGGCTGCCTTCCCCTCCCCAGCTGCCAAAGCACCCGCACTGCTGTCCCTGTCAGGCTTGATGCCACCTTGTCTCAGGGCTGTGTTAGTGAGTAGGCTGGGGGTCTGGGTCACAGAGTTGGAGCTTAGGATATTGGATCCAGACGGGACCTCAGGATTCATTGTGTCTCGGCCTGCCCTTCGCTCAACAGGAAACAGAAGTGTAGAGAGATCTGATTTGTGTTAGCGTCTCACAGCCAGGGTGTCCCGGGGCTCTCAGCTTTGCCCTCCAGGACAGGATGCTCCTCAGACTCCCTTCCCTCCCTGTCAGGCTTTCAGGCTCTGGACGAAGGTGCCTTTGCCACCCCCCTGCTGACAGTGAAATGGCTTTTCCAACGTGGCCCCGGGAGGGTCCGTCCCTGTGCCCTTGTGGAAATGGCAGATGCCACTGTGGCTCAGAACGAGGTTGAAAAAAGCTGTTATTTATTGCATACCTGCTGTATGTTAGACTCAGAAGTAGCCCGTTTATATATGTTGTTGTGTTTAATCTGCATGGGAACCCAATGAGCTGCTTCTTCCCTCCACTTGCCAAGAGGCTGAAATTCAGAGAGGGTGAGTGTGTAACCCACTGTCACACGGACACAGTGGCAAGGCTGAGGCTCTGACCTGCTCGACTCCACAGCCCAGATCTCCCCCTGGGGCCTCCACCTCCCAGGGGGCATCTCTGCCCCCACACTCCCCTGCTTCTGACCTGGTCTCTTTGGTTCGCCTGGAATCTTCAGATGGTCTTCAAAGCTTATTCAATCAATTTTTCCTTCCAATATAAATTTCACCATAATAATCTAATAAGGGTCTTCTTTTTCTTTTAAGGTTTTATTTATTTATTAGAGAGAGAGAGAGAGTGTGTGCACAAGCGGGGTGAGGGGCAGAGGGGGAAGCAGGCTTCCCGCGGAGCAGGGAGCCCGATGAGGGGCTCGATCCCAGGACCCCAGGATCATGACCTGAGCCGAAGGTAGACGCTTAACCGACTGAGCCACCTGGGCGCCCCTGCCCTCTTTCTTTTTTAAAATTCTATTATCAGGAGGCTGTGGCTAGCCAGAAGTAGATGCACAAAGCATGTACTCATAGTTCTCAAACCAGAGACAGCAGGGCCTAAAACATTTACTGCCCCTCAAGTGTATCCTGCTTCAGCAGGAATGAAAACTTGCTTGATGAGCAGGCCTTTCAATTCCAGTGACTTCCATAGCTTTGCTGGGGTTTTCCCCATCAGTGCCTCTAGACTGTAAACGCTCCAGGGCAAAGATTTTGGTCTTTGGCACATTTTAACAATCGTAAAGGGTGATGTACACCCTACATTAAAAGAGATGTAACAACAATACAACCTTGTCCTTTAAACGCAGCCTCTGGTCTCGATCTTTTTCCCAGATAGGCAGACATGTATAGCCGTGTACCTTGTAAAATCGGCTACCATGCTTTCCATGAGAAGTGGTTTTTAACAAGATACATTTTGCTGTGTTCTTGCGAACTTGAGAAGTCATGAAGTGTTAAAGTAGTTTGACAGTTTTATGTAATGGTTTTGTTTAGTTCATCCCCTAAACTGTTACCTACTTGAATATAATTTTGAGATTAAAACAATCTTATGATAAATTTAGACTTGCCAGAAGAGGAGAATTTATTTCTTTTTTTTTTAATTTTTAAGAGTTTATTTATTTGGGGGAGAGAGAGAGAGAGCAAGCATGAGCGGGGGAGCAGGGGGAGCGGGGAGAGGGAGAGGGAGAGGCAAGCCCCCCGCTGAGCGGGGAGCCCAGTTCTGGCTTAATCCCAAGACCCTGGGAGATGACCTGAGCTGAAGGCAGATGCTTAATTGACTGAGCCACCTCGGCGCCCCCAGAATAGGAGAATTTAAACAGGCATACTGTCATAATAAACTACGTTTTTTTTTTCTGCATCATAAAGCTAATATTTTTTTTATTATTCCCAATATTTCCCATATTTTAACATAAATTATTTCTCACCTATGTTCTACTTTCATTTAGACTACTTTATTTTCCTAGGCGGGGGGGCCTTGGGTAGTTTCTTTAGATACATTTCAGTTACATCTAATATGAAAACCACCCCCAGGAGAGTTAACTGAGTCTATGGCCATACCACCCTGAACACGCCTGATCTCATCTGATCTCAGAAGCTAAGCAGGGTTGGACCTGGTTAGTACTTGGATGGGAGAGAGTTAAATGGAACCGTCAGCCATCCTGTTAATCTTCAACAGCTTAAATAAACAACCACAGAAATATTATCCTGTGTGATTGTAAAAAAAAAAAAAAAGGAAAGAAATTCTTCTTGACCAACTAGTTAACAAAAACTCTATATGTTTGTCTTGTGGGATAAACTTTGGAGGGAAGCAAAGAGAGCAAAATGTACATATTTTAAAAATAACAGTATTTTAACCAACTGAGCATTTATTTCATGCATATTAGGCAATACGCAGATATGAGACACTGTAGGAGAAAAGAAGGCACCGTGCGTTTGGCCCCAGCTCGTAGGGGCTCCTGGCTTCACCGGGAGAATGTGGAATCGTCGACTGGCCCGTGGTGAAGAGCCAAGCATTTGTTGCCGGGCAAGCTCCATAGGCTCATGGAAGGGCCATGGATCAGCAGAGCTAGATTGTGGTCCTTACCTTGGACTACTACGTGTGGGATCCCAAGTTGGCTTTCTCCCTGGCCTGTACGTCCAGGATGCCTTCCATGTCCCATCAGTCCTCATACGGCCTTGGGCCTGTGGACAGAGGGAGAAACGTGGTGCATTATCCTTGGCTCTTAGAGACTAAGGAGGCTGCCATCCAAGTTGAACGGGACGGTCTGGGATCCCTCCAAGGTGTCAGCAGGTCCGTGGTGGATAGTCCGCGGTAGCCGGGACATTCTTTGCTACTTAGTATGCTTCGAAGATCTTGAGCTAATGATTCATGGAGGAGGTGGAGCGGCTGCGGGTGAGAAAGAAAATCTAAGGTGTGAGAAGCAGCTCGTCTAAGGCCTCCAGACTGGTAGGGAGTAGGGCAGGCTTCGCGGGCACCCAAAAGCCGATTCATCCCTCTCTACCCGTGTGAAGCTTGTGCTGGGGCTGGCAGAGGTCAGCCCCCAGCATCTCCTGGCATCCGTGTATCAGTGAAATATGCTTGCACTGGACATCGAGGCCACCTTAGAACGGAGGGGAGTCTGTACGCCTTAGAGGGAAGTTGGCGCAGGTCACCACCTTCGTTTGCAAGTGCGTGGGTTGGAGGAGTCCACCCCCTGTCCCAGGCCTGTAGAGCCCAGAGCGCTTGATTCCATTGCTGTTCTCCAAGGGGGGCTTGAGGTCTGAACCTAGGGGCCCGTTAAGGAGTTTGGAAAATTGGGAGGGATTTTGGGTCTGCCTTTGGTGGAGAGGGAAGCAAGCAGAGGAGTTTAGATTTGACGCCGTTAGCGATGGCAAACTGCTCTGGGTGTGAGAAGAGCAGTGTTTGGGGATGATTCGTGTGGCCACAGGAGGGGGTAATGCTGGGGAGAGGGTAGACGCAGCAACAGGTCGGTTGGGTGGGAGCTGAAAATGGACATCATTTCTCAGTCACTGAACCCTTTGGGTAATCTTTGGCTTCCTCCTCTTCTGTTCCCTGTTTGTCTAACCTGGAAGTTCTCCATTTTTAGTACACAGCGGACTCACTCAGGGAGCATATTAGAAATGCATATTCCTGGGCTCCCCGACCCCCTGAGGACTCCAGGAGCGGGCCTGGGAATCTGCATTTTTTCTTCCCCCCATCCCAGACGATTCTAGTGTGGTGGAACCAAAGACCACCTTTGAGAAAACTGACCCAGTTGGTCGATATTAGGTTCTCAGTTTTCGTTCTTATTCTGCTTTTGCATTCAGGCCCTCGGCTGCTTCCTCTGGCCTTGCCCCTCACTGTTCTGCTCAGGGAGCTGGTGCCCTCGGAAGGGCTTGCTCACTTAGCCCAGGGCAGGCCTCGCTGTCCGTCTCATCCCTCAGGCTCTGACGCCTCCCTGTCCCCATCAGCGGCCTTGGGGGGGCACAGCTCTTCACTCTTCCTGCGAGACCTTCTGTCCTGGCTCCCCAGCTGAGTGATGGGGGCCTCCCTTCCACTTCTGTGGCCTCTGTTATTTACGCTATGTAATTATGATGAAGGGTAAACGACCAGCTTGTCCAAAGAGCAAGTGCTTTGAATCAGGCCGCCCTGTGACCCCGAGCAGGTCACTTCACCCCCCTCAAGTCCACATTTCCTGGCTGCACCACCCGCCCCCACCCATTTTGGGGGCCGGGTGTAAACGAGATGCTGCCGGGGAAGGGACTTCGCTCAGTGCTTAGTACTTAGTGTATGTTAGGTAAGTGTTCTTTCGCCTGCTTTTCCGGAAGCATCCTGAATCCCCAGCTGGACCAAAAGACTCTCAAAAGAAAAAGATTGTGCTTTACCTTCCTCTCTAGTCTCAGCGTTGAGCTGACTACTCAGTAGGTAATAGTAATGCAAACGGTAGTAATAGTAGTGAGAGTGGTAGTCATAGCAAGAGCAAATTTATAGAGTACTTACGCTCTGCCAGGCATTACATACAGCGTTACTCTTTTTAATCTTCTCAACAAAGCTTCGAGGTAGGTGCTAATATTAACACCAGATGAGGAAGCAGCGACACGGAGTGAGTAAGTAACCTGCTCGAGGTCACCCAGTTGCTATGTAGCAGAGCCAGCGTGTGAACTCGGAATGTTTGGCTGCCACCTCTGTATTCTTACAGCACTCGAATAAGAAAAAAGCCCATTTTATTAATGGGAAAACTGTTAATCATATACTACAGAAATAGAGGGAACGTTATACTGAATTCCCATTTATGCAGCCTCCGTGATAATCAGCACATGGCCCGTCCTGTTTTGTCTGTACCACCACCTACCCCTCTGTCTCCACTTTAAATTATCTTGAAGCAAATCCCAGACATCATCTGATTTCATTGTAAATACATACATACATATGGCTCTAAAAGATGCCTTTTTTTAGTATAATTGCAATGCCATTATCACACTTAAAAATATTATCAGTTCCTTAATATCAACTATCCAGCTTGTGTTTAAATGTCTGCAATTGGTTGCATTAACATTCTTTTTTTTTTTTTTTTAGAGAAAGTGGGGGTTAGAAGGAGAGAGGGGGAGAGGCAGAAGGAGAGGGAGAGAGAGAATCTTAAGCAGGCTCCACGCCCAACGAGGAGCCCGATGTGGGACTCCATCTCACGACCCTGAGATCATGACCTGAGCGGAAACCAAGAGCTTAACCGACTGAGCCACCCAGGTGCCCCACATAAACCTTCTTTACAGTTCATTTGTTCAATGAGGATCCACACAAAGAGCTTGTTTTTAGTAATGATTTTTAAAGCGGAGTACCTGAAAACTTGTCCTTCTTGGACTTCATTCAGCACATATTTATCGCGTGTCTGCATTTTGCAAGGCTCCGTCTGAGGATGATGAAAGATATTTCCAAGGAACTGTCAGCTGGCGTGGTAACTGACTGGATTCAGAAAATGGCTGGCGGTACTGGCTCATTTTGCCCCCAAGGTTATAAGCTTGGATGAGTAACGCTAGAGTAGAACTCTTGACAGAGATAGGGAAGGTGGAAGGAAGAAACAGCCCCAGGAAAATACGATGGGTTTGGCTTGTGGTTAGTATTTAGAATCTAAAGTCAAATTCTGTCCTACATGGGTAGTTTCTGCATTCCACTCTTCATCTCTCCCTTTACACTTGATCCTTCTTTTACTGGCAATTGGGAAGTAATTATGTTGGCTTTTTTTTCCTTCCCCTTTAAAAAATTGATAGAAATTTGGGGGATGTGCTAAACAACAGGATCTTTTCATAAAATTAATAGACGTGGTGGGGTCAATCGATACACATCAGTGGCATAATCCCAGTGGTGACAGATTTAAGTTTCTAGATATATGCCTTCATTGTTCGTTCTGGCTCTAACATCCTGGAAAGTGCCTTGTCAAATGAGCAAGCATTCAGAGAACGGGAAAGATGAAAGTCTGTGAAATATTTCTGTTTGCTTTGAAATTACTCATCTTTTTGTGTTGGGGACCTTGCTAACTTGATTTACCTCGAGTTTGACAGGAATTTTTTTCTGTTATTTGACCAAGAGCACACTTTAAAAACTCGACGCCGAGTCATATGCATGCTATAAAAATCTACTGCTGAAACCATACGAGTTTCATCAAGTAGATTTAAGTTGAAACAGGCAAACGAGAGAAAGCAGTTTGACTTTGGTGCCAACCAGGAGATTAGAACAGCAATTTGCTTATTTCGGCTGTTTCAAATAGCATTTATAAGGTTGACTAATTTCCTCCCCAGATATTTTGCCAGCTAGCACTGAGAAATAAGAGATTTTAGAAATAAACTTTTATTATACTTTTTTTCCTGTCTAAAGAGGTGGCATTCAGTCTTTTAAAATCTATTATCTTTTTCTATGGTTAGAGATACTCTATTTGATGCGTGTCAATCATTTTTCATACTTGTTAAAAGTTATTTTCCAAAGTGCATCATGAAACTACTGGATTTTTTTTTTTTTTTGGTGAGTAGTTTATCTGCTTTGCTTTGAATTTAACTTCATGCATACAGCTTCTTATTTTTGAAATATTACAAATACTAATCTTTATATTCGATATGCTTTCGGTCTGCCGCGGGATTGTGACTTGTGACAGTAGCAGAGAGGAAAGAGAAGGAAACATGGAAGCAGCCTGTTCCCTTCTTGTGAAAACTTTTAGTCCATTATCATCTTATTGCCTTCCTCACTGTGTAGACCTTTCCAACCTCAAGAACCCACCAGTACTACACATAACTAGAAATTATTTATAGCGAGAAAGTTTCTGCAAGCGAACAGATTATTTATTGTTCCTCATTTTCTTGTGTTTTTGGGTTATAGTATGAGTCACAAGGATAAGTAGCAGTATACATTTTAAATTTCATATGGACATTGGTCTCTGAGCCAACCGGGCTGTGCTCCCCCTGATTCCAACCCTACCCCCGGAGTTTGCGTAATTTGAGCCAATAAATTGCGTGTTAATTTTAAGGCATCTTGATTTGGGGTTTCGTTACTTGCAGCCAAAAACACCTAACTAATTCTAATTGTAATGAACTTTATAAGCAGATCTTCTGTGTCCTGTTGAAAATGAAACAGAGCTGTTTTCCTCTGTGGGCCAAGGATTTCATACTCCCAAAGAGTAAGAAGACAAGTGAACAATTATTGAGCACCTGCTGTGTGTCAGCATGGTGTGAGGTGTTTTCATATTTTCTTAGTTAATCCTAGAGATGGGCATGATTGTGCTTGTTTACCTGTACAGTTAAATGTCCATTTGTTCATGCAATTATGAGTGATGTGGATGGGATTGGTAAAGTCCTTTTTACTGCTTTTCCCATTGTTGCTGGAGTGATGGATTTTTACCTGATTCTGGGCACCGTGCCTCAAGGAGGCGGTACTCTTCCCAGTGTCTGTGTGAGAACTCATCTCACTTCTATTCTAATATCAGGCATGTTGGGTCACCTGGCGCTTTCTTGTTTGCTTTAAGGCCAACTTGTTTTTGTTGCACATGGTAGAAAATTGGGCCAAATAAAACTTCATGTTCTGACTTGAATTAAAAAAAAGGCTTTCCTCCCATTGGCCAAAGGCAAGCAGATGTGGGTTTTTTTTTTCTTTAAATTTTTTTTATTGTTATGTTAATCACCATACATTACATCGTTACTTTTTGATGTAGTGTTCCATGATTCATTGTTTGTGCATAACACCCAGTGCTCCATGTAGAACGTGCCCTCTTTAATACCCATCACCAGGCTAACACATCCCCCGCCCCCCAAGCAGATGTGGTTTATTAAATTCTCCGTTGGCTGGAGTACATTCTAGATGCACCAAGAGAGGATGACTAGATGGGTGATGACATTGTTTCCTAAATTCCCCAGGGCTAGAGTGGTAGACTTCGTCCTTTGGGAGAAAGGAAGTTGTCTAGTGGAGGTCTAAGCGATAGGCTTGACAGAAGCAGTGACCTTGTATTCTGACCTTGGCATTGGCTTCATTTTAAACCCTGCTCTCTCCATATGTGCAGGGCTGGTCTGTCCTGGCCCTTTGTCATTCCTCCTGCAGAGGTTAGATGAGGATGTTTGCAGGTGATGTAGGGCTTCCCTGTTGGTTGAAATTAGCTGGAGTGGAGAGCATATAGCTTTCCTCACAGGCCAGTGGCTCAATGAAAAGAAATTAGTCATGAGCTTCACTCACACCTGAAAAGCAATCATTAAGGGTCTGCTTCCAAGCATAAGAAATTTGTCATGGTTTCAGTGTCATCTGATCCACCATGAACACATTTGGGAAAGTCGTGGTAATAGGGGGCTATTGAATAAGCTGTGCAGAATGTTTTAGAAGGTTCTTGTCACAAGCAGGTCTGTGGTTTTAGAAAATACTAGTTTGTTGTTGTTGTCAGCTGCATGTAATTACATTATTCTCAGTTTAAAAACTGTACTTTCTCCTGTTTCCATCACACTTAGGCCGGCCTTAGGAGGGTCGTGGGATTCTGGGTCAGGAGCTCTGAGTGAAGATGCCCAAACGCTGGGCTGAACTTTCGGCCTGAGCAGCTGGGTTGGAGGGTTTTGGCTTCTTTCTGGGGGGAGGGGTGGGCAGTGGAGGAATTTAGTGGGAGTTGTTTGCTGCCCGAGGTCTCCAGGAGAGGCAGGATATAGAAGGCTAAGAAGGTTGTCCTGTGAAAAACACACCCACAATTGTAAAATGTAAGGAAAAATTTGACAGGACCGAAGCTCGGCTCCTTTGCCGGCACTCATTTCTGCCACCCCCCGTCCTGCCTTGAACTTGGAACCTCACTTTGCTTGCGTTGCCAAATTCCAGCCCCTGTCAGGAAACAGGTGGTCACATGTGGTTCCTGAAAATGCCAATAATTGTGTGGATCATGAGTGTTAGCGTTTGAGGGCCCTGATGGAAAATTTAGAAATGGGTGAATGTTTTGTGAATATCAGACTTAAATCACGGGGAAAAGGGTGGTCTAGAAATATATTGTTAGGTATATTGTCATATTGTTGGAATCTGGTGGTACAGTGAAGAATGAATCTACTATCCTGTGAAAACTGTACTGTGTGGCAAAACAGAGGAACGTTGAATGGATTTTGTTAACCCAGCTCTTTGTCACTTTTTTTTTCTTTTATTATGTTATGTTAATCACCATACATTACATCATTAGTTTTTGATGTAGAGCACTCTGTCCCCACCTCTGAGTCTGTGCTCTGCCCGTTTCCTTATTACTCTGCCCACATATACCCCGGCCCCCCAGTCCTCTCTCAGAGCCAACTCTAGCACTTCTGGAGCTTGTTGATTTCTGTTTGCTTTCGAGAACAATGGCTTTACCTATTCCTATCATCCATTCTGACATTTAATCCTCTTTCATCACCTGCCGGAGAATACCCTATTGAAACAATCTAAGGGGTGTAAGAATTCAGGCAATTTTTTAAAACTCCAGAAAACTAGATTCTGCAGGTCTTTACCAGCCCATTATTTGATTCTTACCTTTATTGTCATTACATTTTCCCCCCCTGAATCTTCCCTTAATGAAAATGAAGACAAGGTCAACTTTATGCCTAATACCAGTACTTACACTTAAGGGATAATAATATCTCCTTTTACTTGACACTCTGCAAGAGCAGACACTATAGTTTTTGTTACTTTAAAACTTTCTGCTATGCCATACTGTCTCTTTTTCATCTGAAATGGCTTTGGAAGATCAGTCCATCATTAAGACTATTTTGCTAATTTGTTGCCAGATTTAGATTATCCAGGGTGACTGTGTCCCTAAAATTTCTCCCCTGTGGTGGATATGGTTCAGTAAGCTTTAGCATTGTTGTGTTTAGTTCTTAATAAATCTTTTAAAATTTAGCCAAAGTTCATTTTGCTGCACCTAATAACCGCCTACAAAACATCAGGTCCGGACTAAAGGTTCAAAATGTCTTTCCAATTTTATGGGAGCTTTTGTGCTTTGCAGCCGGATCCATGTTTGTGTGACGTGTCAGGACTCTGTTCAGGGTTCCTCAGCAGAACACTCAGGTCCAGAATCATCCAACACTCTCCGACTGTATTTCATGATGATGCCGCTGGTGGGGAGTTGTTGAATCACTCTCACAAAGTGGTTTCCCCAGGTAAGTGCAGCAGAAGAAGATTGTTTGTCAAGCGGTCCGTCCTTTAATGCCATCAGGTCACGGAGAGAATATCCTGAAGACATCCAAGCACAGACCATGCTAGCCCCGGAACAGTTGTCCTAGGTCACCCCACCAGAGGAGCAGGAGCTCAGGGGTGGAGACAGAACACGGCAAAGTGCCGTAGGCAGAAGAGGACCTTTGTATTTTCTGCTGGATTTTTTTTTCCCCCACCCCAGGCATACAACAGTTTCACCCTAGCAGGTCGGAAGGATGGGAGAATGTGTCATCACAAGATCCTCCACTTTAGGACCAGCGGAGCCTCCTCACACAAGCCATTTGATCTGGTCCAGTCTCAACTTTCCTGTCTATAGAATGGGTACAAGAGTGTTATTTGCTCCCCGGGAGAGGAGCACCTCCTAAGCAGGAAAGCATTCACCAGCCTTCGTGTTAGTTCCTTGTCACAGCCTCGAAGGATCCCGAACTACTGTAGTATCGAATTCCGTGGGTTTCTGAAGGCTTCACCTGTTACATCTGAACCAGTTTGGATCTCTGAGGTTTGACACGGTGAAAGCTGTTGAGCTGTTGGCCATCCCGGGCCTGTGTTGGTTGGCAGTTTATTCCCTCTGGACCCGGTACAGCTGGTCAGCGGGGAATCCCTGAGCTGAGGGTCTGGCACACTTCCTGCCATCTGCAGGGGCACGAGGCAGCGCAGAGCCGAGGGAGGTATTGGAGCTGGGGTCTCTGCCGTGCACTCGGGAATGAAGGCCGGGGGGCTCTAGAATCCCTTACAGTCTTCCACTGTGTCTCAGAATAGTCAGGAAGATCCTGCCTCTATCTCTTATTTGTTTTTGTCTCCCGATTATGCTACTCTAAGGCAAGGAGAACACACAGGCTCTTGAGCATTAGCTGCTTGCTTTGAATTTCAGTGGGAGACGTTCGTTTGGTCATTCAACAAATCCATGTAAGCACTTGCCTGTGTCGGGCACTGTGCGAGGGCCTGAGTGCTCCGCCCCAAGGAGCTTTAAGTTTCTGGTGGAAGAGGCAGTGGATGAACCACGAATCTTCTCGTGACAAGGGCTGGGGGTGGATGGGAAGCAGGTACAGAGCAAATGATCTTTAGAGTTGGCTGCAACACTGTGGCGTGGAGAGGAGATGTGTCTTAAAGCAGAGCATGGCTGACTTTGAACTTCAGCTCCTTGTAACAACTGTGTGCCTCTCAGGCAAGTCTCCCTCCCTCCTTCCCTCCCTCCCTCCCTTTTTCCTTTCCTTCCTTGAACCTCAGCCTTTTCATCTGAAAATAGGCAAAAAAGATGATAATGTCTAAAGACCATAGCACGGTGTTGGGCCGCCAATAGGTTTTTAATGTATTAATTGAAAAATAATTGGTCAGGGGCGCCTGGGTGGCTCAGTCAGTTAAGCATCTGCCTTTGGCTCAGGCCATGACGGGATCGAGTTCCTCATCGGGCTCCCTGCTCGGCAGGGAGCCTGCTTCTCCCTCTCCCTCCGCTGTTCCCTCTGCTCGTGCTCTCTCTCTCTCTGTCAAATAAATAAATAAAATCTTTAAAAAAAAAAGAAAGAAAATTAATTGGTTAGTGTCCCTTTGTTCCCACTTCTTTCCTCTTACTGCCCTTCATGTTGTTAGTGGGGGAACATTACTGTGGTAGGAAGAGCACTGCAGTCGGTGGATCGGAGGTCCTGGCTTTGCCCAGCAAGCTGCCATCCCTTTGCCGCGGTGCAACTCCTGGGGTGTGATCTGGTCGCGCCCGCCCGCAGACCCTGTACGGGAGCCGGGGGAGAAGAGCGGATGCGGGCTCTTTCCACTCTCCGGCTGGAATGAGTAGTGCTGCCATGAACACTTAGGGACGGGTGTTTGTGTGGACGTAGGTCTTCGTGGCTCATGGGTAGATGCTGAGGAGAGGAAGCGCTGGCTCGTACGGTGGCTCCATGTTGAACATTTTGAGGGGCTGCCAGATTGTTTTCCATCTCACAGTCCCCCCAGCGGGGCTTATGTGTTCTCCTCTCTCTGCATTCTCACCGACACTTGTTATCGTGCATCCTTCTTGTTTTAACCATCCGAGAGGGTGTGAAACGGCATCTCATGGTGATTTTGATTTGTGTTTCCCTGGCAGCTAATGATGCTGAGCATCTTTCCGTGGGCTTACTGGTCAGTTATATGCCATCTTTGGACAAATGTCGGTTCAGATCTTTTGTCTGTTTTGAGATCCAGTGACTTTTAATATTTGTTGTTGGGACTGGCTTTTATCCTCTGAGGCTGCGTGGCAGGTTCTGTTCTTTAAGGTGGTGAATATGGTGGTGATATAGGGGCCCCCAGCAGCAGTGGTACCTGAGGTCAGCGGAGGCAGAAATCAGCATAGGCAGAGTGTCTGTGTCGGTCAGTTGGCTATTTTAGATGATGTGACAAACAATCCCGACATCTCAGGGGCTTTAAAGTCTTAAGCCTTACGTCATTCTCATACAAAGTCCACGACCCAATCTTAGGGCTCTACTCAGCTTTCCATGAAGGGGAACGACTAGGAAGTTGTTCAAGCACTGTTCATGGCCTCAGCCCAGAAGCGATAGACGTCTGCTCTGTTCACAAGCCATTGGTGAGCCCCGACTCCTGGCTGCGTCCAGTGGGGTGGGATCTACGGAGTGTAGCCTTCCCTGAGACCCGAGGTTAGTGAGTGCCAGCAATCTCATCTCAAAAGTGCCATCACAGGGACATCCAGACTGGTGTTTGACCATCCCCTGGCCAAGTGGGCACCATCACGCTGATCTGAAACGTTTGGGTACCACTGAATTCAATGGTCTTCGACGAAGATGCAAAAAATATATTTAAAACATTACTTGATTTTTCCCCTGGAGCCACTGGAGGGCACTGTGAACTAGGGAAACGGAAGATGTGGCTCATCTGCTGTTTTCTCTTACAACAACCAACTTGGGCACTGCAGGAAGCCCTAGGGGATTTCTCTACTTTTCCTTACTTTTCTTCTCTACTTTTCCCTACCTTTACAGCTGAGAAAGTTACTTTCACTGCCTGAAAGTTTCACTGCTAGGTTACGGAGTCAATTAGTGATGGCGGCTAGAGATAGAACTGTCGCTTTTTGACTTTACATCTCATGCCATTCTAAAAATTTCTATTAATTGCCTAATAATGAATATAAATGGATAATTAATGATAATTAAGTGGAAATAATTTGAAATATAAATATGTTACATATGATGAAATGGCACATATATATTATGCAGATTATATGAGTATTGAATCCATATAACTTTTTGGTATGAATTATGAAATGATAAGCTTTCCGGATACCCCGATTGTGTTGGTATTGAGTCCATAGCTAGTTTGGGTGAATACTCTAAGGGTTTTGCTTATTTTTCTTTTTTAAAAAATAATACTTTCCAAGGAGCAGAGGGGGTTTGTGGTACAGGAAGACTCAACACACAAAGATTCCTTTTTTTTCCTGGTGTGTGTGTGTGTGTGTGTGTGTGTGTGTGTCTGTCTGTCTGTCTGTCTGTCTGTCTGTCTTAGGGGTGGGGGAGTTTAGGGGAGGGAGGATGCCAAAAAATAATTTTACTTTTCGGAATCAAATCCTTGGTACCTAGATTGGAATGTTCTAATATCTTTCTTGTTAGAGGTAGGCATTTCATTGAATATGAAAGGTGGAAGTTTTTGAGAACAGATTATTATTATTTTGAGAAAATAATGATTCCTACCCTATTGGGAAAACTCTGTGTTTGTCTCAAATATCTTTGCTCTGTCCTTGTCCTTGTAGGAGCCAACTCTTGTTATCTGAAGGATGGATTTTCTTGGCTATTTTTGTTTCCCCTTCAGCGGGCAGGCTCATGTTTGGTTTCCCCACCAGGGGGCAAGCGAAGAAAAGCAGTCAGTCTGACCCTGCACAGGCCCTGCAGAGATGCTTTCCTAGCCCAGGTGTGAAGTTTTATGTGTGAATGTGGGGGTGGCAGGTGGGGGGGGGCGTTATTTACTGTATTTTGACTGTATAAAATTGCCTCAGTTTTTTGCTTCTTAGAAGTCCTTTAAAAATGATTGTAATGTAGGGATGTCTGGCTGGCTCAGTCGGAAGAGTGTGTGCGACTCTTGATCTCAGTGCTGTGGGTTTGAGCCCCATGCTGGGTGTAGAGATTACTTAAATAAAACTTAAACAAATTTTTAAAAAATGATTATAATACAGATAGCAGTTTCGGTGGAAATTCTAGAACTGTGGGGCTTGTCTAATCTGCATATTTCAACCTTGCCAGAACCCTGCTTCCGTGCCCTGAGATTTGGTCTTAATCTATTCATCTGGCTACAAGAAATGCTTAGGAATGTGACTGCAGTATGTTCTTAGAGGCATTGTATACGGTAGATCTGTGGGAGAGTTTTTTTTTAAAAGATTTTATTTATTTATTTGAGAGAGAGAGAGAATAAGAGATAGAAAGCACGAGAGGGAAGAGGGTCAGAGGGAGAAGCAGACTCCCTGCTGAGCAGAGAGCCCGATGCGGGACTCGATCCCGGGACTCCAGGATCATGACCTGAGCCGAAGGCAGTCGCTTAACCAACTGAGCCACCCAGGCGCGCCCTGGGAGAGAGTTTTTAATGCAACGTCACGAATCATCAGAACGCCCTATTGCTCACTGGTCCCTCCCCAGCCTCTCTAACTGCCCAACGTGTTTCTCAGTTTATTTTATTTTATTTTTTTAAAAAAGATTTTATTTATTTAGTGTGTGTGAGAGAGAGAGGGAGCGCAAGCAAGAGCGGGGAGGGGAGGGGCAGAGGGAGAAGCAGACTCCCCGCTGAGCAGGGAGCCTGATGCGGGACTCGATCCCAGGACCCTGAGATCATGACCTGAGCCGAAGGCAGACGCTCAACCAACTGAGCCACCCAGGCGCTCCCTGTTTCTTATTTCAAAGTTAAGGTTCACTTGGAAGTTGCTTCCCTCACTATTTTGGAACAGTTGGAACAACGTTTTATTCATGTATTTATTTAGCTCCAGTTTTAGGGAGATACCGTTGACATACAGCCCCGCGCAAGTTGGAGTGCAGCGTAACGATTTGACGATACACATGGTGCGAAGCGTACCACAGCTTTTTAGAACAGGTAAGAGGTTTCAAAAACAGGAGCAAGAAAAATAAACAACTCATTAAGGCGTTCTGAACTATATACCAGAGGCTGGTGGAGAACAACTCTGTTTTAAGAAGTTATTACTGGATGAGCAGTGAAAACAAATACTTGAGTTGATCTTGCATTAATCAAGATTTTGAAAAATCGTGGGCAAGATAAACATGTCTGTCGGGCCATCTAGTTTCCCACGAAGGCATAACAATTTCAGAGAGTCCTTCATATGGAAAAAAATGTAACCGTGGAACTATGAATACTGGCATCGCTTTCCACCAATGCTCCGTTCTTGCCAGTGTGTGGCTTCTGTAATTAATTTCCTCCTATAATCCCTGTAAAAAACAAACACAAAACAATAACAACAACTAGATGGGTAACGAAGTCACCTGATCTTTTCATACTCATTACAACATATAGTCATTAAAATATAACACACAGGTAATTCCCCGTTTCCCTAGTAGTTCTTACTGCCTTCAATGATTGGAGTGTTTAAGAAGCCTACCTTGGATTTGACGGCCCCTCGGCCTTTTTCGAGACTCTGTCTTTGTAAGAATATACTAGAACTGCTTTTTTAGATGGAACCTAGCCCATATCAGTTTACTGGTTCCCTACTACATGACTAAACTAATTTTTCAGATGCTTTGAATGGCGTGTGGAAGACTGTTCGTTTCCTACAAAAGCAAACACGAAAACTCCAAGCCTTACAGTTAACTACGATCAATTTACCTTTAATTACCTCCTGAAGTACCTGTTAATGATTCATTACTTATAAAAACAAATTATAGGTACTCTGCAGCCCTGTTTGTAGTTTCTTTAAAGTTTTGGAAAATGGGCGAGTGGCAAAAATATGGACATGTGAACCAAATTGCTTTGTAATTTTATATATTTAATAAAGTATACTACAGGGCTGTAGTATAAACCCATGGGGTTAAGCTGAGGTGGAAGAAAGTGCTTTAGGACACAAATCACGGCTTCCTGTAACACACCGTGTTGGCTGCCCACACTGTGGCACGTGACCTGTGCGCAGCAGAGAAGGCTAATTGGCTTGCTGTCCTGGTTTGTGGGGTTTTCGATGCATGATGGTTTTTTTCATTCATGGCCTTTGCAACTAGCCTCAGTTTGCAGTCATTTCTCAGAGACAAAATAGGTCAGAGTGAGTTCCAAACTCCTTTTCTTTTCCCCCCAAGAAAACCCCTTTTCAAATAGAATGACACGTGGTATTCCAATATATAAGGATGAAAGCAAAAGCACTCTTTTAGGGAAGAGCAATAAAAGTCTCAGAAGCTTCAGAAGCTTGTCCACATGTCTCCCAAAGAGGCATCACCCTGACCTAGAGGACTCCTCAGAACCCAGCATGAAAAACACTGAGATAGAAGATTAAGTTGTTTTTGCCTCTAAGTGCTGAGTATTGCTCAGTCACGTATGTGTACAGAAGCATTTCTGGGCCTTCGTGGGCATGAATGTTAGTTCAGGGATTGGCAAACTTGTTCTATAAAGGGCCAGAGAGTAAATATTTTCAGCTTTGGGGGCCATATGGTCTGTGTCACAGCTTCTCAGTCCTGCCACTGTAATTCCACAGCCGCCCCAGACCTACATGATCGGTGAGCGTGGCTGTCCGGGAAGGCTCTACTTATGGACACCAAAATTTGAATTCCAGGTGATTTTTACATGTGATGAAATATTATGGTTTCGATTTTTTCCAACCATTTGGAGATGGACAAACAAGTCTTGGATCATGGGCCACGGAGCTGGATTTGGTGTGTGGGTCATAGTTCACTGGTTCTTGCTTTAGTCATTCTATAGATATTTTTGGGAGAAAAAAAAAAGAGGAAGTTATATGTGTTTAGCTGAAGTTCAGATAAAGGCGTTTGTAGTTTATTTCAGCTTTTCTGACAGCCTCCTTCCTCTGTTCTGAGACTACTGTAGATGTCTGCTTTGTGTCTCAGAGGCTGCTAATTCCTGATACAAATGTTCTCTTGCATACGTGGCTAAGAGGCAGTTAAATTTAGGCCGGGGTGGTAGGCCATCGACTTGGGTTACGAAATAGCTAAGCTGCTAGGTGTTAAAATTAAAAAGCTCTTATTTTCGATTTAGTATTTGCTTTCTTCCCAGTGTCTTCTCTTTCCTTCTTAATAGACATTTTCTCGGGAATAGATTTCAAACTCAGGCTAGAGAAATGTATGGTTGGTCTCCTAAGTTTCTCACCTGGGCTGCACCTGTTCCAATCACAACCTGAGTGTGGAAGAGTTGGAAAAGTGCAAGAAGAGAAGGGAAAACACCATGCACCGTGGACACACACACACACACACACACACACACACACAGGCTCTGTGACCCCGTGCACACATGCGCCAGGACCTTTACAGATGAAAACAAGAATAATGCTCTTAGTACTTGCAGGCTACCCTGATATTTAATATTCCATTTCCTTCCTCCTTCTTTTTTTTCTCATCACCCATGCCAACCAATGAAATCGATGTGATGACTCATAAAGGATCAGGAGGATGCCAGGTTGGTGAACATGGCCTTGTGTCTTGCGTTGCAACGCATCTGAATCTTCTCTTCATGGCTCTGGGGAACGGTTAAGAACTTCTACGTCAGGGCCAACACCTCCATTTGTGTGCATTTTATAAAGATGGCTCTGGTTGTATCGTCTGAGAAAGCGACGGGCTCGAGAGCAGATGGAGAGACCAGCGAGGCAGCAGTTACAATGTCCGCCAAGAGTTGGTGGCCATTCTAAGTGAGCTGGTGGCTGTGGAGGTGCAGAGAAAGAAGGAGCCAGAAGGTGGGTGTGGGGTGGAGAGGAAGACTGTCACCAGACAGGCAGGCTCAACTTCCGTGTGAGTCTCCTCTTTGTGTCTCCATGCCTTACCCATAAAGCGGTAGCAGGGCGGGTACCCGTCTCCTAAGCTTTGTGAGGTTTGCAAAGATGGTGGCATAGGCTAGACATTGCCCCCTTTCCTCCCCCAGGCAGAGGTGGGCCCAGATCCCTGCAGCTCAGCTCTGGCAAGACCCTGAGCTCTCTGTTGGGACCCAGCTCCTCGGGTCCTTCACCGGTCGTGTGGGGACAGGAACAGCGTTGCATAGAACAGCTGGGAGGATTAAATGAGAGGATATTGGCAATGCCCTTTGTAAGTGCTCCCCGAGTGGCAGGTAGAGAGGAGGAGCTGCACGTGGCCTGTCCTTGGCCGTCTGTAAATGCCAGACCCCTCCCCTTTGAATCTTTCCTGTTAACCATGGCTACTTAAATCATTTTTATCACTATTTTTTTTTTTTTTTTGCATCATCTGTGTATTAGTCTGCATGGGCTGCATAGCAAAATACCATTGACTGTGTGGCTTAAAAACAAAAGGAATGTATTTCCCGCTGTTCTGGAGGCTGGGAAGGCCAAGATCAAGCTGTGGGCAGAGTTGGTTCTGGGTGAGGGCTCTCGCGCTGGCTTGCGAATGTCTGCCCTCTTGCTGTGTCTTCATATGGAGGACAAAGAGCCAGCTCTGGTCTCTCTTCCTGTTGTTATAAGGACACTCATCCCCTCATGGGGGCCCCACCCTCATGACCCCATCTACACCTAATCATCTCCAAATACCATTACATTGGGAGTTAGATCTTCAACACAGGAATTTTTTTGGCGGGGGGAGACACAAACCTTCAGGCCATAGCACTCTCTAATTTCTTTGTGTCCATTTTTATAGAAGAGCAAAATGGAAATTAATACTCTCAGAGGTTTAGTGAGTTCCTGTATTTGCTCTTGTTAGGATCCCACATTGTTGTCACCAAAAAGGCAAATCCCAACCAGAGTTTCTCTCTGAGCTGAGCAGCAGGTTTTAAAGACAGGAAGAAGGATTGAAAAGGAGAAGACAAAGGGAATAGCTCAACCAGTTGATACGCAGGTTAAAATTTACTTCTGTCGGTAAATACCCACGCAGAAATTTGCATCTTATGGCTTGTCATCTATTCGTCCTATTCAGCCAGCCCAAGCACAGCTATATTCCCATGATGGTAATGATATTTGGTGGTAATAGTGTGTGTGTGTGTGTGTGTGTGTGTGTGTGTGTGTGTGTGTGAGATAACTGCTATGTTCTTTGCTGTTCGGTGTTGGCTAGTGTTATGATATGATGCTGCCCCACCCCCCATAGTGATCAGGACCAGAAGTGTGGGCAGTTGGGCAGACTTGCTCAAGATCACATCACAAGTTAGTGACAGAGCTGAGATTGAACCAGGCCGGATACTCAAGTCCTGTGGAATTGTCACATCTTGCTACTTCCTACAACCCCCTGGATAGTTGAAAAGCACTTGTCTAAACCTTATCTTTGAGGCTGGATAAGAGTTTCCTGTTTCAGCTTCCCATGTCCCGCCAGCTCTGTCATATTTGATCTAGCCATTTTGTGTCTCAGTTTAAGTGCTGGGGAAATTTTAGGGGGTAAACTCTTTTTCCTTCCTCTAGGGAAGTGTCACCATTCTTTGCCCGTCATTCAATGCTGAATTCCGTAGGATGTTAGGGACAAGCTTATACTGGATAGGAAATTAAAACTAATTCTTCAGTGCACTGGCCAATGCATTTTAAAATTTAAATTTTGCTTTCTTGAGATGCTGTTTGAGGCAGAGACTTGTGTAGGAGAGTAAAGAAAGAATGGCCGATAGAAAACAATTTTTTAAAAAAGCAAGACATAAAGAAGTCATTTTCTGATCCTTGCAAATATCAGGATGAGTATTCACTTCTCTTTTGAGGCTTGCATCTCGAGAGTATCTTCCCATTTATGAAATGACATTATTTTTCTAGGCTGCAGCTTCTTACAGTGTTTAGAGTTTGGGAATTGCTTTTGTAGAACTACATTCTTCAGTTCAAGTATGTTTATCTCATCAAAGCTTGGAATATAGCTGCCTGGACCCTGGGGTGGCCACTTGGCCTTGCAACTCAGTTTTTTTTTTTTTAAGATTTTATTTATTTATTTGAGAGAGAGAGAGAGAGAAAGAGAGAGTGCACACAAGCAGGGAGAGGGGAAGGGGCGGAGAGAGAGGCAGACTCCCCACTGAGCAGGGAGTCCAACATGGGGCTCGATCCCAGGACCCCAGCTGGGATCATGATCTGAACCAAAGGCAGACACTTAACTGACTGAGCCACCCAGGCGCCCCTGCGACTCAGTTTATTATGGGAAAAGACACAGGGAAATGCTGGTCTCCTTGATTTTCATGAGCTGAGAGACTAGTCTGGGAGCAGCCTCCTCAGTCTTCTAGGCTCCTAAAAAAAGTGTTGACATGGGTCCCCAAGAGTTGCTTAAACTTTCTGAATGGAGGGACCTGTGATGTCACCAGACAGGCAGGAAACCTGCCACAGAACTACGTGACTGGCTGGATCCGGATCTGGGCTTCTCCATTGACCTTGCAGAAACTGGCTTTTCAATGACTCCCGGTTATTTTTTTTTTTTAAGATTTTATTTCTTTATTTGTCAGAGAGAGAGAGAGAGAGAGTGAGTGAGAGCACAAGCCGGGGGAGCCGCAGGCAGAGGGAGAAGCAGGCTGCCTGCTGAGTAGGGAGCCCGACGCAGGACCCCGGGATCATGACCTGAGCCAAAGGCAGACGCTTAACTGACTGAGCCACCCAGGTGCCCCAGATATCTCCCAGTTATAAAATCAGATGTTTCTGTTGCTTCTGTCTGGGCATTGTCGGTTTAGTGCATGTTCATCATTCCTGACTACAATTTCGTATTTAATAGTTTATCCTCCTTATGTGACTATAAACCTGGTGAGGGTAACGACTGCGTTCATCTCAGTCATGCATGTTCAGTGCCTTGTATGTAGTCGTAAGAGTGACTGACTGGGGGATGAGTGTGGAACATTGTGCCTTGAACAGAATACAGTACGGATTCGATTAACGCCTGTGGAGTAAATGTTTTTTTCTTACTTTGAAGTTGTGTTTCTTTACTTAAAAATTGAGGGCTAACATAATACGGTGAAACACATAAGGTGCATTAACCTTAAGTATACAGCTCAATGATTTTATATATACACACACTCACTATATATATATATATATATATATATATATATATATATATATATGCATATATACATGCACACACATACCATGGAACAGCCAATCAAATTGAGAAGATGTAGAAATTCCTGGCATTCCCTAAGGTTCATTTTTAGAGGGAGGTGTCTGTGTTATATATTCTAACAGTAAAATTCATTTACTCAGCTTTATTTTCTAGAACACTTACCACGTACATAGCATTATGCTACATTCCAAGGGATACCTACCAAAAATAAGGTACATTCTGCCCTTCAGAAGCCTCCTTATTTGGTTTGAAAGACAGGACTAAACATGAAATAATCCAGTAACTTGATGTTTACCAAACTTAGCACTGTAGACCAATGGTTTCTGGATTTTATGCTTGTATTTATTTTTTTAATGACAGAATCCCTTCTTCAAATTAACACCTACCTGGAGCCCAACAGAGAAAACAAACAAGCAGAGGGATGTTTAGGTTGAAGCTGGAGTAAGGAGCCCCTCCTCGCCCAGGAGTAAGTGCTGTGGGAGTTCAAAGCCGAGGATTCCTGCGGCTGGAGCAGATAGGGGAGACCCTGGTACTGGAGATGAAAGATTTATACTCCGGGGGTGGGAAGCTCAAGGCAGCTGGAGGAGGGGAAAGTGGCCTCCCAGCCTGGGAGACGTGTGTGGAAAAGGAGTCTGCAGTCTGAATCCATGTCATGGAGGCAGCCCCTTGGAGGTGGGTCCCTCGGAAGGGTGCCGGGCAGGGGTTAGTGAGGACCAAGGAGTGACAGTAGCTGCAGGTGGTGCAGAAGGGTGAGGGTGATGAAGAGTTATTCTACCCAACATTACATTAAATTTCCTCGTGCATTTTGTTTAAATTTTACTCCAGATAGACATCCATTATTTTTCTTTAGATAGCCAGATCAACCCCAGAGAATAACTTCAGGGGAAGGAAGGTGAGTGAGTTCTGTCTGTGGTCTGCTGGGGTCAGGGGCAGGGACTCTACAGTGCCGGGTAATACCGTTTCCTTGAGCCGTCTGAAGACTTTCAGGACTGAGCAAAAGTCTTAGGACTTTAAAATGGGAGTTGCAAATAATGAGTGCAGAGACTAAAAAGAAAGGCACGGGAGGTGCATTTATATTTATAAAATCTAATGACACTGAGGCAGTGTGAGTGCTCCTAATTATACATAGAAAAGCTGTTAAAAGGCTCAAATGTACCGAGTCTGTGTCGACCAAGGTGGAGTGAGCTATTGTTTGCCTGTTGGAGTGGCCTGCATTCCTACAGGTGAATAGATTGTCATTAAGTGTAGTTAAATGACAGTTTACAAAATGGATCCTGCTACCTGAGTTGTGCTTTGTAGCAACCCCTGTAATGTCAGCAAAGGTGAGCTAGCCCACATTGATTAAAATAATGCCCTATCTGGGTCTATAAGAGGCTCAGAATTTAAGAGATTCAACTTTAGAAAGTAGTCATGAAAAATAATTTTTGTGGTTGTCGACAGCAAAATTGATTACATTTCCATTTGCAATTCTTGGACCACTAAATTCAGTCTTTTTTTGTGATCTAGTTCTACAAATTCAACAAATATGTGACAGACATTTACTGAGTGTCAACTGTATTCCAGGCGTGGTACTGTGAGACATAGTAATGAACAGAATTGCCAAAGTTCTTGCTTTCATGGAACTTGTATTATTGTGTGGTATTTCTAATGTTTTTCTACAGTCTCATCAACAAGGTGAAATTATTGCTTAAGAAAGCATAAGCAACTCATTTGGCTGAAGTCTCAGTGGATTTTCAAGTATGTAAAATTTGGGGAAGGTGAAGATTTTAAGAAAAAAGTAGATGTAAAGATGAATTCCAATTCAACATGTTAATACCCTTTTGATGTCCACTAGTTAGTAGCATTGTAGAACTTTCTCTCTCCGTCTTAGTATTCCAGAATTCTTTCAAAATTACTAACAGATATTTTTAAATACTTCATTTCATGTGGAAAATAAATAGAATTTGACAGCCAATAGCCATAGCTAAGTATATACATGGACAAAGTATGTAAATATCAGTGATGTGGAAATGTGTCATCCATTGACCAGGAAGGTCTTGAGTGATTTTCACAGTAAAAAAAAAAAAAACACAAATGTATCTGTAAAATGTATGTGAAAACTTTAGCCATTTCTTTTATGTTTAGCTGTTAGAGTAAAGATGTATCTTAAACCACTAAACGTTAAGTGACACAAAGAAACATTATAGGGCATTAATGTGGTCCAGGGGCTAAATCACTCTCACTTTCATGATTTCTTGAGGATAGTGAGGGAGGAGAAACACATAAGCAAATGAGGGGAAAGACATTTAGTGACGATTGTCTACCTGAAAACCAAATAAACATGTTAAAATCATCAGTACACATGTTCTCTTGTATATATAAAAAGCAGTTGCTTCTTAGAGAGGGATATTAAAAAAATGCAACCCCAACTTATAGTCCTTTCCTTAAATAGAAAAGCACCGGTATTAAAAAGAAGATGATTAATCACCCAATGTTTTATTTGGAGTTTTACTTCAAACCCAAGAACTCTTGGTGGTTTCTAAACTTGGTGCTAAGGAATTTTTCTGTTCCAAATTTAAAAATACCATAATTTGTCAATTACTTTAACACTTCTTAAATTTAAGTTTTAGAGACAATTTAGAGAATAACAATGCAAATAAACTAAGAACTATGTATAACATTAGCGGAAGAAAAGTAATTTTCCTAAAGGTCCCCTATAATATATTTCTGTTTTTTTTTTGTATTCAAAATTAGTGACCACTGAATGCACTAGCTTGAGTGCTTAGAAGCGTTTTGTTTTGTTTTGTTTTAGCAAAAAAAAAAAAAATCCCCCCAAAACAAAAAATCCTAGATTTTCTTGTCTGAATTTTAATGACTATAAGGGTAATAGCTCGAGAGAAATTTTTGGAAAGAAAAAAAATCCATCCATTATTTCATGACCGATTCATTCCACATTCTTCCTATGCCAGTTTATTTTCTGATAATTGTAATTATAGTTGACTCATAGTTCTGTACGTTTGTTTTTCCTCAGTATTTATCAACATATATTAATATATATTTATGTATGTTTATATGTAATATAAAAATATAATATGTATTATAGATATAAAATAAATATATGTTGAGGGGCACCTGGGTGGCTCAGTCAGTTGAGCCGCTGACTTTGGCTCAGGTCATGGTCTCAGGGTCCTGGCGTCAGGTCTCATGTCAGGCTCCCCACTCAGTGGGGAGTCTGCTTGTCCCTCTGCCCCTCCCCCTGCTTGTGCTCGCGCGTTTGAGAGAGAGAGCGCGCAAGCACAAGCGGGGGGGGGGCAGAGGGAGAAGAAGCAGACTCCCCGCTGAGCAGGGAGCCCTTTGCGGGGCTTGATCCCAGGACCCCGGGATCATGACCTGAGCTGAAGGCAGATGCTTAACCAAGTGAACCATCCAGGAACCCTCCAGTTCCAATTTCTTCCCTAAAAAGTCTAATAGATATTTTTGTAAAAACAAAACCATTATTCAATGTGGTGAATTTACATTTGTTGAGTATTCTGGAATATCAATCTCTGAAAAAGAGACACACTGTCACGAGTAGTTATTAGGATGGCAGTCCTTTTTTTTTTCTTCTTCTTCCTCTCTGAACCTGTCCTAGGGAGTTCCCATGGTCCAGTTGAATATTTTCTGCTGAAAAATGTCTTCAGGAAAGCAACAGTGGATTTCTTAGAAAAACCAACCTGTGAACTCATTTCTCTTTTTAGGTTGCCTGAGATTTGTAGGTGAGTGAAACCAAGGTGAACAATTGCTTTATTTTACTCTAAAATCAGCAGTTTTACTCACTTAATCTTCTTGTATTTAAAGTCTTTTTTTGAAAAATAAAACTGGGTGTACTTTCACTATACCTAATGCAGTCAGTTTTTCTTGTCTCACTTTCGTTTGACAACTTCATTATTGAATTGTGAAAAATAGCCCTGGGTTCAGAAAATTTTTACCTTGAGGGATACAAAAAAAAAAAAAGTCATGTTAATAGTAAAGTAAGTCGTTGCTTGTGTTAAAAGTCAAGGTGAGTCATTTAACTGCATCTATTAAAAAAAGTTCTTGTACTGATTACCTCTGGTAGAGATTATGAATTGGATGCTAAAATCATTAATAAAAATGCCTCTAAATTATTTTAAATTACTCAACTTCATCTCACCACAGAGTTAACATGCTCGTTCATTCCACACAAATTTATTGGGCCCCTCACCTACTATGTGTTGAGTATTTTATTGGACATAAATGTGACTGAAATGTGGACTCTGACCCCGGGCTAAAATGTTAACTTCACAGATAAAGTTCATCTGTAAAATGAACTTTACACATTACAAATAACATCATTAAATTCTCACAAGAATTTCGTAAAACAGATGTTGTTTCACTTATTTTAATGATGAAGTGGAAACACAGAAAACATAATAGCCTCCCCAAGGCGGTCTCTAATGCAGTTCCTTAGATTACCAATCAGGTGATCTTTGTAAGCTACAGAGAGGACTCTCTGACAATCTAAAAAGAACAATAAAAATATGTCCACCACAGCTAAATACAAAATAGAAAGTAATACATACAATGAGGGAAGTACAGCAGAAGTGGTGCAAGAGACCAGAAGAGGGAGAGATGGCTTCTGGGCAGGGGAGGGACAAGGGAATACCACTGGAATCTGGCTAGGTGGACTTTACTCTCACAGAGCTGGGGAAGCTCTTTTCATCCAGCCCTGGAAAAGCTACAGTAAAGCTTAAGCCGGGTAGGAAATGAGCCTGGGAAGATTGGAAATAGGAGTCGTCAGCAGTTCCATTTATCTGGGGTACAGAATGTGCCACACAGAGTTTTTGGAGATGAAAGCCAAAAAGATGGAAGAGAGACACATATTCCAAGTCTTTGATGGCAGATCAAGAAGTTTTAATTTTATTTCCTAGGAAATGAAGAACCATTTGGGGTCTCAAAGCAGAAGTGTGCTTAATCTAGGAGGAGTTTCAAACACAGGAGTTGCAAACTCAAATGCCTATAAATACCAAGCAGGTAACAAGTGAAGTGGAGAGGATGTGGAAAAAGAAGAGGATGTCTTCAATTGGGGATCGTTGTCATTCATTGCTTTAGGAACCCAACCTCTCACCCTAATGTGGATTTATTGTTCTCTTGTGCATATGTGCTTTATTGTCACAAATTATGTCTTTATTCCACATGTGCTTCTCGACATAGATTGTAATTGTTGTTTTATGTAGTTGTCTTTTAGGTCATACACAGAAAAAGGAAATAAGTACATATACATTAATACTGATTTTTATATTTACCTATGTAGTTAACCTCTGCTAGGTTTTCATTTCTTCATGCAGATCAAGTTATTCCCAGTCTCCATTCATTTCAGCACGAGGGATTCTGTAGCATTTCTTGTAGGGTAGTTTACTAGCAGATTTTGTTTATCTGGGAATGTCAATTTCTTTGTCAGTCTTGAAGGCTAGTTTTGCTAAATATAGAATTCTTAGTTGATAGTATCTTTTAGCACCTAGATGTCATCCCGTTGCCTTCTGGTTTCTGTAGTTTCTAACAAGAAATCAGCTGTTAATCTTATAGTGGATCCTTTGTGTGTGACAAGTCTTTTCTCGCTTTCCACTTTTGAGATTCTCTCTGTTTTTCGGTACTTTGATTACAGTGTGTCTCAGTGTAGACCTCTGAGTTTATCATACTTGAAGTCCCTGGAGCTTCTTGAATATGTAGATTAATGTTATGGTCATTATTTCTTCATGTGTTCTTTCTACTTCTTTTCCCCCTTTCTTTCTGGGTCTCCTGTTATGCATATGTTCATATGCTTGTGGTGTCCCTTGAATTTCTCAGACTCTGTTCATTTTTCTGCTCCCAAGATTGGGGAATTAAAATTAATTTATCTTCAAGTTCACTAGTTCTTTCTTCTGTTTGCTCACATCTGTTGTTGAACTCCTCTCTTCCAATTATTATACTTCTCAAGTACAGAATTTTCTCTTTTTCCCTCCTTCTCTCTCCCTCTGTCTCTCCTCCTCCCTCCCTCTCTCTCTCTCATGTGTGTGCTCATGTGTGTGCATATATATATACACACACATATGTGTATATATATATATAATATCTATTTGTTTATCTATATGTTCTATTTGGTGAGACACTATTTTCTTGGTTTCCTTTAGTTTTTTTGTATATGGTTTCTTTAGATTTTTGAGCATATTTAAAATAATTGATTTAAAGTATTCTAGTAAGTTCAATATCTGGGCTTCCTCAGAGACAGTTTTTATTAATTTCTTCTTTCCCTCTGTATGGGCCATCCTTTCTTGTATCTTTGCACGCCTTGTAATTTTTTTGTTGAAAACTGATGTTTTGAATACTGTAATGTGGCTACTTTGGAAATCAGATTTCTGCTTCACAGATTGTTCTTGCTTTTTGTGGTTTAGTGACTTTTCTGAACTAATTTTGTGAAGTTGTATTCTCTGTCATGTAAGATCATTGAAGTCTTAGCTTAGTGATCAACTAGCAATTTGACAGAGATTTCCTTAAACATCTCAAACAGACAGAAAGTAATAATAGTAATAATAATAATAAGAAGAAGAAGTAGGAGGAGGAAAAGGAGAAGGAGAAGAAGAAAGAAATTTTAAAAAGAAAAAAAAAAACCACATAGTAGGCTGTGTGTGTTGGGGCATGCCTTCAACACTCAGCCATGCAGTTTATGACTCTACCTTAGCCCGAAAGTCAGGTGGAAGTGAGAGATCAGGGCCTTCTCAGGTCTTTTCTGAGCATACCTTGCTCTGGACATGTGTAGGAGCTATTAGATTCCCAGCAATATGTGGGAGCTTTTCAAAGTCCTTATTTCCTGAAGTATCTCATTCCCAGCCTTTTCTCGCAGGCTTTTTGGTGTGTCTGTTATTTGTTCCAAAGAGTATCCCTTGCCCCTAGTGGCGGCAGAAAATTCATTTGCCTTTAACATGTTTGATAAATGCCTCTTGGGTACTCACTTCTTCACCCAGGGAGAGCTCTGAATTAGGTGAAATAAAGAGAAGCCCTTTGCACCAGTCCTTCAGGGAGCCACCAGACAGATCCAAAAACAAATAATCATAATTATTTGGAAAGAAGGTCTGCACTGCTCCTTTCAGCACCAGGCACCCACACTAGGCAAGTGGGTTGCGTCTTCAAGACCACCACTGAGCTGGGTTGGGGACATGGGGCTAGGGTAAGTTAAAATGCCACAAATGTCTCCTACTGATATTTAGCCACCTTTTTCTTGATTGTGTGTTCACCTGGTTGCTGTAAACATTTAACTGGCTTCCAGATTGGGGATGAAGTTGATTCTGACAGTTTCTATTAGCTGTTTATGGAAGATCTAGCCCATGTTCCCCACTCCACCGTTTTCAGTGATGTCACTCATGTGCCTTAAAAGTATTGTACATCTCAAAGAAAACGTACGTATGAGCTAAGCACAAAATGGTGCCTCACTACAACCTTGGGTATAGAACAAATTGGGGAGGAGAGTGACTGAATGAGAAGAAGGAAGAAGGAAATGGGGGGATATTGACCACCCCAACCCAGGGCCCCAAAACTCAGCAGTCCTCCTGGTAAGTAAAGCAGTTCATGAGTCTCTTCTATTAGGGGAAAGGTGTTTGGTCACCTGTCACAGAAAACCTGGCTAATACTAGCTCAGACCGATAGGAATTTATTTGACTCACATAACAAGAAACCTGGAATGGACAGTCGAGAGCTAGAGAAGTAGCCCAATGATGCTGTCGAGAATTCAGGCCCCATCTGTCTTTCTCTTCTAGCATCATTAGAATATTGTCTCCTATGTCCTCTGTTGTTCCCTTTTAATCTCAAGGTGGCTGCAGGAACTCTAGATATTTCCTGTGCATTCAAGGCAGAGGATTGGTGCAAGGCCTTTTCCTGGTGATTTTTAAAAAATATCAGGACAGAAATCCTTCTCAGAAAACTTCTTATATTGCATTAGCCAAAAATAAGTCGGACACCCTCTCCGATCAGTCACTGGACAAAAGGAATGAGATTTACCATGACCCTTTCCTTAGGGCCCAAGCAAGGTCTGTCTGTCAAGAGGTCAATGGACCAAGGTCCCATAAGCCAGGAAGAAAGAAGGAGGCTAACTATTCAGTAGGCAATGGACAGTGGTGGTCATAGGCAGAAACTAGGAGAGTTGGCCGAGGCGGGTGGGAGGTGGCTGCTTGGAAGAATAGTAGCTGGCTGCTTTGTTCTAGACCATGCCCATATGGGCGCAAGCTGTCATAGTTACGGGGGAAGTGGAAGGTTAGGAATGAGGATCGGAAACACAGAATGTCCAGGCAGCCATATAACACGGGTAAAACCAAAAGTGTCAATTCAGAACCAAAATAAGCCAAAGCCGGTGGTGTGTCCAAAGCTGGAACAGGATCCCGGAGCCCGTGTCAGGGCCCAGATGGAGCACATAGAGTTCTGCTGAGCACCTGGTTTCTGGCTCTTGTCTTTGCTTGGTGGGAGTTCACACTGCGCTGAGAGCTGGCAAGCGGTTTCTGACAGGTGTGGCGACCTCTAGGCCCTCCTGACTACTAGTTAATCTGGGGAGGAACATGGTGTGGCGGGGGCTAGCAGATTCCAAGCATTGAACTGGAGACGGAAGAAAGGTTTGTCGGGGCCAAGTTGGGAAACTGGCAGGAGTCCCGGACCCAGGAGGAGCGCAGTGTTCTGGGCAATCCCCAAAACAGGAGCTTGGGAACAAGGCCTAGAGGGGAAGCCCTGTTATTTGAGGGTTGGAGGCAGGCTGGGATCAGGGAACTGGGAGCTCTTTGATGAAAAGTGGGACTTTCGAGAGGGACTGTCGGTCGGTGCTCCCTGCTGTCGGACTCCAGGGTGGAGCTGGCTCCAGTTGAATTAAAGGTCTCCTGCCCCAGGGCGGGATTGGTCGTGGGAATGGAAGAGCAGGCCAAGCCTACTGCCCACGGAGGTCTGCTGGTCCCACCTGGCTATGGAAAAGAGCTTCATAGGGGATAGACACAAGACATATTTTGGAGAGAGTGTTTAGAGGACTTTGCAAGAGGAAGACAGTGCTCGCCCTGGAGAGTAGGTGGCTGGGCTTACAAAAAAAAAAATTGGAAAGTGGAGGCAGCAGCAACAAGCCCCTTGAGTCTGAGCCATACATAGGACACCTAGGTGGGGCTGTCGGTAATTGGCCATGTGAGACTAGAACTTGGGAGAGAGTAAAATAAAGGCTGGAGTCATCCACATCAAGATAATGACGGGGTAGGATTGGATCGGGGGAAGGCATGGAGAGAGTTCAGCACGCTGTTCTATTTATGTGCCGCAAAGGAGAAGCCCTTCCACAAACGGCGGTGCTTCTGTCCTGTTCGTTTTACTGCCCCATGAATTCTTTTTCCAGATCCCTCAGATTTCTGATGGATTTTTCTTTCCTAATGTTTTCAGTTATACCCGATTTCCCCAAATATCTGCATTTTCTTATTGAAAAGTTTATTCAGATTCTCAAAGGACCAAAAAAAAAAATTGGAGAATATCATCTTTCCCAACCCCCAGACAAGATTTTTGTTTATTATTCTTTATGATTTCTGTTTATAATAATTGTTATTTATGGGTAATCCCCAAGATTCTGTAGCGAGATTTCTTTTAAAAATGTCAAAAGAAGAATATGTTGCAACTTTCTCTTTCGTGCTTTAATCAGGCAGCAAATGGGAGAAAGGAAGATGCTGCTTTGTGTCACACCTACATCAAAATTATTCTAGATTGGATGATCTGACCACACCTTGTAAATTGGGAGGAATATTCCTTTAAGGCGTGAAGGATTCTTCTGTGTAAGTTAGAGGCGGGTTTTTAGGGATTTATCTTAACAAGGAAAAAGAAAAATACTTAAACGTAGCTAATAAAATAAGTTGACGGAAGGGTGCCTCAGTGTAAGTAAGAGGTGGGAGAAAGGTGTCAATCCTTAACTGTCGGAATGGCTAAATAGTTACTTGAACCTGTGATTTCAGGGGTAGAGTGTCAGCTAGTTTCTCAGACGCACACGGTAAATGTAAAGAACTTCCCAGAACTGAGGTCAAAAGCTACAGATGGGGTAACCAAGTGTTGATGAAAGCAGGACAGTGTCGAGGGTGGAAGGCAGTGTCAGGGATGGTTACACACTGGGGACTGTCCTGGGCTGCATGGGACTTTGGTCACCTTAGTTCTAGACCTCCGTCGGGGTTCACTGTTCACATACTTCAAGGTGCAATGAAATGCAAGTAAGGCATTTCCTCCTGGTCCCGGTCTCCAAGCTGAAGCACTGTTTCGTGATATAAAACACAGGTGGTTCGAGGGCCTGGAAATGCCCAAATGAGATCGTCTTAGTTGTTAACGCTTTTCCGGTTGCTTTCCAAGTGTAGGTGACAGTGTTTGGAGACTTGTTGAGTGCATTCAGGGCCCGGCCCCGAAGGTACTTAATGACTTCAGTGTGGGCTTTTAATCTCCTGCCCAAGTGCTATCTCGCTTGCCCAGACAAGCCCTTCACCATTACAGGAGAGTGTGGGAAAATTAAGGCTGCCAAAGCCACCGGGGAAGGAAAGGCATGTCGGAAGGTAGAAATGAATTGCATTAGTATTTATTTTCGTGCGGTCTGGAAACACGAAAGCTCTGTGCCGCTGCAGGAGGACCCAGCACCCTCCCATGGAAGGCGGAAAAGAGAATAAGGAGATTGAAAAATATCCACAGCATGGCTATCTTTAATGTTGGAGTTTGCTGAATGTAGTAAAATGCTGACTTCAGCTTCACTTCACATGCGGTAACCTCGGCACAGAACAGCGTCTCTGGCACCAAAGGAAATCAAGAGAATAAAGCAGAAGTCATCAGGATTTGAAGGAAGCCGCAGATGATTACCATCTGTACATTTTACAGACCGCTCGCAAAACTAAGAAGCCAGGACCCACACTGGAGAGTAAGTATATTGAACTCGGGGGTATGTTTCTAGACGGAGGAAACTCAGGAATTGGTCTGAATTTTTAAAATACAATACTTCACAAGAACTGACAGGTTTCTTTTCTTTTTTTTTTTTTTTTGGTCTGGTGACATTGGCACTAATAGTTCATTTGTCCAAAATCTGAAACACTAGGAGGTTTATTTGTGTGTCTCGTGTGGGGGCTACGATCACTATAAACTTGTACTCCACCAGGCCCTCCTACTTTCATGATTTCTCCGTAAATGGAGAATTATTTGTCAATTGCTCTCCACGTTCAGATGGTTCTCATAAATGCGTTTTTTCGTGTTCTTTCCAGACACTTGTGGAAAGGTCATCATGAAACACATTTAAGTGTTTGGGAGAATGAATTGGTTCATCGCTGTCATAGATCACTTAGCTTGGACTTTGCTATTTATTAGCCAAAAGAAGGGTACCTTCGGATGAGCCCACAGGAAATATCTTTTTTTTTTAGAAGCCTGGTTCTTTTTTTTTTTTTTAAGATTTTATTTATTTATTTGACAGAGAGATAGTGAGAGCAGGAACATAAGCAGGGGGAGTGGGAGAGGGAGAAGCAGGCTTCCTGAGGAGCAAGGAGCCCGATGCGGGGCTCGATCCCAGGACCCTGGGATCATGACCTGAGCCGAAGGCAGACACTTCAGGACTGAGCCACCCAGGCGCCCCAGGAAATAGCTTTAGATGAGCTTTCTTTGCCCCATGTTTGGTTGACGTTGCAATTTGAGCCAATAGCAAGATCCCCTACAGCTGAGACCTGTGTAGAGACCAGACGGAAAACACAGAAGCTGTAGATGGTGCGTGTACATATGCGTGTGCTTTCATCAGGATTTCTATTTGTTCTGAGAGCTTTGACCAAAACTTACAAACTCTAGCCCTTGAAAAAAACTAGATTCATGGGAGGCCGGGAGGGGTCAGGAAGGGGAAAGTTGAATTTGTTCTTTTTTTATACAATGTGAACGTATGTTTTAAAATAAAAGGCAGTGCACAAGAGAGGCCTGCTTTTCTGAAATGTTTACATAAAAAGTTAAATCCTATGTAAATGGAACCATTAGGTAAATTATTTGACATCTCATTGGGAAATAGAAGCTTGCTTATAAACGGGTTTGAAAGAGAGCCCTGGAAATAAATTTAATGGGGTAATTTTAACTTGAAAATAGCAATTAATGACAGATTGCAGAAGTCAGCCAGTGAATCGTAACTTGGTGCTTTTCTGTCCAACGCATATGGAAGATTGTTTATAAACAGGGAGTATTTTTTAATGTGCATACGAATTTAGTATAATACTTGGCAATTCTTGGCTAGTTTGGCAACATTGAAATCTCAAATCTTTGAGACTCAGCTGAGTCTCCTGGATATGAAATGTTCCGTGGATAGATTTGTTCTTTCCTGACAAGCCCTGAAACCTTAGTGTTTAGCAAGAAACTCTTCACCCTGATTTTCTTTTTCCTTTGGTGATCAATCTAAAACCCACAGAATAACTCAATATGGAATATTTGGCCAAGTTAAAATAAGGGGGAGTGTAAATAACAGAACTAATTCCCACACCTGTTGTACACTAGGTTAGCAAGGAAGTGGAGTCACACGCATTCGTTTTAAGTGCTTAATTCTGAAAACTCCTTGTCCCAACTGTTCGCTTTGCAATTATGGCGTACGTTCGAGTCTCTCCTACAGCAGGGTGCTCCCAGGTTAGTACAGACCATTCCAGTTCTTTAATTAATGATGCAGATTCTTTGTCTATAGACTAGTCTTGGGGGAGTCATTTAGCATATGTGAAAGGGGCCGTGAGGCTGGACTCTTGGGTCCTATTTGATAAATTGTTGCTTCAGTATATTAAATGGACCCCAGCGTCCTGAAAACGTTCATGTAATTTCCACATGTTCACTTTTTCCTGCTGGAAAGTGTAACTTATAGCAAGAGTAGCTTGGAAAGAGCCAAGCTCATTATTGAAGAGAAACCAACGTTCAGTTCATCCGTTTAGCATACATTTTGCACATATCTTTGTGTGGGAAAATCTTCGGTAAAGTTTATTATGGATATGTTTATCATACATACACTTTTTTATGTGTATGTAAGCATCTTCAAGCTTAAGGGAAAAAAAGTGCTTGAATGGGCAGAGTTGATTTTTTTTCCGATTGCAAAAATACATGTGAGCAAGCCACGGGGTTTCGTTCAGCAGAAGGTATGGCTGGAATGACGCACGGAGGAATGTTAATGGCTTGTCTGGAAGCGTGCGAATGGGGGGCAAATGTGAGCGCTTCACCTCCGTCTGCCTGGGCAGGTCTGTTCTGAGTCAGCTTCCGGTCTCGGGCTTCATTCCTGGCCTTGCTGGGAGCTCCCTGACCGGCTTCCGGAAAGTCTTGCTGCAGAGGTGTACCTCTCATCGAACCACTCTGAGCGCGCCTTCTGAGGGCTGTGAAGCAGGCACGGGGATCTGCCCGCAGACACCTTGACCGAGGCTGCCGCTGTTGTCGCCCCCCCCCCCCCCCCCCGTCCCCCGCGGACTGGCCGCTAATAGTAGCACGGTCCATAGGAACGTCACCTTGCAATTAACCAGCACGCACGGTGAGGGATGATAACTCCCTTGCTCAGGTACAATGGGGTGTGTTGCTTTTAGGGAAAAAGGGAAGGAAGATGTCAAGGTGCTACTTTAAAAATAGCCCTTTTTTTTTTTTGTTTTGCAGTAGTGTCTGTTTAAAAGTTAGTGCCCGTGTGTTTATGTCTCTGGCTGTGTTCCCTTTGGCCCTGATCCCAGGGGGGCCAAACCATCAACTACCAAATCTCATTGAGGAATTTAGTGTGGGAATTTACCCCACGGTTTGGTAGGCCATCTAAATGAGAGGAGAGGACAGAAGCAGCTTCAGCGAATGATCTGAGCGTGTAATTAGAGCTCAGTTTCGTGGTGTGCGCTGGGAGTGCTGTGGGCGGTCAGAGCACGGGGAGATCACACAGGTTTTCCTCTTCCTTCTGCCTCCGACGGCTGCCCGTGCAGGTCCCCCGCTTGGATTCTGAACAAGTCAGCCCTGACTCAGCTTCTCCTGAGCTGCGTTGTTTTACCTCCTCACTGCACAGCTTCGGAGAGGGTTCTGCTTTCATTCATCGGATTTTGTCCCTGACACCATTCTCTCTTGAATCACCAGCAACCTTGTCATTGGTGACCTTTCCTGTCCTGTCCCCCGGACTCTCACCTCCGCAGGTCCTTGTTGGTCTCGTCGGATTTGCAGCTCCCCTCCAGGGGTAGATTCTGGGAAGCTGCATTGTCCTTGATCTGCATCTGTTTGGTTGGCAGTACTGTCCCTCCCATGCCTCTTGTATTTCCCAAGTGTCTGTCCATTCAGCTCCTCCTTCTCTCAGACATTTCATCCACTCTCCCTGCTTTAGCGGTCACCGCGGAGGATTCAGCAGTCCGCCACACTCCTCGGGCACCTGTTCTGCCCCAGGCATTGACCTAGGCATTGAGGGGGAGCTGAACGCGTCAGCTGGGCCCTGCCTCCCAGAGTCCAAGGTCTAGTGAGGGAAGGGAGACGAGGAGACGGCTCGTCTGGGCACAGCCCAAGGGCTGCCCGGCTGGAGGAGTCTGGCTCCTGTGGGCATCATGGAGGGGTGCCTACTCTGAGCTGGGGCTGGGCGTGACTCCTAAATCTACATCCACTTTACTCCTCCCTCCCCCCGCCCCCCGCCCCGGGTCTTAAACTTCAGTCCCTCTTGGATGACCTGTCACTACTTCAAGCAGACATGGCAAGGGGGAATGATCTTTTTTTTTGGCGGATTTGCTGACTTCTTTTTCTTTTTTTTTTAAATTTTATTTTATTATGTTATGTTAATCACCATACATTACATCATTAGTGTTTGATGTAGTGTTCCATGATTCATTGTTTGCGCATAACACCCAGTGCTCCATGCAATACGTGCCCCCCTTAATACTCATCAGCGGGCTAAGCCATCCCCCCAGCCCCCTCCCCAAAGGGGGAATGATCTTTTCGTCCAAACTCACTGCCCTCGGTGCTGGCCCCATTCCTGGCAGCATAACCAGCATTTCCCCCACATGGGCTGAAAACCTGGGAGTCACACTGGATTTCTGATAGCCCTTAAATTCATCACCGAGTCAGGCGCCCACGTCTGTCAGCTCTTCTCCCCGGTTGCTGTTAGCTCTGCTTCCTTCTCAATTCCCGTGGCCACCGCCTGGGGCCAAATCCTCGCCAACTCCTTCCTGCCCTGTTTAATATTTATAAACGGGCTATTTACTTACTCAGAGGAGATCTACAAAAATTACCCAAGTGGTTCATGTTCATGGGAGAAAGAAATTTGGAAAATACAGATAAGCAAAGAGAGAGAAGGAAAGAAAGAAGGGTGGGAAGAAGGAAGGGAAAAGTCACCTATTTCACCACTCAGATAATATCTCTGTTGACGCTCTGAGGTTTTCCCTCCTAGTTCTCTAAATATTCTCGTATATAAAAATGATAAAAATATCTTAAAAATTGCGATTCTATCACCTATATGGTTTTGTAGCCTACTTTTTGTATTTAACCAATGATTGCTTTTCCACATCTATAAATATAATTATTTGTCATAATTTTTCATGGCTGCATAATTATTGGAAATAATTTGTACTTTAATCTCTATGGCATTTGATTGTGATGTAATGAGTACTGGGTATTATATAAGACTGATGAATCACAGACCTGTACCTCTGAGACCAATATATTATATGTTAATTAATGGAATTAAAATAAAAAAATAAGTTAAAAAAATAATCTCTATGCCATTTCAATGTATTTATACACCACTGCGAGGTATCCTTCTTAAAACTTTTTTCTTTCTGGCTCTTCTTCCATAGAAAAAACATCAGTGGGTTCCTATTGCCTACACACACACACCCTTCTCTTTACATAGGAGGGTTTTTCTGATTTTCTCAGTCTTTAGGATTCTTTCTTTCATGAGGAATAAGATTATTTAGACCATATTTTGGTGGTTATCGAACATTAACAATGTATATGGTACATCTTTCAGGAAGGTGGGGCTCGGGATGATGGAGGTCGGTTCTTGGGACGTCCACAGTGCCTCGCTCAGCACCTTGCTCGCCCTTTGTCCATTCTCTCTTTTCCTCCCTTGCCATTCGGGTGTCCTGGAGGTACAGCTGTGACCAAGGCCCCTCTGAGCTCTGGTTTCTGCAAAGTGAGAGCGGGAGGCAGCTGTGTCAACAGGCAGATACAACAGGGCAGGATCACGGTGCTGTGGGAGCAGAGGACTCTGAACGGGGTGACATCAGTGCGACAGGCACTCACTGAGTCAAGTTGGTGGTGATCAAAGAGGATGATGATGAGAGGATGAGGGAGGTGGGATGCGGGAGGTGGGAGGCGCGGGGCAAACCAGACCTGGAAGTCCCCAAAATGAGATGCGGCAGGCAGCCCTTGGAAGGCAGGTGGGGAGCCGGGTTGCGGGTATTGGTGTGACTGGGACAGGAAAGAGATGGTGGGTCCAGGGGCTGGGAAACCTTTATGGGGAAGTCTCAATCCACTCAGCAGACGGTGTTGACTATGGATCACATAAAGGCAGCATGGTTCTTGCTCTCTAGGAGCTCATAATCCAAACCAAGATAGGTTCTGTGCTTTTATGAATTTTGATACTGCAAGTCAAATCCTGAAGCCCAGATGTTACTGGGCAATCCAAATTATTTTATTAAATTGACCGGATTCTTTTTTTTTTTTCCCTAGTGTACCAAAAGGCTGAAACAGCTTTTTGATATCTAGGACTTTCTTTTCATTGCCTCAGTATTCCTTCCTGTCAGTGGGGATTCCTTCATGTCAGTGTGTGTGTGTGTGTGTGTGTGCGCACGCGCATGTGTGCGCGTGCGTTTACAAATTTATCAACCTATTAAAGCTAGGTGAGAAAATATATAGCTCTCTAGGGAAGAGAGGTATTCAAAGGTCGTACGTAATTTCACAGTTAAATGTCTGAGTGCCTTTAAATCACATCCCTCTTTGCTGATGTGTATACCTATTTGTATTTAGCGCACTGTGGATTTTTAAGTCAAAGAGAATCACTTGCTCCAGCTTTTGGATAGGGAGACAAGGAATCATTCGAGCTTCACAAATAGGATCATAGTGTTTTAAACTGGGAGGGACTTTCTGTTTGGTCCAACCTCCTCCTTCATTTTGCTGAAAAGGAATCCGAGGCCCTCAAAGGTGAAGCAATTTGCCTAAAGTGACACAGCTAATTAGCAGCTCAGCCAAAACCAGAATCCAGTCCGCTGCCTTCCAGTTCTGTGACCTTTCCATTACAAAGAACAAAAAAAAAAAAAAATAAAAAAATAAAAATCAAGAATTGAACCAACAAAGTAGGAGCTTTAATGCTCCTACTTCTTTAGAGAGTGTGAAGAATCCTGATGTACTTTAAAAGAAACATTTAAAAATGTATCCAGACTTGTAAAGAAGATCAGGACTATTTGTGATATGCTAATTACAAAGTATCTCCTTATGCAAGGAACAGGAAATTTGGCAGAAGGATGGGATTCAGAGCAACTTAAGAAAACCTCAACGATCGGACAAATGAGTGTTCTTTTTATTTCTTTGATAGTGTGTGGCTGCCCTCAAATTTGCGATAGGGTCTGCCACCTTTGTAATAAACCCCATAGGACCTTGGGGGAATCTGTCAGACACATGGAAGGAAAAGCAAACAGTTTCATTTCCATCTGAGTTTCCTCTGGTTTAAGTCAGGGCCTTTCCCAGAGTGCTTGCCTGCCAAGCTCCTTCCTGTAGAAACTTGTCAGTGCCCCCATCCATCGTTTGCAGAGGGATTATATTTTGGCAGCCATGCAAATCACTTCAAGGTGACCCTCTATTTGGAGAAACAAATCCTTTTCAGTTGTTGTTACAGTACACTAATCCAACGATGCAAGTAGTTATTTGGGGGGAGAAAAAAGAAACAACAAAGTCTGTTCTCTCCCCATGGTGGCTTATTCCCCCAGATCTCTTCTAACTAGAAGTGCCGTTTCTTCCAAAGAAGTTCTCAATGACGTAGAGAAAAACACCCGAACCTGGTCAGATTTCAAACTCAGGACCAGACCGGAAGCCCCAGGTCTGACTCTGCCTCCGGGAAGTCCTTCGGGCCAGAGCAGGCCATCCTGTTACCTTGGCAGGTCCTCACTGCCGCCGCTCTGGGGCACTTCTGCTCACTGTCTGCATTTATGCCACATACAAGGATTTCTGGTGTGTTCCATGCACAGGTGAAGTTCGTCTGGTGGTGGTGTTTGTAGATCCCTGAGAAGGTGTAGAGTAAGGGGCCGCATTCAACCCCTGTTGGCCTGTGACAGCCTCTAAGTAGGAAGGGGTCTGGGGAAGGGTGAGGACACCTCAGAATACCAGTCCTGACTCTATAAGTGACTTTCAAGCAGGACTCAGTAGAACACATATACCTTTAAAATTAGAACAAATGAGTTCGGGGTCCCAGTTGTGTTGACTTCCTACCTGTGTGACTACAATCAGATTACTTGGTCTCTCTGTGCCTCAGTTTCTCCATCCGTAAAATGGGTTGTGATGATTACTTATGGTATTTTTGAGGATTCGATGTGATAATATAGATGAAGTGCCTAGCAGGGTGTAGGGCTCATCGTGAGTCCTCAAAAATAGTAACAATTACTCTCATTTCCATATTCATGATTATATAAACACCAATACATCAAAAACCATTTTGGTTTAAACCAAGACCCAAAAAAGAGCCGAAATAGACATTTACAGCTTGAGGAATTATCACAAAGTGAATGCAACCACGTAAACACCGTCGGGTAGAAGTGAGAACATGGACGCCTCCTCATCCTCCCCATTTACAGGATTTCCTGCTTTTTCTCACCAAGTAGCTGTTTACTTGAACTTCTTGCATGCAACAGATATTTAATGGGGGTCTCCTAGATTCCCAACACCAGATGACAGTGGACACAGTAGGCCAGGGTGTTTGTCCTCATGGGGCTTACATCCTAGGAGGAGGAGCCAGGTAACAAAAATGCACATGAATACATTAATAGATTGATTTCTGACAATGCTCAGTGTTCTGAAGAAAATAAGCTAGGTCATGGCCATCATGGGGTTTTTATGAAAAGGTGGTCAGGGAAGACCCTTCTGCAGACATGACATTTGAGAAGAGCAGCCTGTGTAGAGGGAGCAGACATTGAGGTGGGAATGAGGGGGGGTCATGTCTGAAGAACAGGAAAAAGGCCAGAATGGCATGAGCAAGTGGTCCTTGACTTAGCAGGGTCCACGTCATGAGGACCTGATAGACTATGGGACAAAATTGGGTTTGTCCTCATTTAAGTGGGCTTTAAGATCAATTGTAATCAGTGCCATGAGAGAAGCAAAGGACCAAGGAAATTCAGAGGAGGCAGAGGTTGTTTCCACTCCTCTTCCTACAGTGTCTTGCTGAACATTGTATACCGTGTTTTTCATTTATAAAGCATGCTTGCATGTAGGGTCTCCACTGGTCCTCGCGGTCACCCTAAGAGGTCCACAAGAAGGGTAGGATTATTATCTGTCAGAGGAGGACCACTGAAGCTGTGAGGGCTTACGGCCTATTGCAGGACTCTTTACCACACCAGGGAGCCCACTGATCCTCACATTCGGATTATTCGTGTCGTAAGGGCTTAGAATCTTCCTGTCTAAGAAACAAATTAACTCCTGCAGGCGACAGGTAGTCTTGTGTCTTCTAAAAGGTTATCAGTGGAATATCAGGGACATACAGTACTCATGAAAGAAGGGGTCCTGGGTTGAGTGAATGAGGACATGAGGCACAACACCTCCTCCCCACTGAGGTTTCTCAAAGTAAAATGCTGTAAAGGCTCTGGGAAGCTCTGCAGTAAAGAAATACAGTAACCTCGCTGTTGCCCACACCTGGCCATAGGACCCTTGTTTATATGCAACATCCATTGACATCTCAAGGAATACAGGTTCTGGACTAGCCATTTGGAAAATACCAGCCCAGAGAGTAGCTATTTAGTGTTTACTAAATGGTGTCTTGAAAGAATTCAATTATTTTCTGAGCATAAAACTCCTTTCTCCATGAAAGGATTAGAAACCACAGATGTAAAGCACTTCCATATGCTTAGCATGAAGAACCTGGATAAATGGAGATTCAAAGTGATGAAAAATCATAAATCCACTTCTGTTTTGAACACTAATGTTAATTACTTTGCCCTTTGGACTCCCAGCATTTCCATTAGTGCTGTGCTGTGATTGGCTTATAATTCTGGATTCTAGGAAGTTGAAGCTGGAACCGGTTTCATCTGGTTTAAAAGATAAGTATTCTAAATCACACATGGCTTTGATTTTGGATTATTTTCTATAAGGATATGTATTTACAAAGGAAAGAGTCCATTTACAGATCACTCGCCATCTCCTGTACCTGTTTCCATACAGATTCCTCTTTTAATTGTTTTTTTTTTTTTTTTTCCCTTACCTAGGGAGGTACAAACTGTCCCTGCACTTGCAGGAGATGCTTTTGATAGATGTTCCCAGAAACCCCACTGAACCCTGGCAAAGTTTGTGGAAAGTGCCTGATTCACTTCTAACTTCAACTTTAATTTCTCACAGCTTTTCACATCGCTTCACACCTTTGTTTCTCTCTGTTTCTTAGCTCCAGCTCCATCTGTGTTGTCTCCTTCATTTTGCTAACTCTGTGGTCTACACTCTTAAAAAATGTGAGTGTTACTTTATTTTAATACTCCATACTGCCTGGAGTTCAGCATTTCTTAAATTAGGGTTCACAAAGCAAAATTTTTGAAATATGTGAAAACTCAGAGGAAAATGGGGCTCTTTAATGCAGGACTTCTCAGTGCCTTTGATATTCTAATATGCATCATTGATCTCCAGAAGGGAGACCAAATAGTATTTTCCAAACTGATTTAACTACCAAAACTCTACCTCAACCCTTTTAGTTGCAACTTGTAGGAATGTTATTCTGCAAATCTTGCTTTGGAAAATGCTGTCCTAGGATCCAACTCAAACCTCTCGGCCTGCATTTTGCTGCATTATGCCCCATCTCCCCTTGGATTATCTGTCCCAGCCAAACTAATTATTTTATAATCCTCCTAAAACACTTTGCATTTCTCCACTTTTAGTCTAACCCTCTCTTGTCTCCTTGGATCCAATGATCTTTCCTCACAAGTCAGGTATGCTTTATTTTCTTTTCTTGGCACCTGTGTGAGAGATCACAGTTCTTCAAATCTCAACTCCTCTGGGAAGATTTGCCTGACCACCATAATCTACAAAGAATCTCTCTTAGAGTTCTTATCATCTGTATCACACCGTTAGCCGGTATTAATGTTTACTGCCTCGTGGTTTATCATGTGATAAACCATGTTGTCTCTGCTTCTGGAGGCTGAAACCTGTGTGTGTGTGTGTGTGTGTGTGTGTGTGTGTGTGTGTGTGTGTGTGTTTAATCTCCAGTTGAGCTTTGCACACGGGGAAAACTCCGTTGAGTGAAAAAGATAGTTTATATTTTCTTTTGAAGACTAACAATTCATTCTCTCACTTCCTGGATAAGGTGCGGAGTGGGGGTGGGATTGTTGGTTTACCTACCGCCTGGTCCACGAGGTAGACAGAGGCTATAGAAGAGGAGTGAATAATTGCCATGGAAATTGCAATAATTTGCAATTATTGCACACAGAGGGTGCCAAGCTCTGTGAATAAAAGCACTGTTATTTTCCCTAAATGAGCTTGCAGTCTGTTGGGGGAGATATATACAATTTAATAAAAGGCCATGCTCGTGGTACCAAAAATCATTATAGGAATACAGAATTCAGGATGGTTAGAGGAGGGCTGCCGGAAGGCAGATACAAGGAATTTCAGAGATGCAAAGAAGAAAGACTCGCCAGAGAGGACACAGTGATGTAGGCAAAAAGAATAAGTGGACTTGGGAATTTGGGAGGTGGAGAGGGAAGGGAAGCAGATTCCTTGCAGAGGAAAATCACCGAGAATGAAGTCCAGAAGGCGTGTAGTTTGCTCGGGGAAGTATTGTGGAGATATAGGTAGAATTTTGGGAGGGTCGTGTTGTGGAAGGCTTTTTACCACATAGGCGTGGAGAGGCTGTTAAAACGAGTTTAAGCTACTAAGGGATGTGGTCAAATGTTTGGGCAAAATGGAAGGGGGGGTTGACCGTAGATGAGAAAAAAACGAAGGTCCAGCAGGGGTGATCATGGATCCAATCCAACTCTCCTGGTTTTCGCCGGCAGATCTGGGTCTGAGGAGTCGAGAAAACCTCCAGCCCCGTTGGGGGTGGGGAGGGGGAGGCAAGGATGAACATGCAGGTGGGATTTCAGTTCCTTTGGCGACATAGGCGCGGCAGGTGCCCTAAGCCCTTGCCGTCCACCTTGGAGAGGCCACACCTTCTCTCGGTCTCTGATGACAAGTAAGTGCTCAGCCTGTTCGGGAGGGTCAACTCCCCTCTGAACAAGTGCTCCATTTGCCTGGAAGTCTCATCACTGGTCTCCCCCGGAGTCTCTCTCCGGGTTTCTCTAACTAGCTGCCTCCATGAGATCACATTCTACCGAGTGAGGAAAGAATGTTTTCCACAGAGAACCCGTTCTGACACTCTCAAGATCCTGTTTCTCCTGGTGTTATGAGTAGGATGTTTCAGTTCTTCAGAGCTTCAGGCTATGATTTAAGAGCCATCTGTTGTAATCAGGCCTTTTTTGTGATTTATGGGGAAGAGGAGGGTGTGGGGGGAGGGGGCTGGTATACACTATATTCTCTTAATTAGATCGGAATTATTATGCAAGGACCAGAAGCCCAGGTGACGGTGTGTTTATATTATCTGATTGCCATTGTTGTTTTTCCTCTAATTGCCCTTTAGCTTAAAGTTTCAAAACCCTTCGAGAGGTTTTCTAAAACTGCAACAATTTATATTTTTGGAGCTCTCAGACTTTGGATTTTTAGCATAAAATAACACAATATTTATCTTATGCATATAACTATGCATCACATCTCCCTGCATGAAAAAATGCTTAACGGTTGTATAACATTTACTGTAGTTCAAAGAATTGTTCTATATGGCAGACAGAGAATTATTCTATACGCCATACAAATTCATCTAACCTCCTAGGAACCCCCTGAAGGAGATCCCGATGTTATTACCACCATAGGATAGGTGAGGATGCTGGAGGAGAGGGAGGTCTTAGTAGCAGGAATGCCACGGCTGAGATTCGAACCCAGGCCCCTGAGATCCGCAGTCCGCCCACACAAATGCGCCATGACACAACCTTTCCTTGGGTAATTTTCACATTTGCTACAATGTGGAAAGGTGCCGCGAGTGCCATTTTTCTAAAAGAAAAAAAAATTTTTAAACATGTTCCAGATCAGAATGATGCATTTCCTACTGTTGATCCCTTTCCCTTCCAGAAATTCTTGTGGCAAATACAAGTGACGTGAAAGGTTGCACGGTGGACTTGGCTTTTAGGATGTGGTAGGGAGAGTGGAGTGACTTGACAGTCAAAAGGAGTGAGTTTCAATTTGAGCTTTGACTCTGACGAGCTCTGGGACATTGTGCAAGTTCATTTACATTTTCCGCAGCCTGTTCTTGATGTGTGAGACTGTTCCAGCTTTAAAGTTCCATGAAGCCATTAACACAGAATGGTGGAGAGAAGGTTCTGGCTGCCCTTGAGAGAGACGTAGGGTGAGGGCTTGTTCCTTTCAGGATGACCAGACCTCGTGGAACTTTGCTGGAAGGTGTGGGGCTGGGCGGAACGGGGCTGGCGGGGTCTGCCAAAGAAACATCACCTGTAGGTACGATTCATCTCATACTAGCGTTTTTTTATCTTTTCTGGCATGCTATTTGTCATTTTCATAGAATTGTGGGTTTTTTAAATCCAGATTATAAATGACTGCCATTTGGAACGCTATAACTGTTTCTTGTTAGCACAAGCATCATCGTCACAAGGAACAAAAGTTAAAGGAGTTTGCTTTTCTTTTTTTCTGCAGGTAGTTTTATGAATCAGATTTAACTTGAACCCAGCATCCTGACAGTACGTTGCGTTTAACCGACCACTGTGCTCGGTGGGGACAGTATTCCAGTGGCTCTGACTTTTGAATCAGATGTTTATTCCCATTCTAAATGTAATATCTGATCTGTGAGATTTCTCTTTAGTTTCTCATAGTATTGTAGATGGAAACGTGCACCTGTGCAAAAAGAGTATGAGGAGCCACTACATTAACTGCATTTGCCCCCCAAAAGACATAAATTTTATCGTATGGCATCTTGCACTTTTCTTTGGGACCTTCCTCTTCTTGCTCTAAGTTTAACTTTTTTTAAAAAATATTATTTGAAAAATCTAGGAGTGGAGTAAAATTTAGGCATACATCAACATCCAATCACCTGGGCCCTCCGTAGGAGGAGGCTCTGAAGTTTGTTTTCTTGTGACGAGAATATCTGGACTGCCAGTTTGGTTGCAAATTAAGCTTTTTCCATTGCTGACTGGGTAGGACTTGAACTGCACTCACCTTAAAGCCTATGAAATATTAGGTCTCGGATAGTTAGGGGAGGCAAAGTAGGGAATATAGGTGTAAATACAGTGGACAGAAATGATCGGTGTATTTTATTTTGTAAATCAGCGATTGAAGTAATTCATCCTCACATTTGATATCTGCGGTACGAATTAGAGGGAAGACAAATAGAGCTACCTTTTGTTTGTAGTTTTTTCTTCCCCCACGAATGGGGGCTATTTTACGTGATAAGGAAATTGGTGGCTACACTTCCTATCATCATGTTTCAGCTGTACATCCACTTGTAAACGGCTTCATAGATCGGAGTAGATCAAGGGAAGTGCATGTTCACCATCCAAACGATTTTCCATGTGCGTGTCTGTTGCGTGTTTAGAAGACAGTTTTTCTTGAAACTTCCATTATCATTTACTGACAGGTCTTTAAGAAATTTCTCCAACATTCTGATTGATTTTGAAACTCCCAGTTGGCCTTGAAAACTTACCGGGACTATTTCCCTATTGAGGATTTAGAGAGAGGTTTTTTTTTTTTTTTTTTTTTTTTTTTAATGTGACATAAGGTGCCTGGGTGGCTCAGTCAGTTAAGCGTCTGACTCTTGATTTCGGCTCAGATCATGATCTCAGGGTTGTGAGATTGAGCCCTGTGTTGGGCTCCATGCTGGGCATGGAGCCTGCTTAAGATTCTCTCTCTCTCCCCTCTCCCCCAAAATTAAATAAACGAATAAAATGAAGTTACAAAAAAAATTAACTCAAAATGGATCAAAGACCTAAATGTAAGAGCTAAAACTATAGAACTCCGCCCGGTGTTAGTATAGAACACCCACAGCATGCCGGGGATGCAGAAGGAGGAGCTGATTGCTCGCGGAAGTCAGAACCCCTTCAGCCCTTTATTCGTGTTGTTTGACATGTATGTGATAGGGAATCAAATTAATCGGCTGTGTCAACTGATGCCTTTCAGACATGGGAGTGCATCCGAGGTCAAGGATTTGGGCTCTTGCTCAGCAAGTCTGTATTTACCCTAAATGCCTCTCTTCAACATCATCCCCATGACTGTAGCCTTTCAGTGACATCCGAGGTGAAATGTTAAGAAAACATTTGGACATCGGGCCAATAAATCACAGAAATGATTTCGCTAATAAAGCATAGTGACATTTGAGAGAAGACACTAGAATCCCAGATAGCCACGGACAAGCCCGACTTCAGCTCCTTCCCGTGCCTGTGGGTTGGACAACGGAAGACCTGTCTGAATCCTGCTAGGTTGCTGGGGTGGGCGACAAATGACTTGGCTGTGGTGAAGGTTGCCCAGGCGCACAAAGTCTAGGGAAATGAGCAACTGATCACTGAACTCCAAGGAGGCCTATCACAGCCCACCACATCCTGGCTGCTGAGAAGGATTCAGATACTCAGTTTTTGCCCCGAATGCTAGTCTTTTACCCCAATTCAAGACCTTATGGAATGTAGCAAAACCTCACATGAGCCTGTCTTAACTAAGGTGCCTGGTTTAGCTGAATGTTCTGGTTTATTAAGAGTAAACCTTTGGGGGAACCTGGGTGGCTCAGTCGGTTAAGTGTCTGCCTTTGGCTCAGGTCATGATCCGGGAGTCCTGGGATTGAGCCCTGCATCGGGCTCCCTGCTCAGTGGGGAGTCTGCTTCTCCCTCTCCCTCTACCCTCCACCCTGCTCATGCACTCTCTCTCTCAAATAATGAAATAAACCCTTTTTTCCCTCTGCTCTTGTCTGTGAAAATATGTCTTCAATATGATACGGTGAATACTCATGAATCTTCTTTCTTGTTTATTTGGTGTTTTGAGGATTTCCCCCAGGTTTATTTGACTTTGATATCCATCCTCATGGTAAGAGGATGAGAATGTAACTCTTGGAAATTCAGATTATTTTCTTAAACATCTAAATAAACACCGATTATGTATTTATTTGCTGTGAGAAGGTGCTGGTTAGTGAAGTTAAAGTTTACCAGTACAGTGTGATCTAGCCTGTTTTTAGTGTACATGACGAACAGAAGAAAGCAAGCTGTGTTGTCTTATAACACAGTTTTGCCACCAAAAAGGAAAGAAAACACAATAAAGAGAGCAGAAGTGATGCCTGGGTGGCTCGTCTGCCTTCAGCTGAGGTCATGATCTCAGGGTCCTGGGATCGGGTCCCGCATCAGGCTCCCTGCTCAGCGGGGAGTCTGCTTTTCCCTCTTCCTCTGCCCCTCTCCCTGCTTGTGCTCTCTCTGATAAACAAACAAACAAACAAACAAACAAACTCTTTAAAAGAAAAAAAGAAAGCAGAAACCACCAGTTAATAATACTGTCAGAGTCATTAAGTGGGGATAGAAACTGAGTTATCATTGGAAGCTATTCATAATCCATGTCTCTTATCAGCAGTGCATACAGATTGATGGGTAGAAACAGGTGTTCTTAAGGCATTTCTTTTTTTTCTGTAGCCTTAGGAATCCCAGGAAAGGTTAAAAACTATAATTTTTCACCTTTCAACGTGCTAAGTTAGATTTTCATCATTGGAAGTAATCTGTGTTAATGTATCTGCATACCACCTATTTATACAGTTGGAAAACAGAGAATGTTTTCATTCCTTAGATTAAACCAGTAAAGGTGAAATTTGGCATAACTGTCAGAATACTAAGACTAGTCATGTATCACACTATTAATTTGTTAGCTCAGAATTTACCTTTATTAATTTTGGTCTCGCTGATTTTAAATGTGATTATGTGGATACAGTCTGGACTAGGGGTTACCTTTGCAGGACGTGTGAAAGGGTTGTTAGATTTTATAATTGTATACATAGACACAATCAGTGACGGTTTAGATTTAAGCGACCATTCTTTGGAAGTTTCCCTATACTTGCAAACATTGATAAGCTATTTAAAAATCATTCCTTTCAGTCTAAAGGAAGCCTGGAGACAGTTTGCTTTTCCTTGCTTCTCGACCGTGATGTGTTCATTCCAGGCTCTATTATGGCAGGACCAAGGAATGGGCTTCTGATTAACAGAGGGCTCCTTTAGATCGGCAGCCCATCATGTGACATGGGGATCTTTCCCAAAATTTGTCTTTGAGTGGATTTGAAGCAGCTCAGAACTCAAATTTCCAAAGGGAAAATTATTTAAAATAGCAAGTTTTTAATGCCCATTTTATTCCCGCTGCGGCTGTGATATATATGATGGCAGCAAGATCTCCAGGCTATAGTATGGTTAGATAGTTTGCTAGACTCAGAGGACCGGGCCACATATGATTCAGATGGTTTGGTGAGCCAGCCCATCAAAGTAGTACATTAATACTCACGCAGTCTTACTAGTTATTTCGCCTACATTAGCGATTATGTTGGTCTTTTGTACTCTGGACTGTGATGTGAATTACCGCTGAGAATATTGTTTCTTGAGACAATGCATATTGTGGTTTAGAAATTTTGAGTCGGAGAACGCCTGTGTACATATTTGGATTATCAGGACGGGAGTAAACTCTGTTCAATAGCAAGAATCATCAGATGAAAACTCGTTCTTTGAATAGTTATCGCCTACCCTGTTGGGGTTCTCATAGCACTGCTGTCCTTAGAAGGTCTCTCAACACCATAATTATGAATTTCGGTTGTTACACTGAGCAGGGTCGTGACTTCCAGTCACTATATATGGAAACTGGAAGGGCTGGTTAATAGAACCTTGTTTGTCGATAGAATTATATTCTTAAACATAGAGAGGTGTACTTTCTAAGAGGATTCCTTATTTTACAGTTTTTATGAATTCCAACTTTACTTCCCTTGGCAAGCCCACATTCATGGAGTTTATTGAATGTAGGAATGCTCTTGCTTGAGATCTTCTATGATTCTATCCTTTCACTTAAATTTAAGAAACCTAGAAATCATGCAGATGCTGGGGATATGTGGCTTACCTAATGACTGCCTAAAATTAAGTGTGAGCTTTCAGTTTCTTTGATTCTCTTACCGTGTCTTAACGAACATGGCACCACAGTGATGCCGCTCTGCTGAGCGGGCACCCTTCCTGGCTGGGCTTAAGAGGGATGCCATCCTTCCAGGGGAGCCAGAGTCTCTATACCTTGGAGTTGGATCTGTTGCCCCGGCTGTGCCCACAGATTTTTGTTTTTATTTTCCTCTCCAACTGTCACCCTCCCTATAACGACTACAAAATCTCTTCAGGGGATAAAAATTCTTCGCCCTCTTCCTGGCTGCCCTTTCAGGAGGCACGTCCGATAGGCATTTCCTGCCCTGTTTTCAAATCTTGCTAAGTTTGGAAAAGTTTTTGAACCTCGCAAAATGCGTATCCTGATCTACTTTCAGTCTACCGTCAGTGAGTAAAATTACACTAATTGCTTTTAATCTCCTAGTCACTTTAGCTTTGCTATGAGAACATTGTGGTATTTGTGAACAGGCTTTTGTGCCAGAAAAATAACATAAAACCATTGCTCAGAAACATAGTGCCATTAGGAGCCTTCAGCAGCACATAATAATGGCAATTAATGACAATCAGGGCTAACGTACTGCCTGCCACATCTGACTTTTTTTTTTTAAAGGAGCAAAGCATATGAAGTTTATTTTATTATTATTATTTTTTTTTTTTTTTACTTTGTGCGAGTATTTTTACATCTGCTTGTGATTATTCTGCCTTGTAACTACCACCTCAGGCCCAGTTCTTTTTAGGGGGAAAAAAATGAATTCCTTATGTAATAAGTTATCGTTTGGAAAATTTCTCTGACAGACCGTGAGCTCTTCTTATGAAACATTCAATATGAAAAAAAAGTATGGCTATAATTCACTACAGAAATATGGGTTTCTAATGGCAAGATAGTGGATTTTATGTAGCCCAGTTAGTTATTTTTGCGAGGATGAAAATTTGTACCTCATATATTAATGTAATAATGTAATATGAAGTGTTGCAGAATAAAATTAAAAAACCCTATCATATGGATCAGCTGGAGCTTGGACCAAGACAGCATGGCATAAGGGGGAACCATTTGGATCTTGCTCAAGATGACTTATTTATTAGAAATATCTTCAGCTCGGGATTTTACTGGAGCATACACTCTAAAGGAGGACTATGGTCAGATTCCAGAACATGTATAAACATTATATATACTTAAAAAAAAAAAAACACAGGGGCATTTAAAAAATTTAAATATAAGGGAGAAACAAAGGCTGTGTGTCAGAGGCTTGAAATAGCATATTTAACATTGATAACAAAAGGAGCTTCTTGCAGATTGTGAAGTGGTGGTTTTTAAAATTAGAAACCGGGTATGTTGTAACCTAAGAAGCATTTGATAGAGCTGTTGCTAGGGTGAGGGTACCGCTTTTGCCAAAATCTGAGTAAATAAACAAGATAAACCCACATAAATTGATGGCTCTGGTCCTCATAACTCACTGACCATCTGCTTATTATTTTTTTTTTCTTAAATCCCTTCTTTTCTCACCCTGCAATATCTGTGTATCTGACACTTTGGCATTCGGATCGGCTGTAATGAGATTAGTCACTCGTCTTTGTGGTGGTTCTGTTCTAGGCTTTTCAGCGAAAGTTTGAAGGACCATGAAAACCCCAGAATCAACTGTAAGACATAAAATGTTCGGCAAGTCACATTCTGAGACTTGTGTGTAAGCCACGAATGTCACTTCTCAGATTTGGCAAGTGTTGCCTTGTCTTCAGAAGCTGTCTCTTTATCTTTCATAGGGAGAGGGTCTCCAGTCTTTCCCCTCCAGGTTATATCCTGTTGGCACGCTCTGATCTGTCTGTACACATCTGCATATTGTGCATGTGTAGACATTTGGAGGATTGGTTTATTTTCTGGAACGTTCTGTCGAGCTTTCTAGGAGAGCATGGAAGACTGCCTTCACAACTATTAAAGGACAACTGCGCTAGTCACACCCACCCACCGCGTGCACCCTTTTGTCTGAAACACTGGGACTTGGGGACTGTTTTCACGGAGACCATGGGCATAATGACACCACCCCTCACTATCTCACAGGTAGGCTGGAAGCATCCCGAGACAGTGTGCGTGCTCACAGGCTTGGAGTTCTTGCAAGAGAGCGCTTTCAACCAGGCATGTAATTAGCTTCATCCCCATTATTATCTGTGCTTCTCCTAAACATTTCCCAGGGAAGCTCCACGGTGACGCTGCGTGGCCGCTGTGGATGCGGCCGGGGCTGCCCTGCCTCTGGATGGCTTCATTTTCCCAGGACCATCCCTCCAGGGCTTGGCAGGCGGTGAGTTTGAAATAGCATCATCTCTGCCGGGGGGTGTGGACGAGCTGTGTTCTCCAGACTTGCCGTCCCCTCCATCCTGGCAGGTGCCTTTTGGTGCCCAGGGGCCCACCTTCCCCCCCCCCCCGCACATGGGCTGGACATTGGAGACAGTTTTGCTCATGGCTCCTAGGCAGTCAGTAAGTGGACAGTCCTTCCGATCTTGCTCAGAGAAGTGACGTTCTGACTCAGACGTGGTTGTACCCAGAGCCTAGCAGATGGCCAGAAGCAGATTGCAGAGACTTGGAGGGACTAAACGTGGCATGGGTGCCTCCTCCAGCCCACGCTTGGAGCCACGTCTCCAGTTGGGCTGATTTCTTACCAGTGTCATCGTGAGGAAGTCTTCACGCCCTGGGACAAGTGACCCTCTTGTCAGTCATCTCTCCTTGGGTGTGCCTGTCAGTGTCTTACTCTGCTCTCCAGGCCCAGCCTCCCCAAGTCCTGATTGAATAAGAGTCTTTTTTTTTTTTTTTTAACTTCCTGCCTCTCAGAGAAGGCGGGAGGCGTGTGGTCAGAGCTTAGATGCGCACTTGGGTCGACTGCTGGAGATGTCAGCGACTCTGGGAGACTAAAGATTTTTAACGAGCTTTTAGTACTCGGTTGAGTGTTTTAAAATGTACTTATTATTTTAAGCAATTGTACAGAACTCTCTCCACTCTTATTTTTATTTTCTTGGTGGTAGAACCGTGCACATATTTATGCAGAGACCATACCTGTATATTTTAGGGTTTTACGGTAGAAGTTAAATTTGCACGTTGTGGGATATCTTGGGTTTGGGTGCATACTCAAGAAGAGAGTCCCATCCATTTCAAGAGCTCCCATTCCTCAGACTTCCTGTGACTCTTTGCGGCCTCTCTCACTGGCCAACATTCTGCCCAAGGCAGTGGCCAGCGGAGCCCATCAGTAGGGGCTTGAAGCCATGGGGATTATGGAGAAACTGAACTCCACTCCTTCTTTCAGTTCTTACTCTCTTAAAAACACGCAGGCTCTTTTTGTCTTTCTCTTTCTTCACCCCCGCCCCTCCTTCCTACGGGCTTTCATCCCAGCCAGGTAGTGGTGAATGCCAAGGTCAAGGTTTTAGAGATGGGACAGAAAGGAGAGGCATTGTGGTTCTGTTTTCTTCTCCTTGCTGCTAGCACTCTCCCCTGGCCAAATGGTTTTTCTAGGGGGTCTCTGCACCTGCCCAGGCCGCGTCTGCTTTTGGGGGAAGGATCGGGGACTGCTGACTACGGGCCGTGTTCCTTGGAAAGTTCTCTCTCACACGCCAGGGGAGCCAGCAACCCTGGGAAGCTGGGCAGGCAGCCTCCATGCTGCTAGTCTTCTCCTGCCTTCCACGTGACAGTGGTTGGTGGCTCTCTGCACAGGGCTCTGAGAAGCATGAGTGCCCGGATGTGTTCTATCAAAAGATGGAAGAAGAGGAGGGTCAACTTAAAACCTGGCTCTTGAGAATGATGGAGTTTTGCTTATTTTAGGTTTACGTCAATACTTGAGATAGCGTCGACCCAGAGACCCCCAAGTCAGCTAGAGTTTCTCCGGGAACGTTTTGCCCACGCTCACCTTGAACCTCACGTCCTCCCCAAGAGGTACAGATCTCCTGTTGACCCCTGTTCTGTTTCCCGGGGACACCTGAACCCTGTCCCTGACACACACACTTCTTTGACAGAGACCAAGTCTATAATTTGAACATTAAGGGGAGACTCCAAGCCGTCCGAGTCATTACCCCCAACTTGGCCGGGCCCCAAGCACTTGGCAGTCTCCCAAACATGCCTGCAAAGACTGTGTGTGCTGGCCTTCCAGAGAGTCTAGGAAGTCTGGGCTTTGTTTCCTAGGGGGAAATGACAGCTTTGGCTCGGCAACCTACCTGGTTGGCTCTGACCAGTAAGTGGATGATGAATAGGCTTCTTGGTGTTCCTTGTTTATAGTATTAAAATCCAGAAATGGAAGTTCCACCAGAGAGGAGACTTTTACAAATGAAAGTAGTCAGTCACGTGAAGCCCGGGACGAGGAGGCGAGGTTGCCAACGTGAAGTGATTTGAGAGGTGCTAAAAGGCGCCACCTGCACAAAGGCTGTCTGCCCAGCTGTTAGTAATTCTCAGCATCCAGTGGGGGACTGACCAGCTGTGGCCTGAGCCAAGTCGCTTAACTGCTGTGCCCCCCACTTTCTTGTCTATGGAGCAGAGTGGGTCAGGGGTTGCCAGGTAGGTAATGTCAATGGGTGAAGTAGGCCAAGTAGGCATTCTTGTCTGTCATTTCTTAAACCACGTGGCCCCCTGTGTACCGCCGTGACTTGAGAATTGAGAAATATGGTGTGAGAAAAGTTTACAACAGTGCATGCATCATGATACACAGTCCTGGACATTCGGCTTCTGTGTTGGAGAGGGCTGTGGTGCTCTGGGGTCCTGGAGAGCCGTGTGGTCCATCCCGAGGGCCGTTACTCAGCGCCTGTGTTGGTTGCCATTGAAGAATAAAGGCCCTATGTTAGGGTATCTTCGGATTTCTTTTTCAGGCTGTGGATCTGTAAAAATTCCCCCATTGCTGAAAACAGTTGGAGGACCCCCCAAAAATAAAATAAAACACACGTGAGCTGAACTTGACAGTTTCTTATTTTGGGGATAAAAAACAATCTTGAAGTTCTTTGTAGCTCAAAGTTCAATGGGTCTTTGATTTTTATTACCCTGAACTAGAATCCTGTCGCTCAGAATGTGGTCCGTGGACCAGGACCAGCTCCGGTTCTGGGAGCCTGGGAGAAATGAAGCGTCTCAGACCCCTGCCCCAGACTACACAGACCCCAAACATAGCGGTTGGAGAAACGGTAGGTGAGAATATCCTTTCAGGAAAGGTCCTGCTGAAATATTTCAGAGTAGGGGAAAACATGAACACTCACTGGTCAGTTAACATGAATCCAGTCTTTAGATTAATTCACTGACAGGAAGAATGAATGGGTCAAACACATGAAAATTTGTTTTGTTGAAAGGAGAAAATAATAAGGCTTGTGACTTTGGTTGCGAGGTTTTGAATTCTCGGGGCAGCCAGGTGAGATGTGTGAAAGCTTCTGGTTGAGGATAGAGGTTTTTTGGTTTTTGTTTTAACTTTATTAAGAATCATAAGCACCTACCTGATGCCACACTGTGCTTATAAACCCTTTCCCGTAATTTATCTTATTAAGTTGTGACAACAGTATTTTGAGGCAAAGATGATCACTTGAATGTTTTAGATGAAGAAACCGGAGTTGTAGAAAAGCTTAAGAAACCAGCCACCCAAGGCCACTTCTGAGGAGGAGAAAGGACTGGGATTTGCACCCAGGACAGCTGGATGCCCAAAGAGCTAGACAGTTCAGGTTTCTTTTCTGTGCCTTTGCCACGGCCTGGCCTTGCCGGAGACACTTGCAGATTCACTGACCCCGCCCACCGAAGGTCCAGAATTTCCAGGAATGAATCAGACTGCAACGCAGGCCTTATGATGCCACGTCACCCTGATTCACTGCGTTTTATTTTTTACTTGTTTTTTGGGGGAAAGACTGTTTCTTCGATCTTTGATGGCCAGTAAAAAGTGAGAGCAGCTCCAAGATAAGAAATATTTGTCACTTCATAAGGACCAATTTTTGTGTCTTCACAGTTGTTTCCTGCACTTATTTCATCCGGGAAGTTGGTTCCTGAGTTTGACTTTTGAATGAGAATTGCAGACAGTAGCAAATGTGGAACATTCACATGGTTTTGGTGTGTGTGTGGGGGGGGGCGGGGAAACTGAAGGAGCGTGAATTTAAAAAGCTTGTTCGTTGTGCACCTTTTATGAAAACGTTTCCCCTGTAAGGACCGCTTCACTTTATTATTTAACATTTCAAAGGATTTTGGAAGGACTCTGCCTTCCCAAAGGTTGCCAAAGATTTTAGCTATTGTCATCATTAGACTTCAAAGCAGAAACTGCAGGCTCTTTCAATGCCAATGCTTTTAATCCTAACCTTTGTATTGAGATTAGGAACACAAAGAGTAGCCTGTGAGGGGCAAGCTGCATTTTGTTTTGTTTTGCTTTGTTTTTCTTTTTTCCCAAAGAGTTACAATGAACACTCCACTCTCTGGAATTGTTCTTTACTCACTGATAGATTTTTAAATTTTTTTTTTGAGTTCGAAACTATGTTGAAATCTGCACAGTGGGATCTGTCATTTAAAAAAATGGAGTAAGGGAAGGCCTTGGCACTTACAAATCAACTTCATGTGCTCACAGCCTGTTTCCATAAAGGATAAAAGGTCATAAATCTCTCTCAAAGTATCTTCTGTGTGTTGTGATTTCAGTGTTTGAAGGGTATATATGCGCAATGCGGGGGGGGTGGCATAAATTAGTTGCGGTGACGTCAAGCAGTCTTGGCCCAGCCTCCATGGACCCTTTGCCCAAGGGATCCCCCTATTTTAGCTGCTGTCCCCCCTGCCTCTCACCACACCTGCCTTCCCCACCCCCACCGCCCCTGCACACTCCATTCACACACCTTCTTGCTCTCAGCCGGTGGGTCAAACGTGGATGTATTGTACAGCTTCTCCACAGAATAAAAACCGCCCAGAAGCACGCCGTGGAGGGAGCCACAGAACTGTGGCGTGGTGTCACGAGCTCTTGTAGGTCTTGGCGTGAGTCCACAAAGTGGCTGGACAGCGGGCTATAGGTAGTGGTTTTCTCTTCTAATTGCAATAACCCTACGTCCAAGCAACATCCATCTCAAGGACAGCATTTCTCGTGGCAACATTCATGGGCAGCAGTGTATGTATCTTCTTGGAGAAATAATATGGGGGCACGGTTTCAGGAGGTACGAGTGGCTGGTTGGTTTGCTGCTGCCGAGTCCAGGGAGAGGTTAGTGGGGACGGTTTTCGGTGTGTGGCTGGCTTCATAGGAGGCTCAGGGCTTGGGAGACAAGGAGAACAGGGATCAGTTAGGCTTGAGAAGAGTGGAGGAGAGGACTGTGGGAAAGCGGTAGCGTGTGTGATCGGGCCAACAGCCCTGACTCCCAAGTCAGAGACGTGGGGCCTGGTCCTCTGCATCCTGCCGCCCAGCCGCATAGCCTTGGGAAGAACATTCACTGCCTCACCAAAGTGAAGGTGCAGAAGACGACTTTAAAAGTCTTCTTTTTCAGCTATCAGACTATTTGATTCTAACCTAATGACTGAGTTTGACCCAGTTAACCAACCAACCAAATAAGGCACCCTCCATTCAAAAGTCTCCACGAGGAGAACCGAACGTTGTGCTAATTTTGCAGAGGAATTGAAAGCTACCGTTAGAATTTTTTACTTTTAATTTAAATTTTTTAAATTTTTTTACTTTTAAGTGATCTCCACACCCAACGTGGGGCTCAAACTCACAACCCCGAGGTCAAGAGTCGCAGGCTCTATTGACTGAGCCAGCCAGGTGCCCCGATACTGTTAGAATGTCATGGCCAGATCAGGAAAAAAGATAATTTTGTCATCTACATTAAATATGACCAGAAAAAGTGTTTCTGGGGTCCGGGAAAATGGAAAAGACAAAACTGAAATGTTTAGGTTTGAATTAAGTTGGGGGCGTCTGTGCCGCTAAAGACAAGGCGGAGAGAACTGGAGAGATTAAAAAAGATTGTGAATGAGAGAGCAGAAAGACTGGACCACATCTCTGTTCGTTATTTTCCCCTCCTTTTAAGATTTGAGCAACCGAAGTGTGAAATTTGGGGATCTTACCTCTAACAGATGAAGAACACTGTAGGGTAATAAATTTGACTGGTAACTCATTTCTGAATAGGACTTAATGACCTTTTAAAATCTGTGTAAAAACTCTCAGGAGGAAAATTTCCCAAGGAATACATGTTACTGTTGGATTTTTAAGGTGTAGAATACCGTATATAACAATGAGCTTTGTCTCATTGGTTGGATGGTTCATGCTTCAGATGCCAAGCAAAAGAATGGAGACGAAAACGTTCTCGAAATATGACAAAAGACACTGTTGGTGGTGTAGGTCCCTTCAAGATCCTTTCTGTCTTCAATGACACCAAAGTAAAGTGTCTTGTCTGAGCTCCAAGGGCTGCTAAAGTTACCCATACGCTCAGCGATCGTCCGGGAAAGAAGTACAACCTCAGGCAGTTTCCAAGAGGGAGAGGAAGTCTCTGGCCCGTTCGTGGAGAACAAGAAAAGGCTTGGTCAGTATATTAAAAGGATATCACCGTGGCACATCTTGGACTCTCAGGTATTTGTTAAATGACGAAATGAGATTGTCGTTTATGAAAACGGGATTCCAACATGAATTTATTGCCTAGGGCACATAGGAAAACCTGATGAAAGTATTGAAATCTCCCTATAAGAGGATTTTTAGGCAGAAATGCCCAAAAAGAGTGATTTTTCTATGCTCCCTTGTGCTGTTGCCATTTCCACTCAAACCTAGTTCATACTGTGGTTTAGAACTTCCATCTGATTTCATTCTGTGTGTCGTGTGAGCTATCATCTGGGTTGCTTCGTAACACTGACAAATATTGACCAGAATCATTTCTGATGGAGACATCTTTAGGCACCGTCCATTCTAGCGGTAGAACTAATTTGAACCAGTAACTTTAAAATACCTGATTTCAACTGGTTGGAACTTGAACTGATCTAGAACTGAGTGAAGGACATGTGATGAGGGCCCCAGTGGAAGTACCATTCTGTGACGTGCTTTGTGACCCACAGGGCTATGTGAGAAGTATGGGTAAGCGACAGATAGTAGGACTTTAGGTCTAATGTACATAAATACCCAACTCACTGTTCTGAGAAATTACAGTGGAAATGTTTGTTCTAAAACAGATCCCAGTCTGTTGTGTCTTTACAAGGACTCCCAAAATGGAATTTGGGAAACTGAATCCCTGAGATGAAATGCTATTCCCTTGATCCGACTTAGACCCTCTGTTTTTCTGTAAAGGAGTCTTCTGTTCATTGACCCTTTTACTTTGCCTATACATTGATCTTTACGGGCTCCTGAGTGCTGGGCTCCCACTTTTTAAAGCAATTATAAAAGAGAAAACAGGGCATTTCCCAGACATAAAACTCTTTCTCACGTCCCAGCGGGTCAGTTAATCCTGGGATACTGCAAGAGTTCAGCGAAACCTACTTCAGTTAAATTCTATCACTTCATTCCATCCGGATTCTGGGGTCTGCTTCTGGCCGCATAAAGAGGAAAAAAGCCAGCACTTTGGGCAATGTTAGAAAATCCCTTTCTTCCAACATTTAGGTTGAACGCTTCGTGTTTGTCGTCGAGCACATGTACTGTAGAGTTTTAGCAGCTGTTGGGATTTATTGTGCCCGGGTTGCACTTTAAACTGCTTGTCTGACATATTTTGCTGCTTATTTTTAAGTGGGCTTCGTATTTCATAGAATCTTGTAGCTGGAAAAGAGCTCAGAAAACTTCTGGCTTGACCCATTTGCCTTAGACACGAAGCAACAAACCGGCAGGAGTCAAGAGACCGGCTCAAGGTCACAGAGCCCGGAAGTGGCCAAACCCAGGCTAGAACCCATATCCTGCCTCCTGCGTAAGTGTTTCCGGTCGCTTATTTCCAGATGGGATGTGGTGATATTTTTCACCTCCGTCCAGCCCCGGGAGGACAGTTTCCCAAGGAATGCATGTTATTGTTGGAGATTTATAAAACTTAGGCCACTTTATGTAGCTGTTACTTTTTTTCCTTTTTGCTGTGCACCATTTCTAATGGGTACAAAGGTGGAGAGCCTCGAGCATAAACCAATAGCCAGCTGCAACGATTTTCAGCTCATGGCTCGCCTTGCTTCATCTACATCCCTCCTGACTCTCCCACCCAGGTTGTTTTGAAGCAAACCTGGACATCCTATTATTTCACCCATAAATCTTTCGGTATGCGTCTCCAAAAGATGAATGCTTTTTTTAAAAAACAAAACCAAACCCATAACTACCATGCTATTATTAACCTAAATAAATTAGCAGTAATTCCATAACATCACAGAATATCCCAGAACCTTTTAAAGACTCTATTAGAAATACTATTTGACCATTTTACTTTCAGTATTTTTTTTTTTTTTTTTTTACAAAGGAGAAACAAACTCTGTTAAGAATGTGTTGCTGGAGTGGTGGGGGGTGGGAGGGATGGGGTGGCTGGGTGTTGGACATTGGGGAGGGTATGTGCTATGGTGAGCACTGTGAATTGTGTCAGACTGATGAATCACAGACCTGTACCTCTGAAACAAATAATACATTATATGTTTTTTTAAGAAAAAAGATAGTAGGAAGGGAAAAATGAAGGGGGGGAAATCAGAGGGGGAGACGAACCATGAGAGACGATGGACTCTGAGAAACAAACGGGGGGTTCTAGAGGGGAGGGGGGTGGGGGGATGGGTTAGCCTGGTGATGGGTATTAAAGAGGGCATGAACTGCATGGAGCACTGGGTGTTATATGCAAACCATGAATCATGGAACACTACATCAAAAACTAATGATGTAATGTATGGTGATTAACATAACATAATAAAATGAAATTAAAAAAAACGAATGGTGGGTGTTTTAGGTCAATGAAAAGAGAGAGGGGCTAATCAGGGACTGTAAATATCAGTGATAAAAACCTGCCATGCCTTTACAATCACTGAGGAATTTACTAGATATTCATTTGAGTTTTGGAGCATTTTAATTCTCCTTTCTCCCGAAACTAGCCAATTTTAATACGATGTTTTCCAAAGACATTGCAGCTATTGTTTTCATATCGGGTTGAGTTAAGGATCCGGAGATTTAAAGAAACTTATCATCACTGAGAAGGGGAAAGTCATGGTGATTTTGGGTGGTGGGTCCATCACTGATTTTTCCTTCCCATCAGCAGATGTGAATAGCCCGGGCTCCTCGAACTCTGGTTTCCTAGGATGGGCTATAAAATATTTTACAGTTAGAGACGTGTTCTGTTGACTGCAAGTGACGTTCCAAGGAAGCATGTTAGGGGAGACAGGCTGATGCTTGAGGGGCACATGGTTGATATTGCATTGCTCGTTTCTTCGACCTCTCCTTTTACTTTTTAAAAAAATTTTTAAAGGATTTTTTTTACATTTTATTTTTTAAAGATTATTTATTTACTCATTTGACAGAGAGAGAGAGAGAGAGAGAGAGACAGCGAGAGAGGGAACACAAGCAGGGGGAGTGGGAGAGGGAGAGGCAGGCTTCCCGCGGAGCAGGGAGCCTGATGTGGGGCTCGATCCCAGGACCCTGGGATCTTGACCCAAGCCGAAGGCAGGTGCTTAACCGACTGAGCCACCCATGCGCCCCCAGACCTCTCCTTTAAAATGTCTTCAGTGAGAGAAGCCAAGAGCAGGTTTTGAATGAATACCCCACCTCAGTAATATCTCCAGAGTGGCCTGGCATTTCGTGTTGCCGGATACAGAGCATGTAACAAGAATTTTCCTCCTTGCTCATCTGGTGTCATGAGAAAGCTGTGAATTTTGTCAGGCTGGCTAAAACCAGACGTTTTCTTCCTTAGAGAAAAGGTAGGGAGAGTTGGGTCCTGGGGGTGGAAAGCAGGAAGCCAGACTTTCCAGCAACCAGCAGGCGTTAGCCCCGACCGCACAGTGTATGCAGCTGCCGGGGGGGCAGGAGAAACCGCAGCCACCGGGGAGGGACAGCGCGCGCCCGGGTGCCCGCTCCTGTCGCCGCACCCCTGAAAGCCGACCGCGGACAGAAGTGTGATCTGAAGGCAGCCTCAGGCTTGCTCTAAGTAGGTCACACTGACCTCCGGGATGACATGAAAACCGGTGTCACGCGCTGCTCGGGGCCACAGATACACCTGTGATTTGCTTGCTCTCCCCTCTCGGTCACCAGCTTCCCCACAACGTGCCATCCGGTGTTTGCTGTTGTTGTGTGCCTTTTCTCTCTGCCGGTGGTTCTGGCTGGTCCAAGAAGCACATGGGTTTCAGGAAAACAACAACAACGAGAGAGGGAGGAATTATAGAGCTGATCGATCCTAGGGCTGGAACAGCTGTTCGTGATTCGGGGTGAACCCTGGGTCTCCAGGGCCTGTGCTCTGGGATCAGCACCTCCCGTCCTCGGCCTCTTAGGCCCAGTGGGGCTGTGGGGACTCTGGTTCTTGTGCCCAGAGACAAATGAGGCTCCTCCATCCATGGGAGCTGCGCTGGGCTGGCCCCCTCGTATTTGCTTTGCTAGTGGTGCTGAGGAAGGAAGAGGAGACGCCGCAGCTTCTGGAAGCTAAACAATGTGGACGTCCAGCCTGATGCACGAGGACAATTTCTGTCTCCCTCCCTGATAGTTCATTTATCCACAGCCCTGCTCGTTCAACCCGTTGGTGTGTAACTCCGACTGTGGGAATGAGAGGCAGCCCACCTTCAAAATTGCTTATTTGTTTACGTATTACAATGGGCTCATTTATTACAATCGGTTAATAGCCAAAGGCCCAAGCTAGTAGAGCATACCCTACAAAGAGAACCGTAGCCACCTCTGTAACAATGCCCGCGTGGAAGCCACTGGAAGGGTTCCAGCGTCACCCCGTCTCCTCGGCTCCTGTCATCTGAGATCGCTGACCAGGGGGAGTGAACTTCCCGGCCCAGAGATTGGGCCCCACGTGGCAGGGTGGACACAGAGGGTTCTGGAAGGAAATAAGGATCAGGGGGCAGAAGCAAGAGGCCCAAAAGCCTGTGAAGGCTAGAGGTTGTGACGGGGTTAAAGGTGGTTGCTTGGCAGGGGTTGCAGATGAGGGTCGTGAGGGCTGCCTGTTGCGGAAGAGAAAGAAGGGAGCAAGGGTGAGAAAGCAGCCTTGGAGATGGGCCTCGTACTTAAGAGATGCTTTGCAAATGGAATGTTTCTCCCTGGGGGCCACCCGGATTTTTCAGTAACACAAACCTGGAGAGTTAATCCTGCCTGCGTGTCTGTGAGTCCCTCGAGGGTGCTTGGGGACACAGGAGAAGGGGAGAGCGCTAACCAAACGCCTGGGCAGAGGTTGGCATTTCTTCCCAGGTGTAGAACAAGGACAAACCCAGACCGGAAGGAGGCACCCGTGAGTAGGGCAAGATGCGCAGGAAAGGACAAGCGACAGCGGTCTTTTTCTTCCAACTGTCTTTCTCTCTGATACCCTTTTACCCTCCGAACAGCAGGTCTGGAACACTGACATCCATCAGTTGAACACAGAACAACCCTTAATGACAACCGCCTACCATCGCCTTTCCCCTCTTCCTCCCTTCCTACTGCAAATAGTCTCTATTTATTTATTTATTTTTAAAGATTTTCTTTATTTATTTGACAGAGAGAGACACAGCAAGAGAAGGAACACAAGCAAGGGGAGCAGCAGAGGGAGAGGCAGGCTTCCCGCCGAGCAGGGAGTCTGATGCGGGGCTCGATCCCAGGACCCTGGGATCATGACCTGAGCCGAAGGCAGACGCTTAACGACTGAGCCTCCCACGCGCCCCAGAAAATAGTCTTTAAACACCTTCTATGCACAAACAATAATGCTGGGTACTTGGAGGACATGTCCCTGTCCATGTTGAGAATTCTTTTCTAGGGCACACCAGCTCATAGCATTAAGCAGACCCACCCTGCCCAAGGATGTTTTAACGACGAAGGTGTCATTCACATCAGGAATTTATAGAGCAATGACAACCGTTTTTTTGGAGAGACAAAGTAACGTGTCCTTAGGGTATTCTCCCCCCCCCCTTCCCCCAGTTGTCACAAAGGTACTGTATGAGCTGGGTCTGAATCTAGGCTCTGAATCTACCTGCTTTCCCCCCTTTATAATCAGACGCATTACTGCTAATGATTGAACTGAGTAAATAGTTGTTAGCAGGCACTGCTGAGCACTTTACGTACATTTTCATATTCATTCTTCACATAACATTAGGGGAAAGCTATTTTTCCCATTTTTACCTTAGAGGAAATGAAGGCTTAGCAAAAATGTTGGACTTTGCTCAAGGTTATGCATCTAATAAATGTTGGATCCGGGCTCCCAAGCCCAGGCTCTTCTTAATACCTTAGAATGGTAGGCAAAATATCTGAGACCCATCTGTATCCTCATACCCCATGGGAAAAAATACGGTGTTGGAGACCTCCATTTCTCTTCATTATTCCTGAGACAACTTCCTTTTTCAAAGGATGGGGATCAAGGCTCCAACCAAGAACCTCTCCTTAGACTATGCCCCTCAAACAGTGATAATAGTAGCTAACATTTACAATGCTTCCTCTGTATTAGCTGTTGTTCCAAGCTGTTCATGTGGATTAATTTATTTGAACCTTATGGCAGCCCTGAGTTCTATTTTATATATATATATATATATATATATATGTATACACACATTTTTTTTTTTAAAGTAAGCTCCACACTCAGGGCTTGAACTCACAACACTGAGATCAAGATCTGAGCTGAGATTGAGAGTTGGACATCCAACCGACGGAGCCACCCGGGTGCCCCCTGAGAGTTCTATTATTAGCCCCATTTTACAGTTGAGAATTTTGAGGCACAGGGATGCCCACACGGAATATCAGTGGCCCAGTGCATTTGGCCGGGGCCGGCGGGCTCCAGAGTCTCCACCCGCGGCCTCTCTGACGTGGCACCTGGATCACAGGTACTACTGAGGCCTGGTCCTGCTTGTTTACTTCTGGCTTCCATGGAACCTGAGGAGGAGGCCTTTGTGAGGTCTGAGTGAGACAGCACAGCCTAATTGGGGCCTGGATGTGTTCTCTTGCCCGCTCTCTGCCAATCCTGTGGGTACTTCTTATTCTGACTTGCTTGTTTCGGGGCCCTGGGGCTTGGCACGGAAGAGACTAGAGGTTCACACAGTCTGTGCAGAAATGAGACAGATTCTTGTTCCCGTTAATGAGAGTTAAACATCTCCAGTGCTACTTTTTTTCCACCCCTGTCTCCCACTTTATTTTTTCGGGTAGTGCTCAAATCCTGCAGTTATGCTGGTGGCTGTAAGGCAGAGCTGATTTACCACTTACTTGTTCCTTGGACTGTTTTGGTTTGGTGCAAGGAAAAGCGGCAAATGCTCCCTTTCTCTAGAGCTCAGAAAACAAGTTGGCTTCTTCCTTGTGTAAGTGATATGCACAGGTTTACCCAAAAGGGAAGTTTTGCTTTTATAAACTGCAAAAGAAGTTCTTCAAACATTGTTGGGCCATCTTGCTTTTGTTGTTGTTGTTTGTTTTTTTGGTTGGTTTGTTTGTTTTTGCTTTTTCTTAATGAATCTAGCTTTGGTTTAGGACTTTGAAGGAGTGTCAAGGGATTGTCATTAACAACACTGTTACGTGTTGAGTTGTGTCCCCCCTCCAAATTCATATGTTGAAGTCCTAGCCTCTAAGACCTCAGAATATGACCTCATTAGGAGCTAGGGTTGTCGGAGATGTAATTAGTTAAGACGAGGTCATAGGTAGGGTGGCCCCCAATCCAAAATGACCGGTGTCCTTATGAAAAGGGGAAATTTGGACAGAGATACACACACAGAGAGAATGCCATGTGAAGATAGGGATGATGCCCCAGCTAAGGAACACCAGCAATTAGCAGGAACCACCAGAAGCTAAGAAGAGAGGCCTGGGACAGCCCTCGGAAGGAGCCAACCCTGCCAACACCTTGGTCTTGGACTTCCGACTCCAGAACTGTGGGACAATTTCTGTTGGTGAAGCCACTCAGTGTATGGTATTTTGTGATGGCAGCCCTTGCAAACTCATACAAATTTCTTCCCTTAAGCAAACAAATAAAAGAAAACAGCAAAAATGAAAGCGTTAATTTAGCTATGTCTGTGAAGGTGGGCTTTCCTTTTTCCAACATTGTAGCGGCTTAGAAGCAGAGGACCTCGGTGCTGGCGGGGACCTGCCCGGGGCGTGCAGGGGACCTGACGGCTTTAGTCTGAGCCCAGGCGCACCGCCCGCCACTCTTCCCCACTCAGGCGCTTTTCCCTTCCCTCTCGTCACTGGGTCCCTTCCACCAGCTCCGAATCCCAGAGACAGTCTTCTCCTCTCAGCCTGCTAACCTCTTTCTCTTTTCCCACCTTTTCCTTTAAATCTTCCTTGTTGGATAAAAATACGCTGACTGCTTCCTTTCAGCTTTCCCAGTCTGGAAGTGAAATCACCACCCCCCTGTATTGTGTTTCTAAAATAAATTTTAGGTTTATTTGCAGCCTTAACCCCTTCAGTGCCTTTACCCTTTGCCTGTGTATTTGGATGCCACATTTTGTGCCTCCTTGTCTGGTGCTTGCCCTACTTCTGCCACGTGGTAGGTCAAGTTGGAGCCAGGGTGGGACTGACGTTGGTAGGGAAGCCCATGACTGGACTAGGCTGCCGCTGGAGGTGAAGGAGGGCGTGGGTAGCACCCACGAACCCTGAAGGGGAGGCAGACCACGGTTAGAAACACAAGCCAACGCATCGGTGACTTCATAACTGGGGGATCAGCAAAGAATCAAAGACAGAGAAGAGAAAACACCAGCAGACTGGGAGTATGCGTTTAGGATCCAGGCTGAACGCACAGCGATGTGGACAGTCTCTTATAGTAGCGGGAAGTGTATGTGCATGCCACAGGGCAGTGAGTAGGGCTTGAGGAGCTCAGGAGGTGCGGAGAGCCATGGGACCTGCCATTGTGTCACCCAAGATGAAAATCTCTTGAATTCACGGACCCAGCCTGTGGAGGATTTTGAGTATTATGCTTTCTACAATATCATGCTTTACTGACAGTAATAATTCTTTCTAAAAGTTTACTCATTTTCTCTTTGGAACCCCAGGGGTTTTCTTTTCTTTTTTTCTTCCTTCCTTCCTTCCTTTCTTCCTTTGAACTGAGCCACCCAGGTGCCCCACCCCAGTGGTTTTCAAATCTGCTCTGTCTGGAAGAGTGGCCAAGAGCTATACCAAGGGGATGGGAGAGAGTGTGCTGCACCCTGGCCAGTCCCCGGAGGGTGGGAGTTGCTGGCTCAGGCACTACGGTTGAGTGTTTTGTGCAAATGTGGAGGATCATGGGGAAGATGCTGGAATACCTGCACATCTCGTTGGCTGGGTGTGTTCTCCCCAGATGGCAAATCCTTTTTTTCCCCTTAGAAGACACCAAAGTAGAGCTGGGTTGCTACTTCTATTTTTCTGTTCCCTTTGGGAGATGAAACAAGCTTATTCTCTGCGCCCCGCCCCCCTGCAAAGACTTAAGGTATGAGTTAAATAAAGGCCTAATGAAAATCCTTGACTTTACTAAGTTTTGCCTCATTTGCTCGTCTTCGATGGCAAGGACTTCCTGGGTAAAAGACTGAGCCAAGAGCTTCACGTTTATTATCTTATTTGAACTCACCACTAATATAATACTGTTCTCATTTTAAAGATGAGAAGACTGAGGCTTATAGAGATTAAATAATTTGTCGAGGGACACAGAAATAGTTAGAGGCAGAACCAGCACTTAACTGAGATCTGACTGCACATTGAACTGGCATAAACTGTCATGTCATACTTAGCAATCCTGGGTTCCCAAGAATTCCTCTTTATTATTCTTGTTGTCCCAAAGTAAAATTCTACCATAACCTGCTGTAGTATCACCTCAAAATCACAAAGAAATAGAAAAATGACCTACCATTGATTTATTATTACTCCAGCCCTCATCAACTCCTCTCTATAAAACTGAGCTATAGTGCTTATATAGACCTCAAAGTATGCTCGCATTGATTATCTCATTGTAATAACACAGGATGGAGTTTGAGCCCGGAAAGGGAGCCTGCAGCTGTCTGATGTGCTCCCTGGCTTTTCTAAATGAAGATGTCGAGACTCATAGAGGCTTTTTGAGTTGACCAGTGTAGGGATCATCAAAGTCTGGCATGGGACTCGAGTTTCCACACTTCCATTTTAGAGCTCTTTCCCCGCGCTTGCCGCCCTGCCCAGAGCCCTGATCCTCCCCAGAACCTCGCTGAGGTGGTGGGTGAAGAAGGCGAGGTTCAGAGCAGTGTAGTGACAATTGCTGAAGGAGCCAAAGGGAATTAGGAGCTGAAGCAAGACATGAGCCTCAGAACCCTGGCTACTGTCTTGGGGTGCTTTCCATCACCCCACCCCAGCTCCCCAAGCCTCGCCATGCTGTGCCCAGTAGGGACTGCCCTCTCTGTAGGTCTCCAAGTGGCTGTGTTGTCTTGAGCCCACTGAGAGGGAGAGAGGGAGGAAGGGAGGGAGGGAGAACCATAACCACATCGTACCTTATTGTGACTTATTGTGAAACTATTAAAGGATGGCCAGGAACTTTTGTTGCATGTGTGTGTCTGTGTGTGTGTTTGTGTGTTTCTTTAACTCGCCTCTATTTTTCTTTCTTTTTCTGGTGAAAAAAATCAGATTTTATAAATACTAAGGGATTCTTCCTATTTATCGACCAAAAAAAAAAAAAAAGAGGAAAAGTGAATTGCTTGTTTCCATTTCCAGCAATATAGCTGACTCTCTATCCTGAAAAGCCCCGGATTAGAAAAAGTAAATCTATAGATTTCCAGGTGAAATATTTCATAGTATTTCTTGGCTCTTCAATCTCATAAAACACAGTGATCTCCATCCACCATTAAGCTAGCAACTCAGACCCAAGGGAGCTGGTCTGCTCATGTTGAGCAAGGAAACTGGTAGACGGGCCAATTGCAACAAGGTCTATTTAAAACAGTAATCGAAAAGAAAGAAAGAGAGAAAGAAAGAGAGAGAGAGGAAGGGAGGAGGGAGGGAGGCAGACAGAGAGGGAGGGAGGAGAGAGAGTAGGAGGGAGAGCGAGAGGGAGGGAGGAAGATGGGAAGAGGGAGGAAGAAGAAGGGGAGGACGGGAGGGAAGGAGAGGACAAACAACAGTAGCCTGGGAGCCAATGTGTGTGTGGACAGAGCTGAATCATTCTAAGGTCTTTGTGTTGTTGGGGAGAACATGGAGATGGTGATTAATTTTAGATTAAAAAAAAAAAAAGTAAGAATGTTTGCCAAACTAGGGTAATCCCTGAAAGAACCGAAGGAGAGGAAGAAATGGAATGGAGAGAAAAGAGAGAGCTTCGACCATCTCATGTGGCACAGTAAAGACCTCTGCGAGCTTTCCAGGGGTGGACCCCTTGCCTTGGTGGGAAGAAGAAGGTGTCTGTGTGTCCAGCCCTGGACCAGATAGAGGGTGTTAATTAAAAATAATTAGGGCGCCTGAATGATGCAGTTGGTTAAGTGACCAACTCCTGGTTTTTGGCTCAGGCTAAGGTTGTGGTGGTGATTACAACAATCTGTAATGACACGTAAAAGCCAACTGGATGGTCTTCTCCTAGTTGATGCATACATAGGACATATCTAGCCTCTCACCCCAAGCAGTTAGTTTTTACTTGTTACAGCATCTAAATTTAAAATATTACACTCGCAATTCCACCTATTCATTAGCATATGGGTGATGACTCCAAATGACATTTATTTGTTAGGACCACATGTGGATGGATTTCCTTATGCCCGAAACTGAAATAATGTTAAGTTTAAAATTGTACAGTGGTTCTGGAAAATTCCGTGGAAGGCTTGCCTCCAAGGACTTGGAGGTGTTTAAAACACAGCGTCCGGAGGCCAGGGAGCCAGATCAGATATCCCCTGGAAATCAGTCTTTGAGATTTTGGAAGAAAACTATGTCACGTAACTGTGACCCTTTCTTATCTCTGGGTTCAATTTTCCTCTTTCCTTCATTGCTTTCTGTCTCTTCCTTGTAGCTTCTTATTTGGGTTTGGCCCTTTCCCACCTCTAGGATACTCTCCCTCCTTCCTTCTGAGAAGCCATTGAGATAGATAGGTAGAGTTTCCCGACTGGCACAGGGGTCTGTCTACACAAAGCCCAAATGTAGGCTGAGGCCAGGGCTTGACTGTCAGACCTAGTTTTGTTTGTGTGCTGAAGCGTGTTCCACATGTAAAATGTTAGGAAGTGTAGCATTTGTCCCTTCCCTCTGCTGCCAGTGTCCTCAGCGTGGTGGCCTGGAGGGAACCACCAGTGGCGTCCTAACACAGTCCGTCCCTCCTTCTCCGTGGGAAGCGGGAGAGTGCCGGGGATGGAAATCTGAGCAATGCTGAGTTCACGTTCCCTTCACAAGGACCACTTGCCATCACATGCAGTTACCTGAGCTGGTTGGTGTTTTGTTTTTTGGCAAAGGGGGTCGTAGCAGAGCTGATTCAGTACATGTCTCGGCCAAAACTAAACGTTTGCTTCAGGTCTTTGAATCCTCACCGTTTTAGTCAGAAGAGAGAGAAGAGCAGATGGACACACCCCAAAATATTACTAGTTTACATTTAAAAATGACTGATCTTCCTGGTAACTACTCTTGTCTCCCCACTTTAGATTTATTTATTTGCTCCTATAAAGCAAAACTTACATATTTTTTTTTGACTAATTATCTTGAAAGTAGGGTGACCAGATGTCCCTGTTTGCCCAGGAGGGCACGGGTTTAAGCATTTTGTCCTAGTCTAATTAACAGCATCCTTTCTGCTTTAAAGAGTGTCCTGGTGGAATAATAAATAATATGGTAACTCTAAGGACAGCTGCTGCAAACGGTTTTTAGGTTATAGCTACTCCTCTGTGTTCGAACTAGAGGGTCCACAGCACCTTTAAAATAACCAGATGAATAGTAATAGGAAGACTGAAGATTATTATCCACAAGTCTAATTACTTCAACTCCTAAATATTGAAAGAAAGCTAAAGAAATATTTCAAATGCACTTAGCAGAAATTATTGAACAACTGCATCTGTGTGCTTTTCACTCCATATTAAAGTTTAAAATGTTGTTAGTAATTATTACATGATATTACCTAAAAGTGCTATTTTCGCTGGAAGTAGAAGTAGTTATTCTTAAATAGAGGCTGGAATTTCCATATCTGGGGCTTTTTTTTTTTTTTTACGATTTTTGTAATTTGATAGAATGGGAAACTATTGGAGCTTGGCTTCTTTTTTGATACATGATTTTAATTGTTCATATGTAACATTTCCTTAAATTACAGGAAGGCACATGTTGGAAAAAAAGATCCATCCTTTAAAATCCATCTGTGGTCTAGTGTGGTTTTTTTTCCACTGGCTTGGGAAACAGTTCTGCAGTGACCTGCAAACAGAACTGAAGAAAGAAAACTTTCCAGATTGATTAGTCTGAAGGAGGCGTGTGGATTTAACTCTAGATCTCACGCACCGTCTGCACAAAGCAGCCCAGGGAGTCATTTGAATCATCTGCAGAAATTCGTCTTCTGTTTTACATGCGCCCCTATTCATAAAAACTTATTAATAAGGTAACAGAAATTTGGGAGCTCTTCCAGCAATATAAAAATGTATGTGAACTTCACTCATACTATGGAAAAGCAATGAGTAGATGAGCCTTTGAACCGCTCACATCAGTCCTTCCAGAGGCAGGTGGGTGGGGAGGGAAACTTCTGGACTGGGAATCTCAAGGATGGAAACCTGGGTCTTCAACCTCTGTATGGCTTCGGGCAAATCCCTTACGGCCTTTGGGTCTTCGTTTCTTTGTTTTTATGTTTTTAACTCCTGCCTTGCTCACCTCAGACCCCAGAGACTCAATAACCTGTAAAGTCCAGTGCAAACAGAAGGCATCATGTATTATTCCTTAGTTCCAAGTGGATCTGAAGGACAACGCAATAGATATAATATTAGGTCCCTTATGATCCCAAATCCACTTTACATATCCATGGCATTTGTTGCATTCTGCTAGGACCACCACAGCACTGAAGAGGGTCTCAAATTAGCACGGCACTGCACGCATTTATTGAGGGCCTACTTTTGGAAAGGCACAAGGCATCCCTGATTACTAGAGTGAAGCTGTCCCCGGCCACTCCATTTTAAATCGCAAAACTTCAGCCTCCGTGTTTGTCCCTGGCTTTACTTTCTTCCGTGGCAGTATTGCTATTTCACGTTCTCTGTAACTTATTACTTTATTTGTTTATTGTTGTCTCTTCCCATGAGGATGCAGACTCCTTAGTGACAGAACGTTTGTCCTTATGGCTGTGATTTTGTTATCCCAGAACTGACAGCCCCTATTAGCACATAGCAGGTGCTCAGCGCACAGTGGTTCCGTGAGCAAAATGTCCTTGGTCTCAAGGAGTATACAAACCAGGGAGGCAGTTGGAGGCTCTGTGCAATATTATATTGTATTACAGTGGCTTCCCACTGTGCCGGAGAACGGGAACGGGAGGGCTGAGGGAGGGAGAAGGTGGAAGGTTTAAGTAAGAGTACTGACCACAGTTTGAATCTTAAAGGATGAGTGAGAGGTTTGCAGGAGGATAAAGAGGTGAGAGGCATCTCGGGGAAGCGGGGCGGCTTCCAAGAAGGTCCAGAGAAGGGAAATGACGTTGTTGAGGAGTGGCCATAGTTCAGCCTGTTGTGCACATTGCAATGCACACCCCAGCTGATTCGTTGGGCCTTCAGGAGAAAATGCAAGGGCTTGTATTCATATTGCTCTTCTGAGTAAAAGGTACAACAGCAATGAAGACTGACAGATGGAAGGCAGGACCCGCACTGGGTGAATGTGTCGGGTGGCTGTGTGTCACCTGGGATGGGTTTTGGGAGTACATGACATGGAGGCCGTTTCTGTGTGGCCCCGTGCTGTGTGTGTGTGTGTGTGTGTGTGTTTTAATTTTTAATTTAAATTCAATTTAGTTAACATACAGTGTATTATTAGATTCAGGGGTAGAATTTAGTGATTCATCAGTTGCGTATAGTACCCAGTGCTCATTACATCCAGTACCCTCCTTAATGTCTATCACCCAATTATCCCTTCCCCCCACCCGCCTCCCCTCCAGCAACCCTGTTTGTTTCTGTAGTTAAGAGTCTCTTGTTTGTCTCCCTCTCAATTTTCATCTCATTTTATTTTTCCTTTCTTTCCCCTATGTTCATCTGTTTTGTTTCTTAAATTCCACATATGAGTGAAATCATATGGTATTTGTCTTTCTCTGACTTATTTCGCTTAGCATTTAATACCCTCTAGTTGCATCCACGTCGTTGCAAATGGCAAGATTTCACTCTTTTTGATGGCTGAGTAATATTCCATTGTATATATACATCACATCTTCTTTATCCATTCACTGTCAATGGACATCTAGGCTCATTCTATATTTTGGGTATGGTGGACATTGCTGCTATAAACATTGGGGTGCACGTGCCCCTTCAAATCAGTATTTTTGTATCCTTTAGATAAATACCTAGTAGTGCAATTGCTGGGTCGTAGGATAGCTCTGTTTTTAACTTTTTGAGGAACCTCCATACTGTTTTCCAGAGTAAACTGAAAAACACCAGTTTGTATTCCCACCAACAGCATAAGAGGGTTCCTCTGTCTCCAGCTGTGTTTTACTTTTAGGATATTACTCTCTGTTGCAGATTATCTATGCTCAGAAAGTGGATTTACAGCTCACACAATCTTCACATTTTGTCATGAGGTTAGGAGTAACCATGAGAAGAATTTCAAACACACAAAGGCGGCTGGTTATCTTGCGGCAGAACACTTTAAGGAGTTGTTCAACATAAAGATAACAGTATTTTTCATTATAAAATGATAAGAGTTAACAATTTCGCTGGTACAAGGTTGATACTACTCACTACAACCTGAGGAACCCACCAATACTGTGATTTTAGCTAGTCTTCTGTAGTTAGTCAAGAATGAGCGGAACATTCACGGAGACATTGTGTCGGGTTGTGACCAAAATCCTGGTGGGTCCAAGGGAGAACTCAGCCTAACTACTGAGGCTTGACTGGGGAAGCAGATATTTCTCACTGTCCTGTGCACAGCGTAAGCCTGACGTGTATGTGAAAAACGGAAAGAGTTGCTAAATGAATTGTTAATATTACCAGTCCTGTCAATCGGGCAACAACGTTCTACTTTTTCTTCTCTCGATCTGTATGGAGGTGAGGTGACTCAAATTTTTCATTCACTCCATTCACTCAAATTGTTTCATTCTGAAGCTTATTAGATCATGTAAGAAAGTCCAGTATGCAACTGTATGGGTTTCAGAAAAATATTAGGCCTTTCTAGAGGAAGCCTATTCTCTGTGAGAACGTGCCTAGTTGCCTCTGGCCTTGTAAATGGCCATATTTTGGTGTTGTCTTTAATTACTTGAAGTCGTGTGAGTATAACTTTAGGTTCTTTAAATGAACAAAAGTAGCTGTAACACGTGCTATTTTGCAAAGACAGGTTTTCAGTGTAAGGAGGATTAAAAGAGGTGGTTTCATAGCTGGACGTAGGGGCTGCACACCGAGATCATCATGAACGGTGTTCTCTTAGTTGGCTGAACGACCAGATGAAAACTCTTCTGATTTTACTGAAAGGATTTTAAGCATTTTGAAGAGAGACTTGAAGGCTTGATACGAGATTCTCATGGGTACTTTTCCAAAGAAGAGGGCAGAAGATACTACTAACTATGTGGTTTACCTCAGGTAACAGAACTTGTTGAACAGAAGTCAACTGCCTCATGGTCAGTGTCAAAATCTTATCAGCGAAGATGGTTAAATAGTTTTATGATTTCCAGCTGCGTTCACATATGATTTGGGGCTTCTCCATGCTAGTTAATATAAAGACTGAAATGTATAATCTTTTTATGACTATACAGTCTGATTTTTGCCTTCAGCTATTTAATATTGAGCCAAATTACTGATGACAAATTTCCATTTTTAATTGAAAAACTTATTTTGAAGTATGTATTTAGACAAATAAATTAGGCATATGATTGTATATATCTTATTTTAATTGTTGATATTTAAATTTATAATATAGTCTTATTTCACTGAGGATTTTAGGTTACCTTTCATGTATCTTTGGCAAACACACAAAGGCAGCTGGTTATCTTGCGGCAGAACACTGGTACCAGTTTTCTCTTTATGGCCCATTGCTGCTTCCCCAGTGCCTTGCCTCAGGCCTTTGGGACAAAGGCAGGCAGTAGAAAGCAGGAGGAATGTGGTGAGGACTGGGGGTGGTGAGGGTCATGGGATGGATGGGAGGGAGCCCTGAGAGAGAGAAGCGTAGGCTGGTTGATGCCCATGTTCTTGCTCTACGAGACTGGCTGTCTGGGAGCACCATTGACCATGCCTGGAAATGTATGTCAGAAAGCCAGAGGTTGGGAGAACGGGGGTAAAGATGATGAATTTTGTGTAATGAGCAGCTTGAGGTTGATTGTCCGTGGAGAATCTGGGGAAAATATCCAGTTGGCAGTAAGAAGTAGGGATTTGCAGCCTAGGGGAGAGGTCAGATGGTGAGAGTTTAGGGAAAGTTTTCACTTGCGGGGTTAACACTAAGCAGAGGGTGTAGTTGAGCTCAGCTAGGGAGAATGGAGGAACCCAGAGAATGCCAGGGTTTCGGGGGCAGAGGAGAATTGAGAAGTGGGATGAGAGCCTTGGAGAGGGACAGTAAAACAGAGAAAGGAGAGACACACTTTAAGGGGAGAGTGGGGGGCGCCTGGGGGGCTCAGTTGGTTAAGCGTCTGCCTTCGGCTCAGGTCATGATTCCAGGGTCCTGGGGTCGAGCCCCGCCTCGGGCTCCCTGCTCCGCAGGAAGCCTGCTTCTCCCTCTGCCTCTGCCTGCCCCACCCCCTGCTTGTGATCTCTTTCTCTCTCTTTCTCAAATAAATAAATAAAATCTTTAAAAACAATAAAAGAGGAGAGAGTAGGCACCAGTGCCAAGCAAGAACCCAGATAAGGACTAACGTCGTCAATGGATTTTGCAATGGAGAGATTGTCAGTTACATTAGCAAGAAGAATATTGTGTGTGTATAATATTTAGGAATTAGATAATATTGAAAAGTGTGAGAATAAGGGCCGAAATATGTAGCATAAATTATCAGAGCTCCAAAGTTCAGGAAAGGGGAGGGTCCAGAAGTAAAACGACTTCCCGGTTTCTGTGTGTGGAATCACTAGTCCCTAAACCTTGGAGGTATCTCTGATCCTCTCTCCTTGGTCTGTCCTCACCCAACCCCTTGTAAGATCAGCTGTGTAGGTCGGCCGGTTCTAACCCGGCAGTGTTCCCGTCCACACTTCTCCATTCTTCCAGCAAGAACTCAAATTCGGACTCACATCGTGTCAACCACACTATTGCAATAGTCTCCCAGTGGTCTTCTGGGGCAGGTCTCTCTCTTTTCCAGATAATCCTCCACTCTATGGCTGGGTAATTTTTTTTTTTATTTTTATTTAGAGAGGTATAAATTTGAATGCCGTAAAATTCACCCATCTTTAAGTGTTTGATGTGTTTTGATACATTAGTGAAATTTTCAGCCGCAGCCACAGTTCAGTTGTAACAATATTTTCAGCACCCCAAAAAGCTTCCTCCTGCCTGTTTGCAGCCAGTTCCCACTGGATTAAATTTACAAGTGCTACCCAGTTATGTCTCTCCTTTGCTCAGTATTCATTATGCCCCTTTTCCTTGTGAATTATGCACAGACTCATCGGCCCAAGCCCCAAACCCTCCCTCCACCAACTGTCCCAATATACACCCCAGTTGCTCACCATTCGCTACATCTCCCTACCTTTCAGCTGGAGGAGACCATTGGTTTCCTCTGTTGATTTCTGACCAGTATCATTGCTCAGGCTACTTTCTCTGGTTGGTAGAAATGGAGTATTAGAATGGAGTGTCCATTAATATTCATTCATTCATTCATTCATTCATTCATTATATACATTTAAAGAGCAAAACCTTCAGTGTCTGTAAACCTAAAAGAAATCTTAAAAAATTTGTTCTCTCGATCTTTACAAATTCCAATGCATCCTTGAAGGACCCCTTTCCCACTGATACTTTGGTGGCGCCCGACCCTGCTGGTTTGCTTCTGAGCTTGTTCTACGCTTATGGCCTCCCTGATGTTAGCCTGTGTTTTCAAAGGTGATGAAGGAGAAGATGTGTGCAACCAGTGTGGGCAGGTCCATCCAAAGGCCAGTGCGCACTAGCTCGTCTTCCCAGCAACAGTGCACCCACAAAGCCAGTTCTTGAGGGTGGCTTTGTTCCAAGTCCTCTATTCTTTTTCTTCTTACAATTTTGATGAAATATACATGAAACAGTTACCATTTTCATTATGTTTGAGTCAGTGGCATGAAGCACATTCACATTGTTGTGCAGCCATCCACCTCTGGAACTTGTTCATCTTCCCAAATGGAAACTCTCTACTCACTGATCACTAACTCCCCCTCCCCATTCTCCCTAGGCTCTGGTGACCATGAATGTTCTTTCTGTGGCTATGAATTTGTCTACACTAGGTACCTCATTTAAGGGGAATCATACGGTTCTTTTGTGTCTGGCATCTTTCACTTCGCTAATGTGTTCACGGTTCATCCACATTGCGGACTGTGTCAGAATGCCTTCCTCTTTAAGGCTGAGCACCATTCCATTGTCTGGACAAGCCACCTTCTGTTCGTCCATTCGCTGATGGACACTTGGGCTGTTTCCACCTTCTCTGGACTCTCTTCTTGATCCCAGTGACTTCTCCACTTGAATCCAGGTGTGCGGGTCAGTGAATGCCTTAGCTCCTGAGTATGCTCTAGCTGGGCTGGGTGCTGTTTTCTTCTTCCCTTTTTTCTAGCCCAGTGTGTGGATGCTGTGTATTTCAACTCTGCAACTCAGCAGCACCCACCATGTCAGCATGCTCGCTGGTAGCATCCCTGGTGCCCCCGCACCCCTGGAATTAGTCAAAGTAACCTGTTTTGTTAATTTGCTACAAAGCAGGGTTCATAGGTGAACAAAAGGATCTAGAAAGGATTCGGGTTTTTAAAATGCTTCCCTCCCTCAGTGTTCAATATTAATAATAATAATAGTAAAAAAGGATATCTTTTACTGATGCTTTCTACTTGGTAGCAGTGAATCGGCACATTGGTATATTTACCTCAAATCCTTGCTACAACAGTTTAAGAGACATATTATTACCATCACAATTGAAAAAAACAAATGGAACTCAAAGACTAACTTTTCCCAGGCGCCCCCACAAAGATATGAATGCCCGTTACTTGGGCATCCCTGCGCCTCAGTGCCCTCTGTCACTCTACCTGCCATCAGTCTGGTGTCGAGATGTGCATCACATCACAATGGTACCAGCACCCTCCATCAGCAGGCCTCCCAAACTCAGGGCCCTCTTGAATTACTTCTCCTTGGTGAATCCCTCCATCCCTGGACGTTGCTGTCTTTGAGGGTGGCATTCACTGACAACCATTACTCATTACGGCCCTGTCAGGGGTGAATGGCAAGTGACAATGTACCTAAGTGGAGAATAAGAGACATTCAACTTAGATTTTGGTAGCAATGGAAAGCAAATACACACACACACACACACACACGCGCACGCACGCACACACACACACATTCTCATTATTCATAGGAGTTCTCTTAAATGTGTTTTATCCTATGGATTTATCACTTCCTGGAGTGTTTCAGCCACCACCTGTCTAGCATCTTCTTAGAAAGACCGTAAATGCTGGAGCTTTCTGTTAAAATTGTAACTAGCAGTTTGGAGCCTGGGTTAGGAAGACAAAATGTGGACAGAAGTGCCCTGGGGGATAAATCCTTGGTCAGCTACCTTAGTTAGCTGTCTTTGGAGGCCAGCATATCCCAGGCCCTATGGATGCACAAACATATATATCTAGGGACGTAGGAGTGTAGATATGTGTCCCATAAGAAATTCCCCCAATTTTCCATCTCACAAGCCTCTGAAAAAGCCCTAGTCCTTCAGGGGCATGCTCTTTTCCAGATTCCTTTAGCTTTATAACCTCGGCCCCACAAGTGCCTGACTTCAAGGTGCGTCTATCTCTCTCTCTCTCTCTTTTTGACTAATCAGCTTATTAGTCAAAGTAACCTATTGATATCATCTGTAAATCATGTTTCCAAAAGAAGCAGAAAGAGAAATTACTATCAGACTCGGAATTCTGATTTTTAGGAGCACCTGGGTGGCTGAGTTGGTTAAGCATCTGACTCTTGATTTCAGCTCAGGTCATGATCTCAGGGTTGTGAGATTGAGCCCCGTGTCGGGCTCTGTGCTGGCCCTGGAGCCTGCTTAAGATTCTCTCTCTCCCTCTGCCCCTTCCCGCTCATGCTCTTGCTCTTTCTCTCTCTCTAAAAAAAAAAAAATAAATAAAAATAATAAAATTAAAAATCAAAAAATTAAAAAAATTCTGATTTTTATTTGACAAATATTTTAATCACAAAGGTCCATGCATGTATCACATAACATACATGGATGACTATTTCCTTTCTGCACACTTTAGGTCTCTTACCATACCAGTCATACTTGGGCAGAAAAATGAGGCCACAGGCAACTTTGGCTACAGTTTGAATGGACTGCTCCTTGAATGTTCCAGTTTGAGGAGCCTAATATGCCAATGGAAATTGCTAGTGTCCTGTTGGTGGGCATCTCTGCATGCCAGGGTATTGTGTGCTTAGGAGGCCCTGGATTGAAATTCATCTTTTCTAGGCCACAGGGTCAAGGCTTAGAGCTGTTACCACTTAGGTTTATGTTTGTGTTCATTTCTCACTCATATCAACCTTTACTCCAGTGATTCGGTTTCTCCCAGATCTATTCCACATTCAGTCTATATAGTCAGTATGGGCTTTCTAATGTCTGAGGGGGGCTTTCTGTGCACAACAAAGATCGTTAACAGCTACTTAAGTCTTTAATTAGTGTTCAGTATGCTAGAGGTAACAAATTCAAAAAATCAAATTTTCTTTTACCAGAGATACACACTGAAAAAAATAAAGATGTCCTTAAGTTTTTAGATTCCGTTAGCTCTGTTTGTAAATTTAAAAGAATAAAATAAAATAAAAACTGTAACTCTTGGGGGAACTTTGAAAAACATCTGATTAATTCAAATTGAAGACTGAAGTCCCTTTACTCAACAATTAGTTCCATTTAGAAACACAGTTAAGTACATCCTCTTGAAAACTTAAATTGCATTTATAAATTTGGTATATTTAATTTTTAAAAAGCACTTAGTATGTCTGACTGGGCAGGCTTCAAACCAAATTTTCCAGAGTACTCACCCTGGCTTCATTAGTCATCAAATACATGCCAGGCATTGCTAGCCACTGGAGATACAGCGAACAAAACAGAACAATGAGCAGCAATGAATAAAACAGAAAAATCCCTTGCCTTCATGGAGTTTATATTCTTATAACTCTTAACCTCATTAAACTCTTAAAAACCTAATAAACCAAAGTTTTAAATAAGAATTTCAAAGTCAGAGTTCTTATACCTTTGAACTTAAAATTGTGAGTCTAAAACCAATTGTACATTTCAATTAGAATCACAAACCAGATGTGTATCTAATTAGTGTCTATAATCCGATGGTCTTTAATCTGATACGTATATACCAACTGTACAAATGATTCTTAAGCCTGATTTAAAAAATACTAATACTGTAAACTTGATTTGCTTTATCATTTCTCCATTTATTTCTAAACTTTCGAGTACTGAATCCTGGGTTATGCAGCTGAGCTTCTGTGATGTTCCTAACCCAGTTCCTAACCCAGATACCTGATCGTCTCATGTAGGTTGAGAGACTTGAAACTAGTAGGACTGGGGACCTCCAGGTCACATATGACCAGAGTGAACGTTTCCGTGGAACAGATGGACACGCTGAGCCAGATTTTAACAGTGACTAAAATAACAGGATTCCACATCTACTTTCTCCAGACAAGATTGGTTTCATAATATGCTGTTTGCTAGATTCAAGCCTTAACTTCATAATCTTTTTTGATGTTGTCATCTGATTTGGATGGATAAATTACATAACTATCCCTACCTCTCCTACTTTACTATCTGATTCCATTCAGCTAACCCAAACTATTCTAATTCTTCGGTGTCTGGCCCTTTGGCCTTGCCTCCAAGGATACTCTGTTTAGGTGTACTAGAAGATGCCATTCCCCTGCAAGGCCAGCATTCAGAGGCGGCTGAGTGTCGCTCTCCTCCCCACATCTCCATCAACCCACCCCATTTTTTTCCCCCCATGCACACAATGACTATTTTCTCAGTTTTAAGTCAAGGGCAATTCAAGCTTGCTCTCCAGAAAATTCCTGGCTGACCCCTCCCTTTGAACAGATTCTCTCTGTTGAGCCCCTTCTATATAGAAATTCTAAAACTATCATTGCTTCTTTGCTTAAAGCTCTTCAGCAATTCACACTGCACTTGGGATAGAATACAAAACCCTTAATGCAAGTCCTTGCACGATCTGGCTCTCGCCTTCCTCCATGACCTCATCATACGCCTTTCTCTCTTATGCTCCACTTCCAGCCACACTGGCCTTCTTTAACTTCTTCCAACAGAAGCTACCCTTCTTTCCTACCTCAGGTCCTTTGCATGTACTGTTCCCAGTTTCTGAGACACCATTTTTCCCTACTCTTTGCTTGGATGACTCCTCATCCCATAGGTCTCAGATGAACTGTCATTTTTTCATAGAGGTTATTCTTCTTTGTAGAACGTGGCACACTTTGTGCATTTATTTGCTTACTACTGAGACCTTAAACTGCGTGGAGCCGTGTGTGGTGTTCTGTTTGTCCAGCGCCCATCACAGTGCTGGCATATTCTAGATAGTCAATAATTCCTTGCTGAATGAGTAAATAAATACCACAGTTGCCACAGCAATCACCATTAGCCTTCAGTCGTAACTTGTAATCATTCATATCACCACTTTTGGCTCATGGGAGGTACTGAGTAATTGTATGTTGAATTGGATTGAGATATCAATATCTCGTGCATTCATTAATATAATTATTTTATACTACCTCTATGGTTCTTTGCACATTTAGCCTTCTATTGCTTCTAAAGCTGTAGTCTTTCTGTTCTTAGAAGATCTGTTACAGTAAAGAAGACATTTTAGCAAAATGTGCCTTTTGGGGGGACTAACCTTTCCTAATTTTTAAAAAATGTCACTGACCATTAGCTAATTGTCTTACAGATAGTACTAAATTTTGATTAGTGTAAATATAAGTTCCGTATGATAGTGATTTTGTTTGCTTGTTTGTTTACCCCCCAGCATCCCAAGAGTTGGATTAGTTCCACCGGCCCCAGGTGACAGAGGGCAGCCTTAAGATACTGAATGGAAGCTCTAGTTCTAGATTATCTAATGCTTGTGGTTTAAACCCCGCCCCCTCCGCATAGTTCTTCAAGAACCTTGGGCCCCCTTCCCCCCGCCCCCCCTCCCCGAAAGACTTCAAGCCTCGGAATAGCACCGAATTGCGCTAGAACTCTTGAGTCTTAACCATTTAGAGCCTGCTGTTTTTCTGGGTTTTGTTTTTTTGCGGTATCATCCTGTTAAGATCATAGCCCCATAAAGATTTCGCGTATCCTTATCTCTGCACCTTGGCAGCTGTGGCTACGAAACTACAGCATAAAAAAAAAAAAAAATGATTTTGAACGTTGCATCGTTAGTAATTTTTTAAAAAGCGCAAAAAAAGGTAAAATAAAATACAATGCTGAGAAAGAAAAATCAGTTATTTTTGTTGTTTATAACGCCCGAGCATTTTTGGAAACCCAAATGGGGGTATGGGCGTTTTGAAAAAACGGCCGCGGCACAGCGTCGTCGGGGTTCGCAGCATTGTGACCGCGCGCCTTTAACTCGGCGTGACCTCGGCGTCCCGGGCCCCGCGCCTCCCTCCCCTCCCGCGTCGCGCGCATTGTTGTCCTTTAGCGATTGGTTGCTGGACCCGAAGCCGCTGTGCAGAGCCGTGCTGTGTAAAGGACCTGAATGCAAGTTAGCGGGCGGCTAGTGACTTACACGGGGCGTCCAGGGCGAGAGAGGAAGAGCCGGAGGCCACCACCACTGCACTTCCCAGGCGGCGTGGACCAGGCGCCCCGGCGTTTGCGGCTGTCGCAGGAGCCCCCGGTGGCGCCCCCTGCTCCGGCTCTCGCCGACTTCGGGGTTGGCGCAGGTGGGCAAGACAGGGCACCGCCGACCTCGCGGTTCCCACCGAGGGGATTCTGTCTCTCTCTGCGAGGGGGAGGGAGCATCCTAAAAATATGTAAATATCGAAGCGCTGACTTTGGCCTGGGACACCAGCCAAGGTCCCCGCGCCGCCGCAGGGTGTTTTACATGAAAAAGAGAAGCCTGTCAGGATCTGTGCTCTAACTTAAGGCAGCGCGGTGATTAGCATGAGCCTGGGCGGCTGCCCTGCTTCCTGCCCTTCAGTAGCCGTTCTGCGCGCTCGCGACCGAGCAGCGGTGCCACCGTGCGGGTGTGGATCGGCAGGCACGGCCTCGTTGGCAGCCATGGCTCCCGACGCCCCCTCGGCCAGTAAGTAGGAGCATGCATGTGTAGGGGGGCACAGGCGTGTCGGCGCGCGCGCGCGCGCACACACACACACACACGCGCGCACACACACACACACACACACACGCACGCACGCACACCACCCTGAGCCTCGGAAGGAGGAAGATTGACGAGGCGCTGCAGTTGCGAGGACGACTCGGGCTCTTCCTGGATTCCGCAGGAGCTCGCCTGCCGCAGCTGCTGTCTGCAGAGCCTGCTCGGACCCCTGTGCACACGCGCCCCCCATTCGAGCCTCTGTAATGAAGACTGCCTCCCGAGGACTGCCGGAGAGGCAGAGCCAGCCTGCGCCCGCGACTGCGGGCCGCGCGGTCGAAAGGCCCTGGGGGACACGACTTGGACACTGTCAACCCCACGCCTCTCTCTGAGCCGCCGGGTGCGGAGGGTCTTCCGCCGCCCCTCCGGCTTCCCGGGCGCCCGATCCCGGGTCAGCCCCGGAGGCCTCGGCTTCCTCGTTTGTTTGGATCTTTTGTGCCGTGGCTCACAGTTGGCTAAGCACTCCTGCGCTGAATCGGGCCATTGTGTGCGCTCCCATTGCTTTCACGCTGCAAGTCTCGGCGCCCCCACCCCGCCCGCCCCCTCCCCGCCTCCTCCTGGCCGGGGAGCCTGCTAACGTGCCTTTCCCCCCAGGAATCTGGAAGCTATAAGCCGGGCGGATTGCAAATGAAGTGTAATGCATTGTGGGACGTGTGTAAAATCGGAGCCTTCACCGTGGGGGTGTGTGGGGGCGTGGGGAGGGCCGGACCCGCCGCTGGCGGTGTAGACGCCGACGAGGAGGGGCTGGGAAAATGTGCGCAGAGTCCGCCCGGGTCGTGCCCGCCGTAGACGGATGAAGCAGCGCGCTGCGCCCCGGCGCTGAGGCCCCCAGGATCGGGGTGGCAGGTCGCGCTCCCCACCATGAAGAAGACCCGGAGCACAACCTTGCGGCGAGCCTGGCCTAGCTCGGATTTCTCGGACCGGGCCTCGGACCGCATGAGGTCCCGGAGCGAGAAGGACTACCGCCTGCACAAGCGCTTCCCCGCGGCCTTCGCGCCCCAGGCTTCGCGGGGCTACATGACATCAGGTGGGTACCCGCGTTTCTGCCCCCGGGCCGGGTCCGCGGGGCGTGCTCGGTGCGCCGCTGCCGGGGAGGGGGGGTGCGCTTAGGTGGGTGATGGATGCGCTAAGTTATGGGGAAAGCAGGAAAAAAATTAGCTCACATCCACCATTTTGTACCTCCGCAAGATCCACAGCAGGCCCTCTCAATATGGGGTTGGAGAGCTATTAGTTAGGTAAAATAAGGGAGGGGGACGTGCCGGGCGTTTTGGCTGCAGGAGACAAATGACTGCAAGCTCCTTGCGCGGCAGCCTCCTGGAGCTTTGTGGAAGAGCCTGCGTCCGGTGCTTCCTGCAGTACCGAGCCGGCTGGCTCCTGCATTGTGGCCAGTTATCCTAGCGGCTATTTAAATAGCCCCCTGTTCTTAAAAGGGAACAGGTTCCATGCACAGTTCTGGATGGTCTGAGTCGGGCAAGAGCCCCACATACATCGCAGGCTCCTCCGATGTGCACGCAGAGAACTCTGTTGGAGCTCATTGAATGCATTCTGTGGGGTAATGGTGTGGATGCGGATTGAACGCTCACATGATACCGTGTGGGTTTAACATATGTTGCTTTGAATTAGGTTGTATGGAAAGCATGGAGGCTGTGTTTGCATGTCAGACAGGAAGGACGAACAAAACGGTAAATGGGAACGAAGGCTTCAGAAAAGGGTTCATCATCATAAAACGCAGTGCTGTTAAAAGCATTTCGGAAGGAGCCGGTTCCCTTTGGCAACACAACGGAATGGCTTTGGTTGTGAGTTGGGAACCCAAGGGGTAACATACTGGAGGAAATGCTGAAGGAGGAAAATCCTGGAACTCTTTCCTTGTTTTCTCCTTACTGACTGTTGACCACTTGTATGCGGTGATGTATAAGACATCAATTTTTGTTCGTTTTTCATTTTGAAGGAATTAATTTTCTGCTGAACATAACGTGATGAAAGAGCTGAGTTTATATTTGAAACCACATACTATTCCAAATCGCCCTGAGCCCTGTCTTAACTGGCAAGATTGCTTTAAGCCTGTGGTTGTTGCTCACAGTGTATCTCTACCGTCTTTCCCCTAAAACAGCCCGTTGTTTCTTTTTTTTTTTTTTTTTAAACTGGGGCCAGTATCTCATGCTTTAAAAATGCCTTGTGACCACATTTCCATAAATATAAAACCTAAACAAAATAACCATCTTTTTTATTGCAAAATCTGGCGACAGAAGGATGTTGTACAATTTTGGCAATAAGGCTCCCTTGATTCTCTCTTTCATGAAAAGCCAGATTTGCAAAGTGACAAGTACAGTTTATACTTTAGTAATTTCAGTCAATCACTGCTGTGGTTGCTACATTCTTCAAACTTGTGATAGTAAATTTTGAAACACACCTAAGTCGAAATCTAACCTCAAAACACATATGTACATAAACGCATGTCTGTGCCGCGTGTTTTTAGATAATCCCAGGTTTCAAATGCTTGGGTCTGAATGTCTTCATTCCACACTGACTGGTTCCCCTCTTTTTAAATCCCTCTTCAGGTGTTAGGCTAGAGGAGGGCAGGTGGCCATAATTTCTTCGACAAACCTGTGAGATTCTTTAATGATTTCAGGCGTATTCCCACGGAGCCTGTTTTTATCTGTCTTTGGCATAGCTTCATTATGATCACATTTTCATTATTTGCTAAAGTACTTTGCTACATTGCCAGTTCTGCAAGGTGTTTCTGAGGGCTCAGGGAAGAAGCTCTTAATTTTATTTGATTCTCTTTTCTTATTTCATTTCTTGACCTGCAGATGGTAAGCTGGTCTTAACAGTGATACTGAAAGACAAATTGTTTCTGGTTGGTGGTTATCTATGCAGATTAATGTTAGGCGCCCACAGAGAAAAGAAACCCAAGAGGTGGGGGAAGAAGAGCTGTGTCATTCATTCAGCATTTTCTGGAGTGTCCCCTAAGAGCAGAGTGCCTTGCTAGATTCTCATGGGGCTACAGGGTTGGATATAATATGGTTTTGCCCAGGGACAGAGGGCTATTATTTATTCATCATTTTAAATGTTAGCTAGAACACGTAATAAAAGCTATTGGTGCTACCGAGAGGCAATAGTGACTATTAAGACAGATACCTACAATGAAGGCTGGGAGAACAGACAGGATCACTCATGTGCATCTTTTGTGTGTTTCAGGGGGAGGTAGCTTATCAATTTCCTTTTCAAATATGGCTCTTTTCCAAATCTGAGTCTTGATGGGAATAGACAGTATATGGAAACACGCAGAGATCATTTACAGGAAGTTCTCTTCCTCTTAAGAAATGTAAAGGAGATCCACTTGTATCCAGTTAGTGACTGGATACAAACAGAGCCCTTGTCACATAAAATGGAATAGAAAACGAAGCAGCTAAGAAACACACGAGCCTTCTCATATTCTTTCTGTTTGTCCAGTCGTTTGGGATAATGTCGACTGGCATTATCATACTTCGTTTTCAGTAAAAAAGGGTTTTTTTGTTACTGAGTTCAAAGGACAAGATAAGCTACCGAGTTACTCAAGACGAGGAACTTAAAATAAGTTCAGTTGAGACTCTTTTTAGAAATCCACACCCTCCCCCCACAAATAGTCCTAAAAAATATGGGGTGGGGGAATCACTTTTTGTTTTTAACTTTAGGAGAGGGGAGAGAGAGACAGAGAGAGAGAGAGAGAGAGAGAGATCCTTGGAAATGTTAATAGCTGTTGTTTGGTCTGGCATAACTGTCACGCAGTAGATTCTGGAAGTTTAACTCTGTTTATTAAGGCAGAATTGCAGGCGTTCCATAATAGCTTTCTAATGAGACAGCACCATTTCAAACAGCCCTCTCTCCACCAATAAGTAATTACCAGTTTGAAATGTGATTTATAGCAATAGGCTTGACATTTAGCCTGGACTTTTTCATATAGCTTCGGGATAAACGACACTTAAACTCAAGAGGTTCAGATAGGCGCGTATAAAACTTAAAAGAGATCCTGTTGAAGCATAGTTCAATAGAGAATTCTGAAACTTTAAATCTTGAAAACCGTGGCTTTTATGACTGTGTAAGCTCCCAATTCATGCTACCAAATCTAAAATAATCCTAAGAACTCACAGACCTCCTCCTGGCACCCGGCAAGTCCACAGGCCATGGGATGAATCCATTGTTCGTCTTGAATATTAATTTCCCATTGGTACTTTCTGGGCAAAAGGGGGGGACAGTCTTGCCTTTTGTTCAAATCAAGATGAATAACTGAATGTGAATGCATTATCTGAAGAAGAAAAGAGGTTAGATCAAATGGAAGTAGGATCATTCTTCTGCATTTTCTAAAACTAGAAATGACGATAGCAATTGACTAGAGATAAAAGCAAACCCCCCCTCCCCAAAGAGGGAAATATCAGTATAATTCCTAGTACTTTACATATGAAAACATGCTCACAGACCTCCGTGAAATAATTTTCAAGGCGCCAAAGCTTTTGTTGGTGAAAGTGTTAGAGCCCCCTGTCTGTTAACTGTGTGACCCGTGACCTCTTCACACCAGTGATGCCACTGAATCCATTTTCTTCATTGCCTTCTCCCCCAGCCCTGGGGATGGGTGCTTCTGGATGTTCTACGTGTAATGCCACCAAGTTTGGGGGCATTCTGTAGATCGGGCTTGGAAGGTAGTTTTTCCACGGGAAAGGTTCTCCTGAGCATGTTCATAAAAGGGGTTGCTTAGTGTGAGACCCCTCCAAAGTCATGGCACTTTCACACGGATACTCGTCACTTTCAAGAACAGGAAAGCAGACAGTTTTAATACCATGGCTTTAAAGGATTTGAAAAGAAAGATCCATCAAAAAGCCCCAAATTGACGTCTTTTAGGAAAATTTAAATTGGGGTTGTCTGCCCATAGACCTCAGACCATCAGTGGGGAGGAATGACCAGCCCACCACATTGATGAGTATATTAGTTTTCATTTTATAGAAATGAATTCTGGGGCACAGCTGATGGCGTGTCCCAGTTCCTTATGTTCTGTTATTTTAAGAGATGTGAGCGTTTTCTGGGAGTGGAGGATGGACACTCGAGGTTCTAATCTGGGCCTGCCACCAACCAGCTGTGTCCCTGGCGAGTAACATGACCTCCCTTCCCATCTGCAACGGGTCCTTCTGGTCCCTGCTTCCATTACAGAATTGGGCTCCGCGGTGACTCGGGAATGAGCCATCCCAGGACCTGTGAGCACTCACACAGAAATCCTTAGAAATAACCTTTGCCCTTTCTGCCTATTGGAGTCATGTGCTTCCCCGGATGTGGGGTATGTGGGAACAGCGCTCATTTTGCAGTAGAATCGCACTTCCTGCCATCCCCCAGCATTGCGTTAAATATGCCCAGGGCTTGTCCTGGCAATCAGAGTAATGGGGGTAGGAGATGATGGACGAAGCTATAATCATATGCGAGTTTTAATAAACAGCATCCTGTCACCTCCTTTCCCCTCTTTGCCCCGATCCATTTTTAGCGAGCTCCTCCAACTGTGTTTTAATTCGAAGCTACCTGTGTTGACTCCTTTCATCAGGCCAGTGGAAGTGAGGAATATTACACTTGGTGGTGAATGACTTTATTCTTTATTTCCCAGGAGAACATGAATGCGCTTGCAAAAGGTCACCTCTCTTGGTATTTCAATATCTTTTACACTCTTGTGAACGTTTTTATTTGAAAAAAAGGAATATGAGTATATTGTATAAAATCCTTAGCATTTTTACACCCCGAGAGCAATTCTGACTGAAGTTCCCTATGCCCCAGAGAGTTAGGACAGTTCACACAATCGCATGTTCTGTGGCACATGATTGCTTATGCTGAGTTGCAGTTATAACCAAGAAACAAAATCTGGTTAGATCCTGGCTGGTGGGATAACATGATGACTTTTGAATTTAGGACAGGCTTTTGTAGATCAGTCCTAGAAACTGTGTGGAGTCCCGTCTGTAAGGTGTAGAGTAGAGGTTCTTGTAGTTTGTAAGAATGTAAGCTGTAGTCAACTCTAAATTAACCTTAGCCGCAGTAACACCAGAAGGAAATGACATGGGTAATTTTTTAAGTAGATGGTAAACTTTTCCTTAAGTAGTTAGTCCCTCGGCTATTTTTATGTGGCATTGGAATGTACAACCAGTTGGTCAGAAAATCCACCTAAATATTTCTAAGATCTGCCCCTAATTCTACATCGGTGGTGTTTAAATCTTCTGTTCTATTACAGTATCTTCCAGACTGACTTTTCTTCCAGTCCACTTCATCCTTCCTGTGTCTCCAGAGGCTTTTGGGGTTACACTTAAATCATTTCTCTTTTCAGTGTTTCTCGTGCCTGTGGATAAAGTCCTAGACCAAGGCTCTCCATGTCATGACCTCCCTCACCTTTTTCCCCTCTTCTTCCCCGGGCGTTCCTCACCACCCTGTGCTCCAGGCTCGGGAAACTCTTTACCTTCAGCAATACCTTGCTGCCGTTTCATGACGTTCGTAATTCCTCCTACCCTGCTGCGAACATGCTCCCCTTCTTCAGAGGCCTGATGGAATACTGTCAAACCTTCCCGAACCAGCCCATACACCCCTTTTCTTTCCGTCTTCGTCCAGATCCTTTCTGGAGGAAATCACTCCTATGACATTCATTCGGTACCCCTGTCATAGCCCCGTGGCCACACTAGGTCACACCACGAGTTCACATGTGGGTCTCCTGTCTGAGCTGGTGAGTTCCTCCGTGGCAGCCTGTATTTTATTCACATCTCTTTTGCCAGCAACCACGGAGCTTGGCACAGATTGGGTGCTCAGTAAATGTTTATTGGAGGAATGAATAAAATATGACTTCTCTTAAAAAATTGGATGAAGACAGGAGCAGCTCTCCGTGAATGGAGCATTAGAAAGCAGTAAATAATAGGAAATAATCAAGAGGCAAGTGGGGTGGTTGATGTGGTTGGTGTGAATGGAATGGGACTTCCGAGAATGATACCACTTAGAAGAGTTGCTGCCCAGGGGGAGGATTTCCCGGTGTCTTGAAGGACTGACTGGGTAGGATTTGAGGAGACAGGGAAGGAGGTGGATGGGGGGAAGGCGGTTGACGCAGTAGGAACCAAGGATGAAAGGAGCATTTCGGGAGAGGTGTCTGTGGTGGCTTGCAGGACAGATGGGAGAGACGAGAGTCTCGAGGCCAGGAAACCAGCGAGGAGGTGGTCGGGGGCGCCCATGTGATAAAGCCATGAGATGGTGAGCGACCGCCACAGAACAGCGCTCCCAGCACTGCTGGGCATTAGCCTACCGCCCCCAAGGTTTTAACCATGTCCATACACCACCCGTATTACATACTTAATATTTTTCCTTCATCTGACCCATTGTTTTATTGAAATGAATTGAAAAGAAGATTTTGTATTCTCTGTGAAATTACAGGTTTCCTTTGATAATTTTTTTCCAACCCCCATTTAAATTATTAATACATTACTATTTCAGTTAAAATACTCAACTAAGTACCACCTCACATACCTGAGTGGTACTCATGCCAAGGTAGTAGAAAACCTGTAATCGGCCAAGGAAGAAGGGATGGGACTGAAGGGGAAAGGGAGAGTCTTGGAGAACAAAGACCTTGCCGTTCCTTGTAATTGGATTTAAGAGGTTGAAAAGCAAAGCAAAGCAAAGCAAAGCAAAGAAAGGTAAACCAGATTTGTGTTGGAAGAAGGCGGTATATGACAGGGAAACATGGGCCGTGGAGCCAATGATGAGTTCCATTTGGGATGTAAGGGGCTGGTTAGACACACAAGTTAACAGTAGAGGTTACAGATATAGTTTGGGGGTCATCCATTTAGCCACGTTAGTTGAGAACACAAGGATAGCTTAGCTTTTTGTACTTTATGTTCCGTTTCTTAGAGGGGAGCAGATGACTGACTTATTTTTATTTCCAGCAGATGGAGGGTCTGTTGGATTCCGTTCACTTTGAGTCCTACTTGGGTTTCTGCAAGCGTGGCGAATCAAGGTTAGGACTGCTTGGAGATCATCTGCTCTCCCGTTCCTAAATGGGAAGTGCTTTTCCTTGCTAGGATCTGTTTTATTCGTGTTTGCATTTATTCAGAAGCTACTGTGTTGTTGATAAAAGGGATATACGTTTGATGTCTGTAGTCAGGTGTGAAAAGGGTTGGATCTGTGCACGTCGCAGCCCAGCAGACTAGACCAGCTATGTAAATAATGTACATTTCGAACATCTGTCATATACCTCTGCAGTTGAAAAATTATGGCTGAGGTAACTCATACACACAGTACAAATCTCCATTTATCTTTCTACTCAAATCCATGATGGCCCCTCTAGGCCAAGTCTTCTCTTTTTGAAGATAAAAGAGAGATATTTGGCAGATGCCTGGGGCATTAATGTCAGCAGGACTTACGCCTGGCCCTGTCCTTCTGATGGCCATAGTTTCAGAGGGAGGAACCATCTAGCTTTTGCAATTAACACCCCCACCTCGCCCCCACTGCACATTCCTGTCTAGCTGATTCCCCTAAGAGAGCTAACAGGCCACGTATTGCTTTCGGCATATCCAACTTTCGCTTTGAAATCATTTACTCATCATTACGTGAAATGAAGGGCCCTCAGAGCAATTGAGGTACTGTGGATATTTCTCATTTTGGGGGGCTGCCCAGCATCTGAACACCCCATCATGGGTAATGAGTGAATGAGCCCCTCCCCGCCCCCAACCAGAGCCATTCAAGTCCTAACTTCTAGTACTTGTGAATATGACCTTCCTTGGAAATAGGTCAGATGTAAGTAAGGTAATCCAGTAAGGCTGGGGTCCTTGTAGGAAGAAGAAAAGAAACACAGACGCAGGCACAAGGTCATGTGAAGACCACGGCAGAGATGTGAAGGACGCCTCTACAAGCCAGGGAAGCCCTGGGATGGCTGGCAGCCACCGTGAGGCAGGAGAAAGGCATGGGATGGGTTCTCCCTCAGAGCCCCCCGAGGGGAAATAGCCTTGCTTCTGTCTTCCGGAGAGAATAAATATCTCTTGTTTGAAGCCGTTCTAGTTTAGGGCACTCGGTTTTGGCAGCCCCTGGGAATTCATACACCCTCCTTATGAATGTTGGCGCGAGGCTGAAACCTCATTTCTCCGTGTGGGTGCTGAACTTGCCATGGGATCGCTTTCCTGGCCTGCCTGGCACGGAGGGCATGGGTGCATGATCTGGGTTTCACCCCGTCACCCACGCCCTTCCAGACTTGTTGGGAGCGGGCGCTTGTCCGCAGAGCAGTGGGGGCTGTAAGGCATCCTCCCGTCGCAGAGTGGCGCTGTTGAGCCGGGCGGCTTTCTGGAGGCGGGAGCGGGGCCGGGGGCGGGGACGGGGGGCGGAGGTGGTAGGGCTGGTAGCACGTGTGCCCGGTAGTGGCTACTGAGGATTCCTCACCCAAGCAGCTCTGGCTGCAGAGTTCCAAGCCTGGATCTCCACCCCCCCCCCGAAATTCCCCGAGTTCCTCAACATATTTCAGTAAATATTTCAGCCTCTCTTTTCTGAGAGGCTGTGTGGCATCGCTTCATAATCCAGCCTTTCCAAGACTAGCTGGGTAAATGTGACTAAAGAACTGGGCTTTCAGGGCCTCAGTTTCCTTACCTGCAAAATGGGAATAATAATGGTATATCCCCATGAAGTTTGGGGAGAAATAGGTGAATATCCGCGAAGCACTTGCAACCAAGCTTGGCACATAGGAAGCATTATATCAGGACCACTTGTCATTAGCATTCTTAAAAGAGTCAGCATTGGTTTCTGTTAACCTAGTGAACTCATTTGAGTTTTCATTTTGATTGGTTTTAAAATAACTGAGAGGAGTATTTGGACATTTTTTTCCCCCCACGCTTGCTGGTTATTTATAATGAAGACAACTGTCAGCTGTTGATAAACTTTAAAAAAAATGCTTTAAAAGAGTTTGGCCAGGGAGTAAACATGCCCCCAAGAGCTGAACAGGAAGGATGGTCACAGTGACAGATGGGGTTTTCTACCTTTGTAAGACTGGCTTCATTCAGTCACTTTATATAGCAGTAGAGCATTGTGACTTAGGGCTTTAAAATCGGAGGGTTGTACATCGGTGTCCTGGCACCCACTCGCTGGCTCTATAATATCGGTAATTTATGGGATCAGTCTATCCTCTGTTTCTCCTCTGTAAAACGAGGATAAAGTAGTATCTAACTGATAGTTGTTACGGGCATTAAAGGAAGCATGCAAAATGGTGCCTGATACAGGGTAAGAACTTTTGCACATTTTTGCTACTATATTATTATTTCTTTGGAGGCGTAACTACAGGACCGACTTGTTCCTAAATGTTTAACACCTGAGCGTGCCGAAGAAGGGAGACAGCAGGTAACATGTCCACGATCAGGGAGAGTTAAAAAACAGTGTTCAGTCTGACTCTTACACTTGGTGCTCATTTCATCAGAAATCACACGTTCCATCCCTTATTGATTTTGGTATGTGATCTTCTAAGAAATCTACAGAATTATTCGTTTACCTAAGTGGGCTCACTTGTCCTTGAATTTCCATCTTAGGAAGAATGGTAGAGAATTGTTGTATATTCAGTACTCCTGTGGGATATACATCTAGGAGAACCTGGCTTCACTCGAATCAGAGGAACAGTGCCTCGTATAATCAGATTCAGCTTCATCGGAGATACCTGCGTTGGCTTTTCAGTTGACGATAAAGGGGGGGAAAAGCCTCTTCTGAGCTGAGGGTTGAGCTGCGTGCTTGCGTGTGTTTGTGTAGGCAGTGAAATCGACTATCACAGAAACGCAGCATAAGAAAGCAGTGCTGTGTCTATGGTATATCTATCAATGGTATACCTTTCACGGTTTTGAAAGTGAAGCCCAGGGGCTTCTCTCCTCCAGACCAAGCCCATTTCCCTCCGTAGGTGGCTTGTGATTGTCCCATGGAACCTCAGGTCAGAAGTCCCCCTGAATTGTGTAGGAGGTCAAGGGGTGCTACAGCTTGGGGTCCACTTGTCAAATGTGTTACTATTTCAGCAGCTTTCTTAAGAGCGGCTCGTTGGGCCACAGGACTCGGGGCTTTGGGATGGCAGCCTGAGCTGGGGGAGAAAGGGCACCCCCTTCCTCCACAGCTTTCAGAGCTGCCATTCCCCCCCCCCCCCTTTGCCTCCCTTCCCAGACAGACATGCAAGCCACAGCCCCTGGGATTTGGGAACTCAGAGCTTCCCACTTTTGCCTTGTTTACTCCTGAGTTTGCATTTTACCTACTCCTTTTCAACACTTCCCCCCCACCGCCCCACCCAGCCTCCTTCCTTAAAGTCCAGGGAAGGATATTAAAGGGCACTGAGGACCTTGCTATACATGGTTGTGGCCAACTCATTGAACTTCAAAAGCCCCCTCCAATTAGAACTCCAGAATGGGAGGATTTTGTTGGTTGAAGCAGCATTTCTGGAGAATGCAGATGGTTTCCCACAGGTTTGGGATGCCAAAGGCAAAATAAGCAGTATACCATCCCGATCTTAAGGACCAGTAATGGAGGTTAATGTTTTCAAATGCAGCCAGAGGTGTGCAAGTTTCTCTCCAGTGAGGCCCTGTGAGTGTCCTCGGGCTGGGGCTGATGCTGTGGGTTTGTGGTAGTTGTGTCTAATGGTTACACACCACTTGTGTAGATAGTGTGGGCCTGGGAGGTTTCTGTTCAACTTGATGGTGGGAGGCCAGAGGTCGAAGGCCCTGGGACCTAAGCACCGTTCCTGTGTGGCCGTGAAATGTAGATATTAGGGGGGAGCCTTTTTACTCTCAATCCGCCTTTCCTCCCAGGAAGGGAACTAGTTTATTGGGCATGTACTTGGTACCAGCCAGTGGGTCAGAGTGGTCTCATCCATTTCACACAACGGTCCTGGGAGGCAGCCACTAATTAATATTCTAAGTAGCACAGATCAAAAAACTGAGATTTAATATACTCACACACACACACATACACACGCACACACTTGAAGTCATGTACGTATTCAAATACTGTTAGTCTCTATGTTAGATGTTAGTAAAATCAACCTCTTATTTTTAAGTAAATATTAAGTAATTTCTTTGACCGCTTTGGTGGTTCGTCTTGCTCTTACTCTACGTCTCTCCCCCTTGAGAGACCTGCGTTGTACTGAGAGGACAGATTTTCACCTCTCCTGCCTATTCTGATGAGTTTAACCTCAAATATTCGTGTGTGTTATGTGACAGTTTACTCTGCCAGCAAAAGTTCTAAGAGTTACCTTGACTTGCCTAAAGGATTGTAGTCTCCTAAAATCTAGCAGGTGACGGGGGGAGGGAGGTGGTGGGGGGGGTCGGTGGGGGGGACAGTGGGTGGGAGGTTGCTGGAATGTTTTCCTTCTGGTGTTTCATACCCTTTCTCTTACTGCCTTAGACAGAGTTTCTTCATCTGTCGTGAGCCCCTCCTTGTCTTAATTGGTCTCATGTTTCCATGAGCCATCCGTCATGCGGTGAACATCCCTGATTCTTGGAGGAGATGAAACAGTTGGGATCATAAACTTCCTAGGTCTTAACTTGTTTGGGAGCTGACAACCAAACTCGGAACTTGAAATGGAAAGAAGTCCCCCCCACATAAACATCATTTCATTTGTTTGTAAACCATTGTCTTCTGCAGGCTCGTTTTCCCTTGTACTCTTCTTTCCTTTTTTAGTTACGAACAATCGCTAAAGAAACAGTGCAGCTGAACTTTTGCCGTCTGTTGTAACAGCTCAGACTGAGCATTATTCTGAGCAGTACTGTAGGCCAGGATCCAAATAACTGAATAATTGGACAGTACTCTGCACAATAATTTTAAATGACGGGATGGGGGGGCAAAGAAGGAGGAGCTATATGCGTCTGAATGGTACAAGATAGGATTAAGTAAAAAGTAGTCAAGAAACTAATAAACTCGGAATTTTGGTGACTATGTTAAAAAAAAGTATAGATGTTAAAAGGGGTTAGTGGACTATATCTTTGAAAAGAATCAGTTAACTGGTTTAGAGTACATCAGGTGTATATTATGACATCTTAGGTTGAGAGGAAAAGGGGAAAAAAGTCTTTGTGATTCCCCATAGGAATCACTCTGTGCAGTCTTTCCTACCGTTTCAGTGGCCAAGGGAGATGAATTCAGTGACCCATGACAATGTAGTGAATGTGGATAATATGAAAACATAATTTTCATTTAGTACTTAGGCTGGTCAAAGGACTTGCAAAATCTAGCACCTATGTAACCCTTGGAGGGTACTTTTTTTTTAAAAAAAGATTTTATTTTTAAGTAATCTCTATACCCAACGTGGGGCTCGAACTTAAAACCCTGAGATCAAGTGATGCACGCCCTACCAACTGAGCCAGCTAAGCGCCCCTGGAGTATATAACATTTAAAGTAAAACAAATAAAGCAAACTCCCCTATTCTTTAGACTATTAAAGAACGATACAAAGCTTTCAGATATACTGGGTTTTCAAAAAAACCAAAACCCAGAAATTGCTGTTAGACATTATGTAATAGTTAAAAACTGTATCTCTTATTAACTCTTCCCGTTTTATGGCTGATCAGCGAACACTTACATTCAGTCTGTACCAGACTTAAAAATACTAAATAAATATAACAAAATTGCCAGCTCTTAAATAAAAAAAAAATGTGACTTACAGTTTCTCTGTGTTAACTTTAGAATCAAGGCACCAAACTAGCTAAACTCACAGGAATGAAAAAGGTCACATTCCCTTGTATTCAGTTTCCCAAGATTAGAATTTCTGAATATTTGCATATCTTTGTTTTAACTTCTTATTGCCAGGAAAGCAATCTGGAGAGAGCAGTTCTTTAGAGAAAAGCGTTTAACGATATGCAGGAAATAAAACGTGGAAATGACAAGACTTCTCACCAATTCCCCGTGCCCTGCTGCTTTGAGATGAATAGTTTTGCTTCTCAGGTACAGGCATATTTAACTCGATAGACTCATTCTTTAGTCATGTTTTTTTTTTTTTTTTACCTTTTATTTTCATTGTGGTGAGATCCGTGTACTGTAAAATTTGTCATCTTAATTCTTTCTTTCTAAGTGTAGTTTAGTGGCATTAAGTACGTTCATGTTGTGCAACCCCCCCCCATCCATCCATAGAACTGCTTCCGTCTTGCAGAACGAAAACTCTGTTCCCATTACATAATAATTCCCTGTCTCCCTCCTCCCAGCCCCTGGCAACCACCTTTCTATCTCTGTGACTTGGTGAATCATCCACTTTCTATCTCTGTGACTTTGTCTACTCTGCGTACCCGATACCAGTGCAGTCAAGCCATATTTGTCCTTTGGTGACCAATGTGTCTTCATGTCCTTTTATAATCTCCTCGGACTCCGTCCATGTGGTAGCAGGTGTCAGGATTTCCTTCCTTTTTAAGGATAGGTAATATTCCAGCATATGGGTAGCCTGTATTCTGTGTGTCCGTTCATCTGTCGACAGACCCTTGGGTTGCTCCCACCTCTTGGCAACTGTGAATAATGCTGCTGCGGACATGGGGGTACAAATATCTCTTCAAGCCCGGCTTCCACTTCTTCCGGGTCTATACCCAGAAGGGGAATTGCTGGATCATAGGGTAATTCTGTGGTTAAGTTTTTGAGGAAACTCCATGCTGTTTCCACAGCAGCTACAGCATTTCACGTCCCCACCAACTGCAAAGGGTTCCAGGTTCTCCACATCCTCGCCAACGTTTGTTCTTTTCCTTCGCTCCTTTCCGCCTTCCCTCCTCTCCTTTTTCTTTTTTTTTTAATAAAGATTTTATTTATTTGAGAGAGAGAGAGAGGTAGAGAGAGAGAGAGAGCACGGGCAGGGGGGAGGGGTAGAGAGCAGGGGAGAAGCAAGCTCCCCGCCGAGCAGGGAGCCCGATGCGGGGCTCCATCCCAGGACCCCGAGATCATGCCCTGAGCCAAAGGCAGACGCTTAACCGACTGAGCCACCCAGGCGCCCTTCTCTTTTGACAGTAGCCATCCTAATGGATGTGAGCTAGTCTTAGTCATGTGTTTTAGGAAGCGTCGATATTCATAGCTCCACTCTGTTCCAGATGATCTTTCTTCCTTAGGAAGCTGGAAGGAAGGTGGAGTGATCTTCGTGTGGTCATCTCTCACCCAGAGAAACATGATGAGCGTTGGAGGCTTTGTTTTTCCCCCCAAGCAGGCCACAGTCCCCTGGTTAATAAGCACAGTGGAAGTTAAAGGTAGAGCAGATACAAGGAGCTTCTGGTTTCTTTGAATGTTGTTTTCTTATTTTTTCCCCAAATGAGAGACGTATTTAAATGTGGGTAAAGTCAACTTCTGATCATCCGAACGCTGTTCCTGCCTGTGGCGGATGCTCTGAGGCTGTGCTCTGGGACATAAGGCCAAGAACCCTGACCCTCCAGGTGCTTGGAGAGCCTGGCACATCTGTGGAGGTGAACTGCAGAGATGAAATGTTGGGTCATGAGAAGTCAAGTCCTCGTCGAGGGTAGAGAGAGGGCGGCCCGAAGTTGTGTGGTGCATTTGGCGGGTCGGCCCGGAGGTGCCCCTGTCCTCGCGTTCTGGATGTGCTCGCCCGGAGGGAGCCAGGCTAGGAACGTGCTGTGTGGACCATGGCTCCTGGATACCGTCTGTGGGCCCGCGTGGGGTTGGTTCCTTCTGCAGAATCATCCAGAGAGCTGGGTAAGCACGCACACGTCTTGGCGTCCTTCCTCAGGGATTTAGGTCTGTACGTTTGGGATGAGGCCCAGGATTCTGTAGTTTTAAAGACTCCCCAGGTGATTCTGAGGCACCGTGAGGTGTGGTAGCCCCTGGTTTTGCGTACCTTGCCCAGGGCAGCAAGTCTCTCTGTGTTTTCATCCCTTTATTCACTCGGCGCTGTCCTCTCATATCCACGGAATGCTTGTGGGAGAGCCTGAGTGCCTGTAGTGATGGAGCGTGCAGACCAGCCCTGGCCTTCAGGAATCCGGCAGTTTTCCGGAGCCCCAGAAGAGGCAGTTGTAGGATAGTATCATGCAAGCGTGGGGGGAGCTGAGCAAGGTGCCACACTGCAGGGGTGCCTGGCAGAAATCTGGGGGACTGCAGGGGACTGCAGAAGAGAGACAGCGGCCCTGAGCCAGCCCTTAAAGGTTCCAGGGGCGTCAGCTGGGCAGGGAGGGACAGACAGCTGGAGGGGGGTTTGCCTAGGCAGGCAGTTCTCGCCCTTTGGAGGCGAGCTCGGGGTGGTGGGAGACACTGCTTAAGATCTAGAGGGGTCCTCGAGTTCAAGCCAAAGAGCTGTGATTTTATTCACAGGATAAAATCTGGTTTTTCCACTTCTGCCCTCAGATTAAAGAGCACTGGTTATGAAAACCACTCAATCAAACTAAATTAAATTTATTTTAACAACTAATTATTAGTTATTATAATAACTGCTGCAGGGTGGTGACATGTTGTGATTTGCATGAGATCATCCTGGCTCGGGACAGTGGGTTGTGGCCCTAGAGAAAGAACTGGAGAGGAGGAGAGTGGTTATCAATAGGCTTGGAAGGGTCATAGGGGCCAGGATGTGGAGGGATTTCAATGCCATGGTGTCTGTCTCCTCCTTGAAGCAGGAAGTTGGCCATCGGCTGTAAGAGGTGGAGGGGGAGATGGGCAAGGGGGTGAAGTCAGATTAGTCACGTTGGTACCAGAAGAGGGATGTGTAGACAGATTGGTGAGCAACTTCTTGAGGAGCTCAGCTGAGGCCAGATATGGTGAATTTGTGGTGGCATTTAATTTTAAATTTAATTTAGTTTGATTGAATGGTTTTCATGACCAGTGCTCTTCAATCTGAGTGCAGAAGTGGAAAAACCAGACATTCGGAGTTCTCTAGAATTGGCACTTTGCCAGGCAGAAGGATCAAGAGTCCTAAAAAGCCGAGGTTCCTTCTCTCTGTTTGTTGTCACCTTCCGGGGAAGCCGGAGCTGGTGTCTCATCGGAGGTGTGGTCTTGGAAGTGCAGGTACAGCATATGACGAGGGATCCAGGGGATTTTGTTTAATCTTCTGGATGGTTCTCTGATGATGGTATTCTGAATACTCAAAAGGTGAATCCAGATTCCACAGAAATAGAGAGGGCAGTAATTTGAGTCTTTTTCTCAAACCAGACTCCTTTTAACATTGTTCCAAGAATAATTCAGATCTGAGTATAGCATCATGAAGAAGTTTTTCTTCAGGACTATTGGTGTTCTTCTGTAGCTCTAGACAAGAGAAATTGATCATCTAATTAGGCCTTTGTCAGATGGGACTTGCTATGTATATAAAGTCCCACTAGACAATGTAATAAATATAACTAGGACTAGAATTGCACTAATTTGGGATAATTAGGAGGAAGACTTGTCTAAATAAGTGAAAGATTTAAATTTTATAGAATGTCTAATGAAATGGAGTCATTACTTTCATGCCCGCAGGCTATCTAACGAATGGATAAATTATTTATAATTAGCGTATCAGTTGTTGCCATATAAGAATTTGCTCCTTTAGTATTTTGAAAACAGGTTATTTTTCCTTCTTCAGTAATTGATATGATCCCTTGAAACCGTATTTATGCCACTTATCCATCCTAACTAAAGTAAAGGTGACCTTCAGCCTAGCCCAACTCTATAATTCCCTAACTCCAAATTGGTAGATACCAAATTAAAATGAAATTTTCTTATAAGGGAGGATGAGGTAATTCTGCATTCTTAAAGACATCTCGGGTCTTCTGCTTTCCTTTTAAAAAGAAATACGTATTTCTGCCATCTATAGGAGAACAGATACGTTTCTTTTTTTATCTAAAATTCATAAGTAATACACTAAAAGTGCACACTACATAAATACATCACACATAAATATACAAGATAAATTAAGAGTTATTCAAGATAAACCTAAAAAGTAAAATTGAAAGAAGGTGATAGTCAAGATAAAATAAATACTAAAATTAAAAATAAGGAAAGCATACAAGGTAAACACTCAGAATGATACATATATATCCCAGAAGAAATAAGTAAAAACCATGCTGTTTTTCCCTAAGGATTTTAGAATTTTGTGCTAATAATGTCCTTCATTATTGAGGGCCTGTGAGATGCCAGTTATATTTATATACTTAAGAGAACAAACAACCCTTTGAGTTCGGTACTATGATTATATCAGTTTACTGATGAGTCTGAGGTTGAATATTATTACATAGTCAGTAAACATCAGAGTTAGGATTGGAAGCCAGATCCAAGTTTCCTTAGTCAAAACCTTTAGTTCTTCATCCTCCAGTTTAGAATTAGGATAAAAGCAAATGGTGGTTTTTGTTTGTTTGTTTGTTTTTTGAGAGAGAGAGAGAGAGAAAGAGGTGGGAATAGGGGAGAGGGAGAGGGAGAGAGAATCTCAAGCAGGCTCCATGTTCAGCACAGAGCCTGACACGGAGCTTGATCTCACAACCTGAGATCATGACCTGAGCCAAAATCAAGAGTCGGACGCTTAACTGACTGCACCACCCAGGTGCCCCAAGTGGTATCTTTAACCAAATCTAATAGAATTAGGAGATGGACCCTGGGTTGTGAGTCAGGTATCAATGTACAGCTAACAGAAAGAAAAAAAGAAAGATATGGTAATGCAAAAATGGCGGCATACCATGGGGATCACAACGATGGGTCATGGCGAGTATTAGTCATCGACCCTCATCTGTTTTCCAGCCAGTTATCTATTCTTTGTACACACAGACTTTTCAGTTGGTTTTCTGGAAGTAGAGTCAACGGCAGCCATAGTGGCCCCAAGCCCAGGTTTGGGAGAAGGCTGCCGGAGTCCGGACACAGGTCATGCACCTAACCAGCGGTGTAGCCTCACCTCTCTCTGTCTTGTGTGAAAATGGGATAATAACAGCATCTATTTATGGGGTTGTTTTGAGGATTAATGCCTTAATAAATGTAAAACATTGAGAGTAGTGCTTGGCACAAGATTTGTGCTCAATAACAGTTAACAGTTCTTATTAATAATTACCTTATGGTCTGAGGATAGCAATAAGCAGTTTTGGGTATAAAAAGGGGTCGTTTATTTCTTACAACTATATCTTCTCCTTTTTTTTTTTTTTTTTTTTTTTAGGGGTAGGAAAGGCTTAACTGCCAGTAATTACAATTTCCCTGACCTTAGGGAGCAGTTTTAAACCGTGTGTTTAAAATAGATTGGCTTTGCGGGATAGACGTGGTACTTTTTCAGCGCACATGTTACTGATCTGGAAGTAGCAATTAGGACTTAATAGTCATGAGGTTGCCAACTGATGTTTTTGATAGGAGGTAGGAGTGTGCATGTGTGCTGGTGTGACATCCTAATTACTGCCTTGTTTTGCCCTTTCTGGGACTTAGCCAGGGCTCTCCATCTGTGAGGACCTCCCATCAGTCTGTTCTGTCCTCTCCCTTAGCAGATACCCCACTTTCTATCTGCAGGTCAGTGAGCAGCTCCCTCAGCAAGGGCACACAAGCTTCCCCCCTACGTTGCCCAGAAACTGACTTAGGCTCTGCACCTGTCCTTGCTGTTGAAGGATTGTCTTGCGGAGGCTCTTATAGGACCAGCATGGCGGTCATGGTCCTCCATGGAGAGGACAAAATTGCAGATTTGTTCCCAGTTGAATGGAGGCCCTGAGGATCCACAGCGTGGGATTGCATTGGTTCCATTTTGCATTGTTTGCTTTGTGGCAGCTTCTTTCCCACTCATTCATTTTTGCGTCATGCCATCCGTCTTGAGTGCAGTTGTTCCTCTCACCTTGGTGAGGAAGGGGCTCCGCTCTAACGATGGGGCGTTTTTGCATCTGGTGCTGCCCCCCCTGTTTCTTGTGGCATCTTCCCAGAGTGGTGCCCTGAATGTTCGTAGCCCTGGTTGCTGCCTTCATTTGCAGAAGATAAGTTCTGGGGATTCAAAACAACAGTAAGAAAACACACCTACGTAAGGCTACTTCCGTGCCCGAAGGATTTTGGATTTTGCCTTCTCAAGGTTCTTGAGAAATTTCTATTTCAGGTGGAGAATACTGCGCAGAAGATAATGGAGGAGAGCCTTGGGGTTCAGGGATTTATTTATTAGAGATTTCAGCTATTGAAGGGTGATCATGAAGGAGGTCTAGAATAAACTCGTCGTTTGCAGAGGCACAAATTTTGGATCAAGTGTCCTGTCTGTGTGGGTGTGGGCCGTGAACACAGTGAGTGGGCTGAGCAACCTGTCCAGCGTCCAATCCAGTGTAGCCTGAGTCTTCTCTCAAAGTTTCCAAGACAGGAGAGAATTTCCTTGGTTTCCTTTTGGGAAAGGTCCTGGAAAGAACCCTGGCTGCTCCTTTTGGTCGTAAGAATTAAAACAAAATGAAAATGTCTGAGAAAGCCGTAGTTCTTATGCAGAGAAATAGAAGCTTTGGATAAAGTGTGAAATACAAAATTGGGTGATGGGTTGGGTCTGTGATGTAACTCAAAGCCCAAAAAAATCAACTTCTGTAACTGTCCAAAAAGGCACTCAGATGAATACTGTATTTTAATTGCTGTCTTTTTTTTATTTTTTAAAAGATTTTATTTATTTATTTGAGAGGGAGAAAATGAGAGATAGAGAGCGCGAGAGGGAAGAGGGTCAGAGGGAGAAGCAGACTCCCCGCCGAGCAGGGAGCCCGATGTGGGACTCGATCCCAGGACTCCAGGATCATGACCTGAGCCGAAGGCAGTCGCTTAACCAACTGAGCCACCCAGGCGCCCCTGTAATTGCTGTCTTAAGTTTCATGCTCACAGTCTTTAAAGATATAAAGAGGTAACTTAAAATTTGTAGTTATTTAGGAAAATTACATGGAATCATAGCCATTTTTAGGAATGTAGAGATTTGCTGAAGTCCTGGGACCTACTCATTACTAATAATTAGGTTCTTTTGTACAACATGGAGGGTGAGTCCAAAGAATATAGAGCTCACCCTGGATATTGAGTAACTAACTATACCTCCGTCAAATAATTTATGCTATGTTTTGGTTCTATGGTGACATCTGGCTTCCCTCACCGACTAATCCAGCACATATTTAGATACAAATGTTTTAAGAATTCAAGGAAAAGAGTAGTCTTGGTGTCGTGGGTTTAGAAGTAGTATGCAGGGCGCCTGGGTGGCTCAGTTAAGCGACTGCCTTCGGCTCAGGTCATGATCCTGGAGTCCCGGGATTGAGTCCCACATCGGGCTCCCTGCTCGGCGGGGAGTCTGCTTCTCCTTCTCACCCTCCTCCCTCTCATGCTCTCTGTCTCTCATTCTCTCTCTCAAATAAATAAATAAAATCTTTAAAAAAAAAAAAAGAAGTAGTATGCAGTTTCTCCTCATACGACATTAAGTGTAAATAATGTCGGGCCATTGCCTTCATGAGGGTAATTGTGTGATATCATTTATTTCAATAACCAATTGATTGTTGGGCATATTTCAGATACACAAGCGAGACTGAGAAAGTGCTAGACTCTTCGGCCCTAGATCGCACCAAGTTCTTCTGAATCTTTTGTAAACATGAAAACCAAGTGAACAAAGAGACTTGCGAAGGATTCATAACTTTGGCTTCTCACTCCACCCCCACATGTACCCAAAAAAAGACCATTTAGCTCCACTGTATGGTGGAAGTCCGCAGCGTTGATGAGCTCGTAGTTAAATGTTTATTTCTGAGGTACAACAGCTGTCTTGTTGGCATTATGTGTAGCCCTTTCTGATTATTTTTGTCCATCTCTTGCGACTAATTATCCTAGCTACATAACTTTTGTTTTTAAGAAGGAAGTTGGGTTTCGGTATTAATTTTTAAAGCATAGTAGAATAATCTGAAGTTGTATTTCTCGCCTTTTTCTTTCTTGGAGGAAGAAGCCATATATATATATATATATATATTTATATATATTTTTATGCCATCCGTCAGTATTTCTGAAAACCTGGCTCAGAATACTGATCTATTTCTATAGTATTTTGCATGAGACTCTAAGAGCCATATGTGGTTTCTATAGATGTCTGAAAATCAAAGAGACTGAGCATCAGCCCTAATAGAAATTTCTGATGAGGGATTATGAAAATGTATTAGTATCAAAATAGCCCTTTCAAATAGTCATCTAGGAACTAGAGTTTATTGTTGAAATGATTGCCTTAAATCCAAACCCCAGTTTGCTGAGTTATTTTTCCTTTTAATTTCTCAAAAGGTCTTCATCAGTCATCTGCTACAATATACTCATTATGGAGCTACCATATTCCTGGGACTCTCTTCAGTTGGTTTATTCCGTGGTATCTGGCGTCTGTATGCAAGTAGTAGATTAGGTGCCAGGTGCCTAGGGAGAGTACAAGACACAGGCTCCTGTTCTTAGAGTCTACAGACACTGGGAAAGCAGGGGACTGAAAGACATTCACTATGCCCAGAAGGTAGTGTGCAAGGTAAGGAGAAGCCAGACCTGAGTCGGGAGAGTAAGGCAAATCAGAAGGGGCTTTGTAGGTAGGGTGACCATATAATTTATCATCCGAACTGGAACCCGTGAGCCTGTCAAAGGGGGCATTATTAATAAATACACCAGAATAGCAGGCATAAAGTGCAACTATCCCAGATAGACTGGGACACATGATTGTTACCCTGCTTCTAGGGCTAAGGAATTTGCGTATTATTCAAGAAGCGGTAAACCAGGAGCCATGGAGGTTTTTAATCTAGAAAATGACATTAGAGTACTTTGCATTGTGGAAGGCAGAAGAGGAGACATGGAGACCATGTACGGGCTGTTCCAGGGACCCAGGCCTCAGAAGGTGGCGGCCAGGAGCTTGTGAAGACAATGGAGAGGCAGAGGAGTGAACAGACCTGAGGTTCCCTGGGGGACCCAACTGACAGAGCTTGGTGATCCATGAGACATGGCGGGTGAGCAGGAGGGAGGAGGAGAGGATAGCACCCAGCTGTCTGGGTGAAGGAAGGACATCGTTTACTGAGATGAAAAACACATGAGGAGAGGAGCTGCTTTGGGGTAGAGGACGTTGGTGAGTTCCATTTTGCATAGGTTGTGTTCAAGGTACTGCTGTAGGTATACCAGTTGGAGATGCTTGATAGACATTTCCCCCTTGTGTTCATCTGAGAAATCCACCTGTACAATATACTAGTACACATGGCTTTAATTCCCTATAAAGGTCTTAAGCGCCTAGATTTGCCTTGTTTCACACAAGGGATCATGTCGCTCCGGAATAATCCAGTTACTGTTTTGAGCCTCGTGCAAAGTGCGGAGCATGGCCTCTCCTCCTGAAGCAAGTTCAGTTTGGCTACGAAATGGGGAAGCTGGCTTCCTGCAGCACAGTGTTTCCCCACTGCCTGTCAGGCTGGAGGAGATGTGGGTGTTTCTGTAGCTTTAGAACTAAAGAAATGTCCCACATGAGAGCTCCTCATTGGAACAATATTTATAGCCTCTTGCAGAATACTATTTCAAAAATACCTGGTATTTATAAAGCACTTCTTTTTTTTCTTTTTAAAGATTTTATTTATTTTTTTATTGGTGGGGGGGCGAGGAGCAGAGGGAGAGGGAGAATCCTAAGCAGGCTCCACGCTTAGCGCAAGCCAGATGCTGGGGTGGATCTCACGACCTTGAGATCTTGACCTGAGCCAAGATCAAGAGTCTGACGCTCAACCAACTGGGCCACCCAGGCGCCCCTATAAAGTACTTCAAAGAGCTTGCCTGTATCTTTCCATATGTCCTTAGAACATGCATATGAAATTGGCAAGAGGCAGATTCACATTCTAAATGACTGGAAAAAACGCAAATATCACAACGCTTTCTGAATGCTTTATTGGTTAATGTTTATATTACCCTAATATTTCCATTTTTAATGTGCAGCCATCTAAACGCTTCCCCTTAATCTCCTGGATAATTTCAGAAGCAGATTATCTAGTTCGCATTCAACGTTTATTTCAATTTATGGACAGATATGAGTATCATACCTTTCCCCAACGTACTTGAAATGATAGTGGTTCATTTTAAATTTCCTACTGTAGATTTAGCAAAAGGCATCATTGGGAATGGCTTTTCTTAAGCGTGTTTAATCTTACTGAAATTAAAGTGATTATATAAAAATCTATACACAAAGATGGGGGGAGTTTTAGGTTATAATAACACTGTGCCCAACCTGGGTATCCCTGACCATTTTGGTTTGGGGTGCAGAGGCCCGACAGGATTTGGGATATCAGGGAGACATTTAAATCTGATAATATGTTATATGTTAATTAATTGAATTTAAATTCAATTAAAAAATACAAAACTGAAACAAAAAATAAATAAATATAGTATGATTGAAAAAATTAAATAAACGGAGAAACGGACAAAGGGAGAATAAAAGGAAAGCAAACAGAAGGTAAGGTATTTAAGGACTCACAAAAAGAGGGTATAGGGCTGGAAACGATATGAAATTCAAACCTGATTCCCACCTCTTTAAAGGTAAAATATAAATATGATGTTTGTTTATTTTTTTTAGATTTTATTTATTTGCCAGAGAGAGAGAGAGAGCTCAAGGGAGTGTGAGAGCACAAACAAGGAGAGCAGCAGGCAGAGGGAGAGGGAGAAGCAGGCTCCCCACCGAGCAAGGAGCCCGATGCAAGACTCGATCCCAGGACCCTGGGATCATGACCTAAGCCAAAGGCAGATACCTAACCGACTGAGCCACCCAGGCGTCCCGTAAATAGGATGTTTAATCAAACAATCTCTGCCCCTCTCTCCTCATGTCCTGCCCCGCATCCATTCTCTTGAATCAGGGACTTACTCAAACACCTTGAGTTAAGTGTGTAGGCATCTCTTATTTTTTTATATAGCTTATCTTTTGTCTCTGTCTCCTTTCACTGACTTTCCTGGTTACACAGCAATTAGTGACAGAGTTCTCTAAAATAAATATCCAGGGGTGCCTCGGTGGCTCAGTCGTTGAGCATCTGCCTTTGGCTCAGGTCATGATCCCAGGGGCCTGGGATGGAGCCCCGGTTGGACTCCCTGCTCCGCGGGAAGCCTGCTTCTCCCTCTCCCACTCCCCCTGCTTGCGTTCCCTCTCTCGCTCTCTCTCTCTCTCTGGCAAATAAATAAAATCTTTTTTAAAAAATAAAATAAAATAAATATCCAAATTCTCTTATTCAGCAATTCTTTGGTATAGAGCAGTGGTTTTCAACCCTCTTAGCCTCAACAGACCTCCTTCGTTACAACAAATACCTTGGTCATGCTTCTTCTCCTACCCAGAAATATAGTCTTACCAGTACACATCATTGCAAAAAACCAGTATGTTACCTGGTTGCAAAATAAGGGAGAAATAAAAAGAATGCAATGCATAATAAAATAACGGGTATTTTCCTATGTAAATGCTTGGATAAGGCTTCACTGGAAGGCCCCCATGACGTGGTCAGGTGCCTGCACCTGTCAGCCGTCATCCCGAATGCAAACACAGGCTGATCCAGCCGTGTTGCAGGGTGGCTCCAGTGATAATTGCCATTACCATCACCGACACAATTGTCTGCAGTGAGGAGTAAATCAAGACAGCATTGTAAACGAAGCAAAGTTTATTCCATGTCCATCTAATCTCCTGGAGAAGTCAGTGTTTATTAAAGGGGGGTCAAGGGGCGCCTGGGTGGCTCAGTCAGTTAAGCGGCTGCCTTTGGCTCAGGTCATGACCCTGGGGTCCTGGGATTGAGCCCCGCATCGGGCTCCCTGCTCAGCGGGGAGCCTCCTTCTCCCTCTCCCTCTGCCTGCCACTGTGCCTATTCTCTCTCTCTCTCTGTCAAATAAATAAAATCTTAAAAAAAAAAAAAGGTGGGTCAAACGGTTTTGTGTTTATATATAAAATGCAATTCTATTCTAATTGCAAAGAAGTGTTTCACATGTGCTGCAGGACGTTGGGAGCCCACAATGGAACATGCCCTCTGGGGGGTCTGCCCCGTGCACTGCAGTGGAACCCCAGCCACTGAACACAATGACACCCTCTCTTGGGTTGTGGCAAACAAAACTGCCTCACAGATGTCCAAAACGTCTCTAATTGGTATCACCCTGCTGAAAGAGAAGAGGGAGATTTTTTTTTTTTATTGCAAATCCATATTTAGGGTTGTCTTTCCCTTTGGTTTGGAGTGCAGCTTTTGGGGATCAACTCCTTAGGAATTGTAAGGGTGAATAGGTCTATCTACCTGTTCCAGAAAAACTAGAAGGGAA